>NW_021604585.1:9931207-10032985 GCF_004785775.1 Grammomys surdaster | reverse complement strand
ACACACACACACACACACACACACACACACACACACACACACACCTCTGGGTCTCAATCTCTGAAAACTACAGACACAGGAGCATGGGCAAATGAAGGAAACATTTTGTGGAACTCTTCACACGGACCCACCACCCATGCAACAAGTCTCTGCTCCTATCCCAGTCCCTCAAGTCACCTCTGAGGGACCCCCCTTCAGCAACTACCTCACCTCTTGATCTTTGTCACACTTTCTTCCTGGGTCTCTCTCTCTAAGTCTCTGAGACCTGTGGATCCCAGACCACAGAAAAAGAGCAAGCAGATTGTCCTGAGCCAAGCAGAAGACCGGCAGGGCCAAAGGCAGCGGGCAGCCCCCTGGGCATTCCAGGTTACTCTATGGTGCTCTCGGAGAAGCAAGCAACCCATGTTGCCCACCAGTTCCATCTCAGCCCAAATCTGCCTCCCTGCCAACTTCCCTCACCATAGCCAACTTCTTCCTAGGTCATCAAACAAGACTAATTTCTTTTTCCTTCAAGTATTTAAGAAAATAAAGTCTCTTCCCAAGTTTCCTGTCCTCTAAGCTAAACACATCTTGTTTGCCATGCTTCACAGACCATGATTTCGTGTCCTCAATAAAACTAATTAATACTCATAAAAGGAATGCAGCGAAAGGGGCTCCTGATGGGGAAGACTTAATACAGGGAGGATTCTTTGCAAGTCATTTACAGGCTCAATGCAATTCCAGGAAATGGCAGCCCGGTGAGATGGCTTTTTTCTTATAGTTCTATTCATTCATACTACATCTATTTACCAAGTGTGTAGTGTGTTCCAGGCACCTGCTGGGCTCTGCACGGGGGCTCTAAAGCTGTTCTTGCAGAGCCTATGGTTTAGTGTAGCTACGAAAAAAAAAGCCAGACCAGGTTTTCACATCAAATGCAGGAATCCAGTATACTGAAATAATCAGGTACACCAGAGAGCAGGTCAGAACAAGATACATGTCCTGCAGGACAGGGACCCGGTTCCCAGTCAAGCTGTTCTGGGTGGAAGTAGAGAAGAAGTTGGAAGAGTGGCAATCAGTTGGTTCTTGAGCTGAGAGACAAAGGAAGATAGGTACACGGGTTGGAGATTTAGTTCGGTGGCTTGACTACTAAGTACAAGGCCTGGGGTTAGGTCCCCAGCACTGAAAACCAGCAAGCAAACAAAAATAAATAAATGGAAGAAAGAAGAAAGAACATTCCAGATGGAAAAAACAGTACCCATAAAGCCCCTGTAGAAACCTGTTGCCTAAAGAACCAAGTTATGCTCATAAGACACATGAGAGCAACCATGATGGGCAAGAGGCTGGGGTCAGAGAAGCAGAGAGGCTGAGAAAGGAGACGCCATACCCACATAGGGCCTCTGGCTTAGGTGAGGATCTTGCAGGTTTTCTTTTTCCTGAACGAGAAGCAAAGAACATTTGTCGGTTGGTTGGCTGTTTGGAGTCTCACATTGACCACGTCATCTGTCCCAGCCCAGCCTCAAATTCACAGTCTTCCAGCCTCTGCCTGCTGAACGCTGGGATTGCAGCTGTGTGCCCACACGCCAGTGGCAGCAAAAGACCTGAGAGCAGGTCGCTGGCAGCCAACAAGAGTTGTTTTCCCTTTAAACACTGAGTTGGCTGCAGTGCGGAAGAAAAAAAACAGAGAGGTAGAAAGAGCTTAAGGACCCCAGGCAGGAGGCCACAGCACGATAGGTAAGGCCTGGTAGCAGCAGGACTTGGGAGTGGGGTGGGAAAGAAAGAAAGGCAGAAGGACAGAGTAAAGAAAGACCCCTAAGTTCCTGACCCGCACAAGCCTTGGGTGGTATGTCCTCAGAGACGGGAATGTGAGAAGACAAGCAACCCTTCTAGAAAAGGTAGACATCTTGACCTCAGACAAGGCATGCTCTCAGCATCTTTGGATGTCTAGGTTGGGGTGCAAAATCAATCGTTGAGTATCAGAGGGTGGGGAGGCAACAGAAAGGAGGGACTACAGGTGTTACCCTGGGAGTTGTTGGCATATAAACAGCAAACTGAAGTTAAGGGTTGTAGTTTAGACAGTGCGATCTAGAGCAGAGAGAAGAGAGGGAGGTTCGAGTTCTAAGACCTGAAACAAGGCAGAGCTATTTTGTAGACTTGGTCCACACAGACTTCGTGCAGTGTAGAAGGTGCTTAGTAAGGACCTTCCAGGCCAGGTGTGGTGTGCACACTTTTCATCTTAGCCCTCAGAAGACAGAGGCGAGGAGATCTCTGTGAGTTAGAGGCCAGCCTCATCTACATAGTGAGTTTCAGGCCAGCCGAGGCTACATCCAGAGACCTTGTCTCAGACCAAGGTATTATACATAATTTAAAGAGATTACCAGAACCAGAGTCAGATGGTAGCCCTGTTAAAAAATTATCAGACCAGGAATTAAAGACAAAAATAAACTCAATTGCGGGTTATATGCTGAAAGCTTTAATGGAAAAAATTAAATATGTAAAAAGATGTGACTAACATATGTTGGGAGATGGGAATTATACACACACACCCACACAGACACACACACAAACACACACAAACACACAGACACACAGATACACACAAACACACAGACACACACAAACACACAGACATACACATAGACACATACACATAAACAGACACACACAAACACACAGATACACACACACATAGACACATACACACAAACACACAGACACACAAACACACAGACACACAGACACACACATAGACACATACACACACATACACACACCCCAAATGCAAGATTCAAAACACAAGACAATTGAACAATGGTCAAGTGTGATGGTGTGCTCTTGTAATCCCAAGGAGACAAGAAGGATTAGGAGTTCAAGGGTGATTTAAATTACATCTGACCTTGCTTCACAAAGCAAGCAAAAAAGCAAACAAACAAACAAAAAACAATCAGAACAACAAAACCACACTATGAAAGAATACAGAGTGTCTCTGCTAAGAGAAACTTCCAAATACAACAGAGAGCTTGCCCTTCATCTCTTCCTCTGTGTGGAGACGTAGGGTACACTGTGATCTGGTCATCTCTTCCCCTGTGTGGAGACGTAGGGTACACTGTGATCAGGCAGTTGTCTACACACCAATGGAAGAGACCTCAGAATACCGCATGCCTTTCTGATAACTTGATCTTGTATTTTCTGCTCTCTAGAACTCTGAGAAATAAATTTCTCTCACTGAAGGCACTTGGCCTGATTTTATCATGGTAGATCAAACTGACTAGGATCTATCACCCACACCACCCAACAATGACAGATTCCATATCAGTCACAAGCTTGACTAGAACATTCACCAATACAGGCTGGACTCTGTAGGAGGAGACACACCTTTACAGAGTTTAAAAGACTAGAAATCATATAATGTTTGCTTTTAGTAATAAAATTATATCATAAACTAACAACAAAGCAATAGTAAGACAATCCACAGATATCGGAGATTAAAAAAAAAAAATTTACGGGACTAGAGAAATGGCTCAGTGGTTAAGAGCCTGACTGCTCTTCCAGAGGTCTGGAGTTCAATTCCCAACAACCACATGGTGGCTCACAACCATCTGTAATGAGATCTGGTGCCCTCTTCTGGTGTGTCTGAAAACAGCTACAGTGTACACATATGCATAAAATAAGTAAATCTTTAAAAAAAGTACATTTCTGACTACATGGGTTAAAGTAGTGGTTTCAAGAGAACTCCATCAAAATTAAATACTGAGACCTAAGTCTGAAGAAAAAAATAGCATTCCTTGTTATTTATTCAAGTGAACTGACAGTGTCTATCTACACCAAAAAAAAAAAAAAAATCTATGCTTATGTATAGTAACTTCATTCGTAACTGGAACAACCCAGAGGTCCTTGAGTGGGGAAATAGGTAAACTGAGGTATATACCCCAATAACGAATTTGCTCTAATATGAAAAGAAACCGGTGTTCAAGCCATACAATACAGGGACGTTTACATGTACCTTACATAGTGTAAGACACTGATCTGAAAGGTGTGTGTGGTGTATGATTTCAACTCCATGATGTTCTGGAAAACACAAAACTTTGGAGACGGCAAAAAGGTGGGTGGCTGTGGTTGCTACATTAGTTGGTTGGTGGGAGAGATTGAATACACGAGATGCAGAATTTTTAAGGCAGTGAAACTATTCTTTGTGATATCACAATGGAGAAATAGTAGCATTTTACATTTGTCAGGATCGAATGTGCTGCACTGAGAGCGAAGGTGGATGGCCCAGGCTGCTCTCTCTGCACTCTTGACTCATATGCTCAGAGTCTCAGGCTCTTTCTGACACATGAAAAATGCCATGGGTCCACCATCACATGGTGTGTTTCCTTAAATTCTAGACCATTCAGCCTCTCTGCAACCCAGAAGAAGGCAGAGCAGCTGTCACCTTCATCGAGCATTAGAGATTTGAAGTCCATAGGAATGAAATGGCATCCACATCATCGGGGTTGAAGCTGAAATCCCACCAGGGACCCCGGCTGCAGATTCTGAGGTTCCCTATGGGTCAAAGGTATCCCCCAGAAAATTCACACCTTGTCTCTGGGATACAGTATTTTTTTCCATGTGGCCCCAAACCCCCTCTGCCAATCTCTGATCTAGAATAGGGTGGGGAAGGTACCGGAGACAAGCACACCTACCCTATGGGTGAGGAAACTAAGGGAGAAAAACACTTAGGCAGAGTGACTCAGTGTGGTCATTCCAGGAGCAGGATCTGGTCAAGACATAACACTGACCGGTAGTTTGTGCCTGGTGTGGTTCTCTTCCTGTGATGCTCCAAGCAGCCTCCACCACATTAACAGCTGGGCTTGCCCCTTATTTGGACTCTGTAACTGCCGGCGTCCCACTTCAGTAGGTGGCATTAAGGGAGGCCTGTGTGCCCTGGGTCTCCACTGCCCTAATTTCCAAGCTCAGACCTAGATAGTGTGTCTAAATTTTCCTCGGGCCAATTGCTGCCCCAGATTCAACCTCTGTTGGCTAAATCTCCTCTCCCTGTCGGGGGCCGTGTCTCCCACTCCAACCCATGCTGGCTCTCCCAGATATCTGACTTTAAGGTCTCTGACAACATACCAAAGTCTCGCTCCAAATGCACAGGACACTATGGAGAAAAGGCCAGAACTCTGATGAGATCAAGATGCAAGGAGTGTGGAAACCTTAGAGCTCAAACTTGGGGGGGGGCACAGCATTATCATGAGGGTCCATCTAGGGGTCCTACTCCCTTATCTGCCCTTCCTGGGTGCCGGGGATACATATGGTACACAGACATGCATGCAGACAAAACTCCCATACACATAAAATACTTTATAAAGACACTAAACTCCAATTTCAACCCCGCATCTCCAAATTAAAATCTTCAATCTTGTTTTTTGTTTTTGTTTTTATTTGCGCTCCATGAAAAGACTCTAGCTCAGCGGTTCTCAACCTTCCTGATGCTGCCACCCTTTAATATAGTTCCTCTTGTTGTGGTGACCCCTAACCATAAAAGTATTTTGTTGTTACTTCATAACTGAAGTTTTGCTACTGTTACGAATTGTAACGTGAACATCTGAAATGCGGGCTAGCTGATATCCACAGGCTGAGAGCTGCTGCCGTCTAATTGGAAGAATAAACTGGCACAGAAGGGGAGATTTTTGGAGGACCAACAAAAGCGGACTACCCGAGTGGTTTGAAATTAAGCCCTAATGTAAAGCTTCGAGAATCAAATCAGCCCAGTCTTGATGGCTTCCGAGGTTACCATCTTATCTTAAGCTGGGTGCTGTGCCAGAGTGTGGAGGGTTTGGGTCCGAAGGACACGTGTGTTTCTTGACTTTTGGGCATGTTTTAGAGTCCCATCAGGGGTAATGGGGAAGGCACTGAGTTCCTGAACTGAATTACAGTAGGGCACTGAATACAGCCGATGGCCTCAGGTCTGTGGCTGTCCTGAGAGAGGAAAATGCAAGTGACAAGGTTAAAGGTTGTGGATCGGGTCAGTCTCCCATTGGCAGTCTCCTCTGAGCACCAGTCTGCAAAGCCAGACCTCACCTATGCAGGCATGGCCAATAATTAATAACAACATGAGCACAGTGCTAAGAGAAACAGCTCGTCATTACGCACACACCACACGCATTGTGTACACGCAGTATGTCAAATGCTTTCAATGCAATGTCTTGCTTCATTTCTGTAACGCCCCTTAAAGGGATGGGCCTTATTATTTTCTTTGCTTTTTGGGTGAGAACACTGACATTCAGAGAGGGTAAGCAACTTGTCAGGGGTCATACAGTTAGAAGGGCTAAGGTCAAATACAGGCACCGGCAGTCTCGCCCCAGGTTTCCCTCTGCTTACAACCTGCCCTGCCCTTCAGGTGTGGATTCAAGTGGCTCAAATGATACAAGAGTCCCCTTAGCCTTCAGGCTGGTTTAAGCCCGTGCTGAGCCTTCACGGGGCTTGTATCGCTGATGCCAAAAAGAGCGAAGGGATAGATCTCTGAGGTCCTCAAACCCCATCACCTTTATGGATCAGAAGTTCCCCCAGCCCCCATCTCCCATCTACCCCCTCTGTGGATAACTGAAGCCGTTGCAACCTGCTGTGGATATCAGCAAGCCACTTATGAAATGTTTAGAAGGCTTTGTCTCAAAGACGCACTCACTCGTTCGTTTCCTGAGGGTTCACAGGAGAAAAAAAATGCTTCCCACCAAGATGGTACAGGAAGGTACAGACACTGTCACCTCAGTGGCCTCATTGCTCCATCCCTTCTGAAACTTCTTAGGTAAGTTTCTGGATGCCCAATGCAACACATACACGCACACACACACACACACAAACACACACACACACACACACATCTCCTAGTGCCAGCTGTGTCTGGGGGGCAGGGCTGAGTCTTTCTGCCCAGCCACGCACCACGGGCTTACCTCTCTCTGCTCCCTCTGAAGGCACAGTTCTTCTGTCTCCTCCATCAGCTTGTCTGCCAAAGCAAGCACACACACACTGAAAACTGCTCAGAGGTGTGAGGGCAGGTGTCTTAGGCGGCCTCTGTCACCTGTGCCATCTCCTTGGGAGAGCCACTCCTAGCCTGGGGTTGGGTCCTGCTCTACTGACGCTGTCTCACTGGCCCAAACTGCCTTTCCAGCCACCTTCTCTGCTTTGTGCCTTCATGGATGCACAGAGGGCTTGGGCACAGAGGCTCAGATGGGTCTTTGCAGCCTGTGCTGCTGTAATCTCCTACTACTGAGCTAGTGCCTGGTTAATCTGGGAGGCCATATTCCTGCCAAGGGAGAGGTGCCTAGAGCAGGCAGAGAGGAGCCAGATGCCTCAACAGGCTCCCAGGAAGGGGATCAGCCCATTCTCTCCCAACTAGAGGGTATTTAGCAGATCATAAGGGCACAGGGCCTGGATCCTTGTAGCTAAGTTCAAAGTGGGTCTGGTGAGGAGAAGAGAGGTAGGTGCAGGACCTGCACTCAGGCAGGAGAATATTTTTTCTGTTTCTAGATCTTTCAACGGAAGACCTGACGCAGACACACACCCAGGCATTTTCTCTTTAAGCTGATCTCCGCCCTACCTCTAACACCTGACGTCATTATGGTCTCTTCCTTAAGGAGAAGGAAATTGAGGCTTACAGAGACTGAGTGGCCGACTCATCCACAGAACAAACAGGTAGATGACAGGGCTAAAGCCCAGGTTCTGGCCACTAGTGACCCCTGCTTCTAGCTTTCTGGCCAAAAGGGCATTTATCACACCATTAAGTTCTATAGGTGCCAAGCTCCCTTCCAAGTCCCAGAGAAAATTCTCATACCATTCCCACCAGGTCCCTCTCTAGCTGTCACTTAGAAACTGATTCCAGTTCACCCTGGTCACCAACCTAAATATTCCTGTTTTTCCTTAGCCAGCTGTAGCCCCTGTGCCTCCAGGCTTTTGATCATAGCTTCTCCTAGCTGGGCATTTTTCCAGGTCCTAGGGAGGAAAAAGCAGATGGGAGAGAGGAAATGAGGAAAAATACAAACAGTTAAACCAGAAGGAAGGCCCAGGGAGGAGAGTATACATTTTCTGTGTTAGCCCCACCCCTTGCTCTACAGAATCTCAGCTCAGTCTGGCACCAAGGGCTCTGGGCAAGCCACCAGCATTGATCAGTTACAGTAACTGGAAGCTGAGGTTGCAAAGTGGGCCACCGGGACAGAGCCAAGAGCACTCACGGAGGACGGGTGGGACTGCTTCCCTAGGAGCCTTCTCTATCACTGCATGCATGCCTACCACCTGGTGCAAGGCTGGGTACTCGGTGTTATTGTTTAGGTTAGAAGTACAAACTGGCTCGAATAGGCACAGGCTGTGGTCAGGTGGTTTCTGGGACCTGCACTGTGATTTGTAAACACCGTCTCTGGGCCTTGCCAGGGGTCAGTACAGGTCTGGGAAGGGAAGATGGGTGTACTGAGGTACTGAACACGAGGAGCAATGCTTAGCTCTCTCCCTAGAGTTGGAAGTAAATGGTGTCCACATCTGTCATCATTGAGGACACCTTCTCAAACTCACCACTTAGGGGACCCTCACAGATGCTCTACAGCCTGAGTTATCTCCTCTCACACACCCTAGGCAGCTCCCACAGCCCTGTCTCAGGACCCAGCAGAGAAGCAGGTGAGCAGGGCCACCCCAGCCCCACGCCCACTCATCTGGCCCCTCGGATGCCCTGCTGGCAGACACTTACACCTTCCCAGACTCCTGCAGCATCTCAAGCCATTGTGTCTGCTCAAACTCGGACTCAGCAGCCAACAAGACATTCCCCTGCCGGGAAAAGAAGCCAGAGTGAGAGGTGAGAGAGAGAGGGCGGGGAGGGGGAGGGAGGTGATTTCTTCTCCTCCCACCCCATCTTCCACGGGCCCTGACAGCCCTCTCAGGCTAGATCACAGAGGGCTGTTTCCAGGGGACCAAGATGAAGCTGCTTTGTCCTGTGGAGCCTGGGCTATGGGAGGGTCCCCACTCACGTGGAAGTCCTGGTGTGAGATCTTCATGGCATAGGGCATACTGGGCTCCTCTCTGGCCTCCACCAGGCAGCCACCCAGCGGGATGACACCCTGAAGAACAAAGCAGAGCAAGCAGCTCCCACCCTACCCAGCTCACATCACTTAAGTGTCCCAGGAACCTCCTGGAGAAAGCCAAGGGGTTTGCCAAGGGCCTCAGGCTGGACCACATCTCAGGATCATGCCGTTAAAGCTGACTGACTTCCAGAAAGAAAGAGAGCTGGGACTCAGGAAGTGTGTGTGGAAGGAAGGACCCAGCCCAGAGGCTGGAAGGGGGTGCCTTGAGTCCTGAGAAGATTTGCTCTCGAGATTCTAAACTAAATCAACAAAGAGTTCTCTACCATTCCCAAATGTCCCCAGTGGCCTCCCTCAGTGTGGAAGGCACCCCTCACCTTTGGATGAATATTGAAGTATTTATTGGTTTCAAAGCTCTTTCTCTCACTCTCAGAGTAGTAAAGCAGAAAGCTTTCTTTGATGATGAAAAACCTATGGGAAGGCGTGAGAAAAACACGGAAAGATCCTGTGAGTCAACAGCACCCTTGGGGGCCCTGGACTCACATGGGAGCCCATGAGGACACCAGTTCCCACTGCCCGTTGCCCAGAGGTCTCAGAGGCCTCCTGGAGAGGCAGTGAAGGAGGAAACTGATGACTGGCTTCTCAGCCTGCCCTCTTCAGCACGGCAGAAACCTGTTGTCTTTCTCCTCGGGTCCCTTTATCCTCTGAACTATCAGCTCCGGTCAAGTGGGAACTGCTCCAGGTCTGGATGGAGGATTCGACAGATGGGTTGTAGATGGTGTTATGGTGTAATCACACTGCTCTCCACTGCTGAGGTCTGTAGTCCTGGTACCCCAAGGTGATATCTGCATTGTCATTTATCCCAAAGTACTCACATCCTTTCTGGGACTCAAGTCTAACTGGGATCAAAGTGGCCATGGTACTTTCTGGTTACTGGGGAGGCAAATCCTCAGTGTCAACATGGCCTTGGCTTACCTTGAGGATTCCTACAGAACTAGAAGCAACTATAACTGGAGAGATGGCTGAGCCGTTAAGAGCACTCACTGACTGCTCTTCTAGAGGTCCTGAGTTCAATTCCCAGCAACCACATGGTGGCTCACAGCCATCTGTAATGGGATCTGGTGCCCTCTTCTGGTGTGCCTGAAGACAGCTACAGTGTACTCATATAAATAAAAGTAAGTAAAAAGGCTGGGTGGTGGTGGCACACACCTTTAATCCCAGCACTTGGGAGGCAGAGGCAGGCGGATTTCTGAGTTTGAGGCCAGCCTGGTCTACAAAGTGAGTTCTAGGACAGCCGAGGTTACACAGAGAAACCTGTCTCGAAAAACAAAAAAAGTAAATAAATAATATTTTTTAAAGAAAGAGTGGGAAAGAAAGAAAGAAAGAAAGAAAGAAAGAAAGAAAGAAAGAAAGAAGAAAGGAAGAAAGGAAGAAACCAAGTGTGCTCCAGGGAGAGCCCCAGTTAGGCCTTAAAGTTCCTGGGGCTCAAAGACACTAGAGTTCTCTCACCTCCAGGGACACTGCTGCGATGTGACCTGGAAAGGAGCTGGAGGGATCCTGAGTTTGCACATGTGTGTATGTGCATGTGCGTGTGCGTGTGCGTGTGTACATACAAGGGGAAGTTCAGAGCAGCGACATGTTGGAACCTTCTAGGATAGACTCACAATGGCCAACAGTGTGACTTTCTTACCTGCTTAGCATTCTGTGAAATGACATAGGCAACTTGATATAGGTCATGGCAGGAATGTTTGCACATGAAAATCAAATACTGCAGAACCACCCCAAGAGCCAGTTATTAAACCATTCACTGGACCTTCTTGTGAGGAGCTTGAAAAAAATGTTAAGTGGCATCAAGAACTCACAGGATCCTTGCAGGTCCCCCAGTTGCATGATCTTCCCTGTGACCATAGCTGATCTGGGGTAGAATGGAGGGGTAGCCTGGATGACTGTAGCCTCTGCTCCCTCTCCAGAGGGACCTGAAGTTCAGCTTTGTAGTTTGGTATGAGTTCCATGATTTTGCCTTTTTCCCCCAACTCTCTTTTGAGGTATGTGTGGAGTCTTCCTATGTTGCCCTGGCTGGTCTTGAACTCATAGACTTGAACAATCTCCCTCATCTCAATTTCCTGAGCAGCTGACACCACACAGCTGTACCACCATGCCTGCCTTCAACTCATTTTCTGTATTCGTGTCAACAGGACAAATGCAGCCCTGGTGGAACCATGTGTTTGGGTTCTTGCACTTAGCATTCAATACCCATTGCCACAATGTGTGTTTCTTTATCTAGACAGGGCCACTGGGCTCCTGAATGCCATGCCACATCAGTCCCTAGGGAAAGGCAGATATCTCCTGACAGTTCCAAAAGAACCTCACAGGGTAGGTAAGAGCTCAGACCTTGAATTTTCTGGCTTGGGGATGGGGAGTTTAGGTAAGGACACTCAGCTCACTGAGCCTTAGTCTCTGTAGCACAGAAGTGATGGTACTGACATTAGGGGGTGGTTGTGTGGACTGAATGCAACTGTACTTATAACCCAGCCTGTGTGTGAAGGATCCGGGGTGAGGTGGAATGTCCCATGGTCTGGTGAGGTCCCTCAGCAGGAAAGGCAGGCAAGCAGAATAGAGCTGCCTCCCCACCCCCACAATAGAGCCTCATGAACCCCTTAATATCTAGACACTGGATTTCTAGGCGGTAACAATGGTTCAGTGAGCTAATATTTAGGCAAGACTGTGATTGTGGAGTTGTGGCTTTATAATTGAGGAACTGGGCTGGAGTTGCAGGGGGTGGGTGGGGGTCACTGTTGATAGAATCCTTGCCTAGCATGCACAGAGCAATCTGTAGTACCACATAAAGTAGGAATTGTGGCACACATGAATAACTCCAAATATCCAGGAAGTAGGTAGAAGTTCAAAGTCACTGTGATGGTTTGTACATGCTTGGCCCAGGAAGTGTCACTACTGGGAGGTGTGGCCTTGTTGGAGTAGGCATGCCACTGTGGGCTTTAATACCCTTGTCCTAGCTGCCTGGAAGTCAGTCTTCTCTTAGAGGCCTGCAGATGAAGATGTAGAACTCTCAGCTCTGTCTACACCATGCCTGTCTGGATGCTACCATGTTCCCACCTTGATGATAATGGACTGAACCTCTGAACGTGTAAACCAGCCCCAATTAAATGTTGTCCTTATAAGAGTTGCCTTGGTCATGGTGTCTGTTCACAGCAGTAAAACCCTAAGACAGTCATCCTCAATTACGTAGTGAGTTCAAAGCTAGCCCAGTCATGATGCTCCTATCCGCCCCCACCCCCAAAAAAGTGCCTCACTAGTAGCACATGCCTTTATAATCTCAGGCTGAGATACAAAAGCCACAAGTCTGAGGTCGTCCTGAGCTACATAGAGGCTCCTATGTCAAAAGAATAAGAGAAGGTAATCATAGAAGAGAGGGCAGGTACGTTAGACACAGAGTCCACAGGTACCAAGGTCCTGGGGTTGAGAATGCAGCTGGTTCTAAAAGGAACCAGAAGGCTGAAGCAAGACTCCAATCCCTGGATCCAGACTGCACAGGCCTCTGTGGCTTCTGTCATAGTAATGATGGCAGGGCTTACATTCATTGAGCCATAACCACCCCAGCCTACCCTGACTTGCTTCTGTTAATGCATTTAACACTCACAGCCACCCTGCCAGGCGGGTGCTGACAAAGCTCCTGAGCTTCCTGTGTAAGGAAATGGAGGCAAGAGATGGCCCGAGGAGCTGGGACTATTTGGTAGCAACTGGCTTTCTCTCAGAGTAAGATGGCCATGGGAGGGCTTCGGACAGGACTGACATGGGTAGCTTTGGCTGCTGCATGGGCAACAGATTGTCCTGGCATAGGCAGGGGATCTGCTAAAAGCTATCGACACGTATCACTGGGGCAAGAAATATGTAGAGTAGACAGAGGTTTGCAGAGTTCCCAGTAACTTCTCAATAAACAGGATGTCCCCTGATGTCAATCCCCTCCTGGAGCCAGCACAGGGAGACAGAGGAGACGCTCCAGATAGCCTTCACTCCATGGCAGCCACACTTGAGCAGGCTGAGAGTCACCATGGACTACCATACGAGGCACAGACCTGGAGGCGGAGGGCAAGCTCCTCCCCACCACGGTTCATCTGATGAGGTCTTTGATTATCAAACTGTGTTGGTGGCGGCTACTCTGACACCTTTTGGCTTCTACTCTGCAGCTGGGGCCCTTGCAAGTCTATGCCAGATTGCAAAGAGGGGCATTCTTCTTCCTTTACCTTCCTCCAGAGTCCCCATGTTCTGGGCACCCTCATTCAGTAGCAAGGCTGGAACAACCTCCTCTGGGTCCTGAAGAGCTATGACTGCAGGGGCTGGTCACAGGTGCCATTTTCCTGTGTTAGCTTCAGTGAGCCAAGTCATGAGAGAACCTGCTCCTAAGGACAACGCTGGAAGCGGGGCCTTTCACTCCCATTTCTCAGATGAGGAAAGAAAGGCTTAGATGTGAAGTAAGTAACTGTGGAAGAAGGATTGGAACCCAGGACCGCAAGATCCTCTTCCTGCTCCTTATTTGGCTCACCGAGCTGATGTCCTGGCTTAAGCCACACCCAGGATAGAGGCTTAGGTAGCCAAGTTGCCATAGCGGAGGTGGGAGACTCACCACTTACTAGCAGTGCTGGGGTGAGGCATCTAGTCTCCTGAGGCCTCGGGTCCCTCGTGTGGAACTTGAGGACGGTAATCAATGGTTATCTCTCACGCCTGGGAGGGAAAGGATCACGTGAAGACTTAGCTCCTAGTGGGCGCTCAGGAAAGGATCGTCACTATCTGATCTCTGCTACTCCTTAGCGTGAAGTTCAGCATCCACGCAGGCACCCTGCCCCGCTTTCCATTTGTGCTCACACGGCAGCTACCGAGGAGAGCATGGCTGCACCCAGCTGGCTGGCTACCTGCTTTCCAAATCTGTATACAGCCCTGTCCTCCTCCTATCCAGGAGAAGTTTTACCATCTATCAGCTTCCCTGGGTTATGGGAAGCCTGGAGTATGTGCAAGGTAAAGGTTCCATTCAGCCCTGGCTGCCTCCTCTCTCCAATACTACGACTGCTATTACTATTATTATGCTGCTGCTGTTACTATTATTATTAATTTATCTATTTTAAGACAGTGCCTTTGGTGGCCTAGGCTGACCTCAAACTCCCTACATAGCTGAGGCTGACCTTGAACCTTTGACCTTCTTGCCTCCATCTCTTGAGTGCTATGATTACAGGCATGAGTCACCATAAAGTGCTAAGAATTGAACCCAGGCCTTTATGCATGCTAGACAAGCAGTCTATCAAGTGAACCATATCCTCAGCCCCACTCTGGCATTTCTACCTGCAGATGAAAGACTATTTAGAAGTCAGCAAGGTATGCCCTTTGCTACACATACTTTATTGTATCTATCTGTCTGTCTATCTATCTATCTATCTATCTATCTATCTATCTATCTATCGGTTTTTTTGACACAAGGTTTCTCTGCATAGCCCTGGCCATCTTGGAACTCATTTTGTAGACCAGGCTGGTCTCGAACTCACAGAGATCTGCCCCCTGAGTGCTGGGATTAAAGGCATGTGCCACCATGTCCAGCTATACTTTATTATCTTATTTAAATGACCCTAAGTGATGGGTGGGGTTTTTTTTGTCTCATTTTTTTCTTCTAGCACAGTGGTAAGGAAACTGAACTGTATCGAGATCAAGCAATTAGTAAGTGGTAAAGCCAGAGATCTGCTGACAAGGCCCAGGTTCTCAGCTGCCCATCGGCTGTGTTCCTAGCGCGCTCACCACCATCCCCAGGTGCTTGTCTCCCATGAGCTGGTCTCTGTGGAATGGCTGTAGAATGGGCGAGAGAGCTGCTAAGGAGGTAGTTACCTGGCCTAGGCAGGTACCAGGCTGGGCCAGCCTGATGAGCCCCCGCCCTCAAGGAACTTAAGAGATGAATGCAGGAGAGGACGTGGGAAGAAAGAACTGTTAAAAATCAAGCTCCTAGCCGGACAGTGGTGGCGCACGCCTTTAATCCTAGCACTTGGGAGGCAGAGCCAGGCAGATTTCTGAGTTCGAGGCCAGCCTGGTCTACAGAGTGAGTTCCTGAACAGCCGAGGTTACACAGAGAAACTCTGTCTCGAAAAAACAAAATCAAGCTCCTTCTTTGCACCAGGCCCTGTTTGAGTCACAGCAGTTTGTGTAGTAATACATTCGCTGCTTAACCAAGGTAGGTGAGGAAGCTGGGGTGCAAGGAAATTAAATAACACACCCCAGATCACACAGCGGGTAAGTGGGGAAGCTAGAAATGTACAGCTTTAGGATATAGGGTGACACTGTCAGCCATGAGGGTCCACAGCAACACAGAAAGCACAAGGAGGATGCTGTGATCCTGTGAAGCACTGGGTTACCTTACTGTGACATTATAACCCAGCGGGGTGCATAGCAATGACACACAGTGCCCAGAGGATGAACAGCGACTACAGAGCACCAGGACATATAGCAACGAGGGACATTTGTGTACAGAACAGAAGTATGGCCACCAAGGGGACAAATGGCTTAGGGTCTGACCAAGGTCTGAGAGGAGGTCTCAAAGTGATCACAGTTTTTAAAGAATAAGAAATGTCTTAAGAAGTTGGGAGGCAGTAGAAGAGGAAGGGATGTTTTCTAGACGAAGAAGGACATATGTCAAGAACAGTGTGCTCGAGGTTATCAAAACATCCCTGGTGCTTGGTGCAGATAAGTTATGTGCTAAGGGGTGGCCAGGGTATGGGGGAAGAGCAAGAGAGAGCACAGGGTTGTGAGCAGGGCCTGAGAGCAAGCCGGCCCACCCCACCTGTCCCCCACACCTTGCTGAGATATCACACAGGTACTGGGAGGTCTTAGAATTAGAGGGGTGGCCCTGAGGAGGTCACAGCCGGGCAAAGGGCGAACCAGAATTATCAAAAGGTAAATATCAGCAGAGCATGCTGAATAGTTAGACCAGGGCAGGGCGGCCTATGTCTCATGACACCATGGCTAGGGTTTTAGCTTGAGTGACAAGATGGACACAGGTGTCACCTAACATGATAGTGTGGCTTCCCTGCACCCTGATCTCTGAGTATAATAAGGCCCAGTCACAGCTTAGTGGTTAACACTGATTTCATGAGATGTCTAGTGGAGGCAGAGAAAACTGTTCAGAGCACTGATGCCGTGTAACACCACGCAGGTCTTGTTAAAGAAGGACCAGCCAGGGACTGGGAAGATAGCTCAGTGGTTAGCGGTGATGGCTACTCTTCCATAGGGCCAGGTTCAGTTCCCAGCACCTATGTCTCAGCTCATAACCATCTGTAATTCCAGTTCTAGGAGATCCAGTTCCCACTGTGGCCTCCGAGAGCACTGCATATACACAATGTACAGGCAGCACGCCAATATATATAAAATAAGAGTAAGTAAAATCTCAAGAAAAAACAACAGATATGGATGCTACCACCAGCAGCCAGTCCAGTCTGTGGAGATCTTTGGTGTTTGTGGGTGTAGGTGGTGTGTGTGTGTTGGGGGGGGGATTTGAAGTTGGGGATATCCTGGAGGGTAGAAAGGAGGAGATATGATAGGTAAGTGCAGGGGGGGTTAGGTCTCAGGAACATGCATGAGTTTGGGTCAAAAGTGGCATTGCAGCACATGGTCTGATGGTTTGTATATGCTTAGCCTAGTAAGTGGCATTATTAGGAAGTGTGGCCTTCTTGGAGTAGGTACCCTTATCCTAGCTGCCTGGATGCTAGTCTTCTCTCAGCAGCCTTCAGATGAAGAGGTAGAACTCTCAGCTCTACCTGCACCATGCTTGTCTGGATGCTGCCATGCTCCCACCTTGATGATAATGGACTGAACCTCTGAACCTGTAAGCCAGCCCCAGTTAAATGTTGTCCTTTATAAGACGTGCTTTAGTCACGGTGTCTCTTCACAGCAGTAAAACCCTACCTAAGACACATGGTACCCATAGAAACAAGCAGGCACACATACATAGATGTAAATCTTTAAAAGATAAATAAAACCTAAAATCAACACACAAAAACTGAAAAAAACAGTGTCAAATAGAACAGGCTTCAGAAAACAGAGCAGAGAGCCCACCTAAAGGAACTCGATCTTCCATGATGTCCCTCTGCCTCCTATTGCCACACTTTCCTTTACACGCAGCTTGCTCTGCCCACAAAGACCATGTGTGAGAGATTGTAGGTATGTAGCAGTGGAGAAGGCTGGGCCGGGGGCAGGGAGACTGAGGAATGGGCCAACTTCCACCTAAATTATACAACACCCAACAACAAGACACCTCCTGGGGGATTAGTGAGGACAAGGATTTAGATTTCTGAGGGATTTTATCCTGGGGCCAAAGTTATTCCCACTCTCAAGAGGACAGTGGAAACCTACCCACGGATGGATGGGTGTGTAGGGAGAAGTTCCCAGCAAGGACAGTGAGCTGAGTCCCGGATGGCCTCATGGTGGCCTTAGAAGGGGATCCTGTCTACCCCTTGCTGATCCTGGCTGAAGCCAAGACCATCGCCCATCCCCTCCTCCTGTTGAGAGGACTCAGGTCTTTGTATCTGTATTTATGCTACCTAAAGAGGAAGAAAAGGTCAATTTACCCTCTAGATCCCTCTCAAAATTCTCACCTCCTTCCCTTTGCCCACAGGAAGTAAGCTAACAATGAGAGCATCTTCCTACTGCTGTTCGGGCAAGGTAGGGGTAGCAATGGTGGGGTATTGGAAGTTCCTGCTAAGACTGACCAGGGGGAGGAGAGTTTTAAAGAACTCAGGCAGCCACAGCCAGTTCCATCCTGCCCTGTGGTTATTTATGCAGCATGGAGCCTTTCCAGGCCTCTTCCCCTCAGCTGCCCACTAGGGCATCGATTTCTCTAATGGCAAGCAGTGGCGGGTATTGGCTGCTCTGCCCCAAGCCTTCCTGTGGTCACTAATTACCTGAAGGTCCAGAGACTGCACTTCACAAATGGGAAAGTGGAGCCCAGAAGCCCTACTGGGCAGCAAGAGGAGGCTGGGTGAGCCTCACTCTGCTCCTCTATACCCTGACTGGCTGTTGCTGACTCAAGGGAAAACCATGTGTTGGGGGTGGAGGATGGGGAGGGATCTTCCCTGAGGAGGATCCGTGAACAAAGACCTAGAGCTGGCAGGTAGGATGTTTCCTGAGACCCAGAGGAGAGACAGTCTGCCCAGGGAGCTCTTGAGCAAGGAAGGAGACAGAGGTGACAGTCTCTTTCAAAGGACACAGAGCTAACTTGGCCCTGGACTTACTGTTTTGACTTAGACTGACTGGTTTGTTTGGGGCAGCTGTGGGAACTGCTGTTGGAGACTTAGGGCCCCAAACTCCGAGTGCCCTGGGTTATCAGCCCCAAATTAGCTGTATATGCAGGAGCCAGGTCGCTCCTCCCCACCAAGTACCTACACTGGAAAAGGGAACCAGGAGATTCAGCCTAAGGGGTCCAAGGCACCTACCACCTACCGGATGCAATCGGGTGAAGATGCCTGGACCCCTTAAATAGTCTTAAATGAGAACTCAGAGAAGTACCTGGGACAGAGTCAGACCCAATGGAGAGAGATGGCTGCCTGAGGTAGTTCTCAGGATATTCTGCTGGGAGTCTACAATAGCCCTTTCCCCACCTTCTCCCCTCCCCCACCTCCGCACTCACCCCCCCCCCCCACACACACACACAAGTGCTATGGCAGAGACAGGATGCTCCTGGCCCTCAGTGGCTGCAGTCCAGACAGTTCAGGCCTGTGAGCCTCTCAGAAAACCTTCACACTGCTCAGAGCTTTCGCTTAAAGCATCAGAGGAAACTCTCAGTTTGGGAGGTCAACTCGAGGGGTCCTGTATCCCATTAAGTTCCCAAGAGAAATCAGGCAGAAGTAATAAAAGTGTATGAAACCGGCTCTGTAAAATGTGAAATCCCTTCCACACCTCCATTTGTCCTGAGGTCTTACAGGAATGTTAAATTATTCATCAAAATCGAACATCAGAACTAACCACTACCATATACTCATGATCTGCAGTCCTGAAAACATCAGAGGCATTCAGACTCATGGTGTGGGAGGGAGAAGGGGTCATGCTTCCAAGAATGTTCATACCCTCCAGGGAGGGACCAGGACAAAGTCTGAGTCTTCTAGACACCGCAGGAAATCTTTGTTGACTTGAACATGAAAGCTATGCAGAAAATGGCCTATTGCACTTGCAGCAAGCTTTGTGAGACTCCTGCAAGGCCAGGTCTGGGAATGCCCCTTCTCCCAACACTTGTCATGGCCATAGAAAGCCCTGTTGGCATCTGGGCTTTCATTGGAGTTGGGGCAGAGAGCCTGGTGCTGATAACAGGGCCAGGATTGCTCTGGCTTCCCAACACCTCCCCAAACATCAATCCTTTGGACAGGACTAATAAATATACCCTCTCTCCTACACCAACTCCAGTGATGTCTATGTACCAAGGCACAGTTGGAGTTTCCAACACAGCTCCTTAAAGGTTTGTGGTTCTCCTCTCCCTTGAGTACTTCAGAGCTGCAGTGGTCTGGCTTGCTGAAATGCAGTGTAAGGTTGAGGATGTGTGAATGGATAGAGGAGAGAAGTGCCTGTTTCCCAACCCACTTAAAGCCTCGACGAAGGGATGGAATTGGCTGTGGAGGTCTCTGGAGAATCTCTGGTTGGGATGGGATTTCTCTTTCTGCCGACTGGCCCAACTTAACCTCAATCTCCAGCCCACACGCAGCCTCGCCTCTTGGGATTTGGGACTTGGTTCATTCCACAGAGAATTCCCGGCATCTACCGGCCGGTGATTCCATTCTAGCCCCAGCGACCAATTAAAGTCGCATCTTCCAAGGGGGGGGGGGGGGGGGGGATAGCATAGAGAGAAACTGGCTGGGCAGGTCAAGGTCACAGTGAAAGGCTGAGGCAGGGCGGTGACTGGATGAGTGGGAGGGGTCCTAAGGCTCGGGGCTCCCTCCAGAGGTGGGGAGGTCTCCCAGGACGCAGGGACAAAACTCACCGTCGGGACCACTTGGCCGACGATCTCCCGAACGGCCGCTTCCACAGAACCCCGTAGAGCTGTACTTTGGTGCTGATGTCCAGCGCGTCCGCGTCCGCCTGCTCCAGGGACGGCGATGGCGACACGGAGTTGGACTTGGATGTGAACATCGTGTCTCGAAGACTCTGCCCTGGCCGGGCCCACTCCCTTCGTGGGACTGGAAGGGACAGGGAGGACAGTGGGAAGCAGTGGGCACGGAGAGTGCAGGCAGTTGGGGACGCCGTCGGGGAGCGTATCCCGGTGAGCCGAGGGGCGCGGGAAGCTTAGCCAGCGGCTGGGGCGAAGCTCCGGAGCGCCGCCGGCTGGGAGGGACTCCGCGGGGAGGGCAGCTCCGCCGCAGGCTCGCAGCATCACCCCCCTCCTCCCCTCCCGTGCGGGCAGCCTCAATTCTGGTGGCCTGGATTGGCTGGGAGTGGCAGGTGAGCCTCTCAGTCCGACCGCGAGCGCCAATCAGGGCTGGCGCCGACTGCAGGAACTAGCTCAGTGAGTCTGCAGGGTCCCGGTCGGTCACTCGGCTCCGGATTTGGCCACTGCACCTCCCCACCCCCACTCAGGCGTCCAGCGCTCCCCCAGTTCCTTGTGGTCCGTCGTGCCTACATCAAAAACGCTGGCCAGGGGTGGTCCGTAATGGGCAGGAGTCACTCGGCTGCCACCTGCTCGCCTCTGGGCGTGAGCGTGGTGTTAGGGAACTGCGCTTGCCATTCCAACTCCGGCTTTAAATGGCTCGACTAGCCGCTGGATCGTGGTTTTCTCACCTGTAAAGCGGAGACGCTCCTACCTCTTAGGGGGTAGGCCGGTGGCCAGCTAAGACTTCGGTAAGTGCCCAAGGACCCGCCTCGAAAAGAGGTTCCAGTAAGATTCCTGGCCCTTTCCTGTTCCCGCAGGTGGGTTTCACTTTGCGCTGGACCAGATCGGATTTCTTTTCCTGACACTTGGCAGTCTGTGTTGGCATTTGGCACTCAGTGTCAATCTCAAACTGTCAATGCACTTTGTGTTCATGATTTATCTGTGCGCCTCCTTGTGCTCCCCAGGGCTACCTGCTCTGTCCACTTCCGCTCTTGGTGTAGTGTAGGCATTTGTTGATCGAATCACTTTAAGGCCAGGCCTGGGGACTGCCTCACCTTCTTCTCTTTAAGTGGAAAGGCACTCCAAAAGCTGAAGGGTTTGTTTACGTTCTGGAGCCACTCCCCTCCTTCGGCTCCTTCTAGACTCTTCAAGGTTGGAAAGCCACTGGCCCTCAGGGGCAGTCGTGATTGACCTGTGCCCTTAGCAAAACCACTTTCCTCCCTCAGGATCTGTGATTCCTCTGTGTGAAACCGAGAAGTAAAAAAATGCAGCAGAGCTTGCAAACTAATGGGTAATCTGAGAGCCAAATCGGTTTGCTCGAACGTTGTGAGTTTGCCCTGCGCAAGCAACACCCAGGTGTACTTAGTATATGGGATCTCAAGGACTCGTTTGATAAATGCATGCATCATGTGACCACCACCCAGCGCAAGATAAAAAATTTTCCAGTCCCTGCTCCCTTCTCCAGCCAACCCACAATCACGTTTCTCAGTTTTCACCATTTCCTTATTGTCTTGAAATATTTGACCTGTGTTGTGATAAATATTACTTGGGGGTTTCTACCCCGCCTTAGATCATTAAATTCCCAAATGAAACACACAAAACATTTCTGTTTATAATAAGCCTTAAAGCACTAGAGCTGGGCAGATATCAACCCTGTATGCTATTTTGTCTACTTTCCTGTCAATAATCTAGAGATATCATTTGTCATGTTCTGCCTGGGCCACTCTTACTCCAACTGGCCCGCCCTCAGGGCCATGTGCTCATGACCCACATCCCCCTTGGGGCTTTCTTCTTCCTCTCTCCCCTGGGTGGTTTCTGCCTCAGATTCCAAGCCCTGGGGAACCAAAGCACCACCAACCTCTTTTCTGCCCAGCTACAGGCTGTGGGCATCTTGATTAACGAATGATGGATAACTTGGAAGGCAAGGTTTATACAACAAAAGCTGGTTTGTGTGAGGATCTTGTCTTGAGGCAATAAGACCCTTGGGTAAAGAATTTAACGTTTGAATACAAGAAGCATCAGACCAATTACCCTCTACAGATCTGATGCCCTAAAGGGCATCTTCCAAAGACCTCACCAACATAGTCAAGTCCAACCTGCCCAGTTTTTCTTTTCCATAGTCTGTAAGAGTATTGTCTTACAAGGATTAAACCTGGGGCTTTGTGAATGCTAGGCATGTGCTCTACCATTGAATTACACCTCTGGTCCCTTGCAGGTCCTCACGTTTATAATCTTGATGCCTAGACATTTTTCTTACTTTAGAAACCTGGTTCTTCTTAGATACAAAAACAAAACAAAACAAAACAAAACTTGCACCAAGAGCCTGTGGCATTGTGTTCCCTGGAGCAGGCCATAAACACAAGGAAGCAGAATGCACAGGCAGGTGCTTTTTCAGGGAAGGAGATGGCTAAGGTACCTGACTTGTTTTGAATAGTCACTGTGGCTTCTGGGCTGCCTTCCTGGTGCAGCAGTAGCAAGGATGCCAGCTGCAGTGGTAGTCGCTAGGAGTCAGACCTAGCTGCATGTGACAGCAGCATCTAATACTCTGGCACTGAGCAGGGTTTGAGGTCTGGCCTTCCTGATATCCTTTTAGCAAATTCATTCTCTCCTGAATCAGGTCAGTAGCAGTTCTGGCCTTGTAGTAAAGACCAATGATGAGCTTGAGAGCTGTGGCATGAATAGAACCATTCATGAGAAAATCTTCAAGGGGAAAGGCTGAGCAAGCCCGGGGGCTCCTGGAAAACACTCTGCAACGGAAGAGATGGAGCTAGGTTTCAATGGCAGAGGAAAAAACAATCTTTGCTCATTTCATCTGCATGCAGAACATCTGGACAGTCCTCAGCTAACAGCAGTTAATGTTGGGTAGAAAAGCTCTTAAGAGGCAAGCGACGAGATACTTCAGTCGTTCTCAGCCCCTTGTCAAACAGCCTTGATGATGCCAGGTCAGGCATGGGCAAAGCTTTTCCATCTCCCTGTGTTCTCTGGGAGTCTTAATGCACGCTGAGAGGTCTGTGAAAGGCAAAACAAACCAGGGCTGCAGCCCAAGGTCATGGCTTCCGAAGCATTATTCTCCTCCCTCTCTGCCTCTCCCTCTCCTCCTTCTCCCTCTCTTCCTCTCTCCCTTTTCCTCTCCCTGTCTCACCAGGACCTTGCTATGTGTCCCAGCTGATCTCAAATCTGTCATCCTCCTGCCTCCACTTCTGGAGCACTGTATTTACAGGCCTGTACTACCATGTTTGGCCAGGATTGCCTAGTCTTAGCAATCGAATGAGACCAGGATGGAAACCCAGGCTTCCTAAAGATGCCTTCAACCTGCTGGTTAGATGTACAGCTGTTGTTCTTAATGTGCTGCTTGCCACTTACCTAATTCAGCTAATTGTGACAGAAACTAAGGGGAACATCTTTATTCTTAATTGCATGGATGATTAAAAAGCTTATATAGATCTTAATTTAAATTTGGTGAGTCATATGTCCTCAGAAACTTATCCATTTCTTCTAGATTTTTCCATCTTTTTGGAACACAGGTTTCAAAATATTCCCTAATGATCCTGGATGCCGATGGTACCTGTTGGAACAACACCACACTTCTACCCCCATGCCTTTCATCTTTAATATTTTTTTTGAGACAATGTCTCACTGTGTAGCCAGACCTGGACTTCACTATGTAGACCCCAGGCTGGCCTTGAACTCAGAGAAATCCTCCCACCTCTGCCTCTAGAGTGCTAGGAATATAGCATATATATATATATATATATGCTATATATATATGCTATATATATATGCTATATATATGTAATATAATATATATATAATATAATATATATGTAATATAATATATATAATATATGAGATATAACAATATATGCCACTCTAATTTTCCTTTATTTTTCTTCCTTCCTTCTTTCTTTCCTTCCTTCCTTTCTGATTTATCTAATTGCATTGGTGTTTTGCCTGCATGTATATCTGTATGAGGGTGTCAGATCCCCTGGAACTGGAGTTACAGACAGTTCTGAGCTGCCATGTGAGTGTTGGGATTGAACCTGGACCCACTGGAAGAGCAGCCAGTGCTCTTAAATACTGAGCCATTTCTCCAGCCCTGGTCTTCTCTTTTTCTTTTTGTGAGTTTGGCTAGAAGTTGTCAATCCTGTTTGTCTTTTCTTGGGTCAGGAAAGATGGCTCAAAAAAATTCTGCTTGAGGTTACACAGGCTTTTCCTGAAACATGGTGGACCTATGCAAGTGAGGACAAGCAGCCAATTGGATATCTTGATTTGTTCTGACTCTGGATCTTCCAACTGCACATAAAGGCTGTGGTAGCAGCTCCAGGTGACTATGGTGACAGTGGATCTTTGCCCATTTTTTTATTCCGAATGCTGTCTGCTCGATTTGGAGTTTCTCTTCTGTGTTTGCTGCTTTTTTTTGGAAATGAGCTACTTCAGGGGAGGGGCACGGCATGCAGTAGGCACTCAGCAAATGCACACTGCATTGACACATCTTTGCTCAGCTCCTGGTCAGGTGCTGCGGTTTTCTGCTTTTGTTTGCCAACCAAATGGAAACCAATGTCTCGGGCACTTGGCTTCCTCTCCTCTCCAAAATGGAATCTGCAGAGTGCCTGAGAATGGCTGTGGAAGCCACCTGTCAAGGCCAGACTTGGAGCGTCTGCCAGAGCATCAGAACTTTGCCTAGACATTAACCGTGAGAACCGAGGATAAACACTGGGCTTCTGAGGGCTCCACACACTCGGCCTTTCTTACCCTCCAGTCCCAGCTAAACACATGCACTTTTCACTTGAACTCTCTCCCACACTCCAGGGTCCTCCAGAGTCCAGGCTTACTGTCTGTCTGTTCCTCATCTGATCTCCAAGCCTGAAGCCAACCATACACGTTGGCATCACATCCTCTGCTGGTCACCACTGCTTTGACCTGGTCCCCAACTCCTGACCTTCTGCTGTAATACCTCTCACAGCCTGCCCCCTCCACATGCCCTCACTCCATCAGGACTCACCCTACTCTTCCTCAGCACTCTGGTCACACCAGTTCTGATGCCCTGCCAGGCTGTGGTACCCGTCTGTATCTTTTCTCCACTTGCCCTTCCCTTGTCTAGAAGGTTTCTCTTCTTCCTTCTTTGTTCGCTTAGACCCAAGTCAAAAGATGCTGGTCATGCCTTTCCCTCCCCCCCAACTCCCCCACCCCCGTGTCACTCCCCTGGAGTGTTCTATTCCTTCTGTGACTGGACTGTCAGGAGGGATTGCTGAACAAGGCGTGGCTGCCTCCAGGATGATCTTGGAGAGATGCTGCCTTCTAGTTCCATTCCAGTTGCCATGATAAATACTTTGACAAAAAGCAACATAGAGGACAAGAGGGTTTATTTCTCCTATAATTTCAAATTACAGCCCATTTTGGGTAAGTCAAAGCTCAAGGAGTCAATCACGTCACATCCACGACCAAGAGCAGAGAGCATATTACTTTCTTGCTTAGTACTCAGCTAGCTTTTTCCACTCGCACAGGCCAGAGCCCAGCCCACGGAATGATGGTGCTACCCACCATCAATTAACAGTCAGGCCAACCTTCCACAGGAATGCCTATAGTAGGCCAACCCAATCTGGATAAGTCCTCACTGAGACTTTTCTTCCAGATGATTCTAGCTTGTGTCAGGTTGACAGAGCTAAGCATCTCTGGAGGTAAAGTGGGGTCCGTGCACCACAGGACAGCACGAAGCCTGTAAACTGAAGGTAGGGGAGGCTAACGAGGCCATCGCATGGATGTGGAAGATGGCTGTCGTGACTGGGTGATAAAGGTCCCCACAGGCCCTGCAGGAAGGCTTGCCTGTCCAGCGGAAGCTCACCTGAAGCCAGTCAGCCACCCCATTAGAGAGCTCCCTGCCTCTCTCATCATCAGGTCTGTTGCCCCAGCTGCCCACAGGTGCTCACACCCAAGGATGCCAGCGAAGATGTTTCTCAGGGTAGCCGGAGCACCTTGCTGCCCCACTGACCTGCCACCTCCTAACACTAATATGGGCTTTGGAACCCTAGAGCATCACTGGAGCAGCGACTTCTCAGAAATGCTTATGATGCTGCCCCTTGAGGGTTCTATGTGGATTAAAATACCTATTTTAATTTAGCTTCAAAGAATATGGATATTTTATTTTGGATTTGGGAAGGTATGTTGAGTTTGGCTAGTAAACCCATAAGCTATTTTACACATTCCCAAAACATCCCTGAGCGAGAACCAGGGGGTTGGTCCCTCATGTAGAACTGAATACAGAATTTAGCAGGCCAAATAGCAGTGATTAGGCACCAGCATTAGCTTCATCTTCTCTCAATAAAAAGGTTGCCGGCGCACGCCTTTAATCCCAGCACTTGGGAGGCAGAGGCAGGCAGATTTCTGAGTTCGAGAGTTCGAGGCTAGCCTGGTCTACAGAGTGAGTTCCAGGACAGCCAGGGCCACACAGAGAAACCCTGTCTCAAAAAAAACAAAAAAACAAAACAAAAAAAAAAACCAAAAAAAAAAAATGGTTGCCGGCAAATACTTTGAAATCCTCTAGAATTCATATATCAAAAGGTGGCCCTGTAGCAGGATGTGGTGGCACACGCCTGCAGTCCCAGAAATTGGAAGGCTAAAGCAAGTGGATCATGAACTCAGGACCAGCCTGGGCTACATAGTAAGATCCTGCCTTAAGTGGGGAGAGGGCCTTCCAATACTTAACACTACATTAGCTTGGGGTGTTGTGCCAGTCCCAAAGAAGTTTCATTTCTGGTTCTCAAAGTATTACATAAATTTGCCTATGGCCAACATCAGGCTAAGCCCTGCGGGTCCTGCGGCAGAAACCCAGGGAAGCTTTCCATGAAATAACACGAGAAAGTCCAAAGGGGTTCCAAGAGCTGTATTGCCATGGTGTGTGATAGATGGTCTAGATGTGCAACCCCCCAGCCACGTTTAAGCCAAGGCGAGCCTGACTTAAATAGGGAGGGAGAAAAGAGGAGGGTCACTTAATTTAGCTATGTCCTCCAGGTAACTCATTGTCTCTAGGTAACTCATTAATATGAAAATCTCTTGAGGCTGAAGCCTGTAGTCACGCCCACTGACTGTAGCCCCATGTGACTGCAAGGTGCAGATCAAATGGAGGTCTAGACCAAGTGTAGGAGCCTGGATTCTGAGGGCATGGCCGAACACCTGCCGCTTCTCCATTGGAGTCGGGGTTCAAGGCCCGTGCCCAGCCAAGAACCAAGATATCCTTCCACGTCCCAACAACCTCCTACCCCAAAGGTACCCAGTCTTGTTGAAGTATTGAGTAGAGCAAAGGCTGCAACACACTAGAATAAACCAGGCCTGCTTTTTCTGCCCCTCCATACCTTTTGCTGTGAGCCCCAGAAGACCCACCTAAACCATGGGCTGAGAGATGGCTCAGTGGTCAAGAATACGTGTTGCTCTTTCAGAGTGCCTGGGTTTGATTCCCAGCACTGATATAATGGTTCATGACCATCCCTAACTTTGGTTCCAGGGGATCCAAAACCCTCTTGTCCTGAGAGTACCAGAAATGCACTTGGTACAGACAAACATGCAGACAAAGCATATATATATATATATATATATAATCTAAAAAAAATTAAAGGTTTTTGATGAGGACAATAGAAGTCTATGCATAGAAGGCAATGGGCAAAGCCCTTTTTTTATAGTTCAGGAGAAGAGAGCACAGGAAAACTGGGGAGAAGGTTAGAGGCAGGGTGAGCAGACCACGGTGACCAGGCAGGACTGCATCCGGCAAGGGACACTGATGGGGTCCTGTTATCTGTACAGTTTTATATTTTCCTCTGCACCCTTTCTCTCCCTTTGGCAGGGTGGCAGGGGCTATAAGCAGTACGTGCTCTTTGCTAGTTTTAATGATGTTTTCCAGAAATCTGGAGGCCCCTGGGCACCATCTATCATGTGGCACCCGAGAGTCACATGCGGCTCTAATGGTGTACAATAGCATGCACTCCCACAACACTGCCATATGCAGCAATCTGCATTACAGCTAAACATTATCTGAGCTGGGCAGAGTGGTGCATACCTTTAATCCCAGCACTCAGAGGCAGGCAGGTTTCTGAGTTTGAGGTCAGTTGGATCTACAGAGTGAGTTCCAGGATAGCCAGGGCTACACAGAAACCCTGCCTTGGGGTAGGGGTGGGGGTGGGGGGAAGATCTGAACTCCAAGACCTAAGGATGGGCAACACCTTTAGGAACAGGTCTCCAAGGCTCCATGAAATGGTAGCTTAAGAACCAGCAACTCGACTACATCAGACTCAAAAACTGCTGAATGCAAAGGAAACAACAGTCAGAATAAAGAGAGCCTACAGGTGAAACAACCGCCTGTTGGCTCTTCATCTGCCTGAAGGTTAATAACTGGATACAAGTATCCAAAGAACAAACAGTGCAACCAACAAATGAACAAAGGAACTATACAGACACATCTTAGAAGACACACAAATTGACAAATGTGTGAAAAGAATATATGATGTGAAAAGCCAGCTGTCTGTGGCCATCAGCAAAGTAAGTCTAAACACCAAGATTTCACCTCACCCAGTCACAAGACCATCATCCAAGAGAACAGCAGACAGCAAAGACAGACCAAAGGAAAGTCTATGTTATTGGTAGGAACACAAACTGTTAAACCACCATGTCAGTCAGTATGGAGGTTCGTCAAAAATACTTACCAGATGATCTGGCTATGCCAGTCCTGGGTATACAAAGGAAGGAATTAAATTCAACATACTGAAGACATACCTACATACCTATGCTTACTATGGCACTATGCACAACAGGCAAGTTATGGAATCGGCTTAGCCACTTATCAACAGAGGAATGGTTAAAGAAGTGTGTGGAGCTGGCAGTGGTGGCGCACGCCTTTAATTCCTGCTCTGCACTCAGGAGGCAGAGGCAGGAGGATCTGTAAGTTCAAGGCCAGCATGGTCTAGAGTGAGTTCCAGGACAGCCAGGGCTACACAGAGAAACCCTGTCTCAAAAAAACAAAAACACCAATAAATAAATAGATGAGAGAGAAAGAAGAGAGAGAGAGAGAAAGAGAGAGAGAGAGACAGAGAGAGAGAGAGAGAGAGAGAGAGAGAGAGAGAGAGAGAGAATATGTATGTTATTTGGTCATAAGGGACAAAATTATGTCCTTTGCAGAAAAATGTGTGGAACTAGAGATGATGGTGCTATGCTCAGTAGCTGGACTTGAAGGCAAACACTATATCCTATCCCAGCTATGACATCAATTTAAAAAAAAGATCATCCACCCCACCACCCCAGCCCCTGGGTGTGGGACACACACCTTTAATACCAGAACCAGGAGAAACTCTCAATCTGTAGCCTGGTTTTCATAGTGAGTTCCAGGTAAATTAGGACTCTATAATGAGACCCTGTCAAAAAGAGAAAAACATAACAAAGAAACCATGGAAGCAGAAGGCAGATTATTTAGGAAGGAGCCAGAAGAAAGGAGGAGGGACAACCGAAGGGAATAAGGGGCAAATGTGATTAAAGTACATTGTATACATTGTATACATGCATGCCAACATTATAATGAAATCCATTCTCTTGTGCAATTAATATCACTAATATTTGTTTGAGTTGGGTGTCTCATCCAAGCCAGGCTGGCCTTGAACGATGAGGTGAAGGATGACCTTGAACTTGTGAGTTTCCTGCCTCCATCTCCTGAGTGTAGGATTACAGGCCCCAGCTATCATTTTTGTTTTTAGAGACCGGGTTTTACTCCATAGTCCACCTTGAGCTCCTGGCAGTCTATCTGCTTCTGCCTCACGAGTGCCAAGCCATGAACAAGCCATTAAAAGAAATACAATAAATATATGCCATTAATAAACACAATTAAAAAAAAAAAAAGAACTCCACATGTCCTGATGACTCAGTGGGTAAAAGTGCTTGTGGCTTGTCAAACAAGCTTGGCAGCCCAAGTCTGAGGCAGCTCAGGGTAGCAGAGACTTCTGAAAGTTGTTCTCTGACCTCCACACTGTGACATGTCTTTGCTTGCCCCCGACACCGCCTCATGCTAATTCAAAAGCCAGTACTTCTATTTATCTCTTTGCAGGCACAGCTGATCATACCACTATATGCTCACACAACATCCCTGCCCTTTGAAAGGGGTGGGTGATCCACTTCTCTCTTCTCACTTCTCAGGAGAGAGCCTGCTTCTCTCTTCTGGCATAGCTACTTTTGTAAATTATATCTGCTATGAGCAGCAAGAGGGGTGGTGGTTATCACTGAATTTGTCTTTTGGAGCAGATTGCATTCTGGGTTTCTCATCCTCCCCCCCGCCCTGTCCCCCTCTGCCTAAAGGGTATCTTTCTTCTGTCCTTTACAAATTCCCATTACCTCAAAATGTTTAAATTGTTTTTTATTTTGTTTGGAGGGGGCATACACACATACTATGGTACACACATGGAGGTCATAACTCAACTCATGGGAGTTGATTCTCTCCTTCCACCAAGTGGGTCTCAGGGACTCGGCCATTAGACTTGGCAGCAGGTGCTTTTACCAGCTGAGATATCCTGACGCCCAACTTTTTTGTGCGTCAGGCCTGGTTGCCAAACACAAATATTGCCGATGTGTAAATAAAGAGCCACTCACAGAGCGTATGCACTAATAAAAATTTAATATCAGAAAACAAATCAGAAAACAGCAATTTTTAAACCTTTCACAATTAAAATGGAAAGACACAAAATTATAAGGCAGCCATCCATGGAATGAGTTTATGTGTACAAAGGATCTAGAAAAGGGGACATTTAAAATCACCGTGTAGGCCACCAAACCAGGGGAATCATAGTGTTGCCATCCCAGTAGAGTCCCAGTTTACAGGAAGACACACCAGACAAGAGAGCGAAGCCAGTCTTCTGCGCTTAGCTACTGTGGGGGACTGAGCGCATGGAAACAAGTCCTACAGGTCTACTAGTCCTTTCCCACCAGCCCTCATCTTCAGGTCGCCTGAGCTGAAACTTCAATGTCTCAAGTACAAAAAGGTCAGAGTTGTACAGTACCTCAACCAGTGTTCTTCAGGAGTGAGTCCCACTCTGCACTGAACAGAAGTCTGCCGCAGAGACTCTCTTGCCCAATGACTGCCTGTGACGCAATGGTCTGAGGCACTGGCCCAAAAAGGCAGGAGCGTCTTAGAGGCTTGTGCTATCGACATACAGTCCCATGTTCAGAACTTCACTAGCATGAGGGTCAAGGCTTAAGACACTGTCACTGCTCTGCCCCTCCTATCTCTAATCCTTGAAAAACAGAACCAGCTAGTGGTGACAGACTAGCTTTTTTTTTTTTTAAAAAAAAATCTATTTTCCCCTTTCTAGAAGAACAGACCCTCTCTTTCTTCTAATGATCCAACCTCCCAGAGAAGTTGACTTGGTTGTTCTGAACTGAGAATCTGGGGACTGAGGTGAAGCAGGGGAGAGAACACACTGTGGTACTGAGTGGGCAGTACCATCCCAACCGCTGCCATTTTTAGGCCAGGAAGTCTGCCTGTGAGGACACAAGCTGGCAACAGCACACACAGGAAAGCAGAGTCAAATGGGACATCACTGCCCTGCTGACTCGGGGACTGGCAACACTGGGAACTGGGGGGAGAGGGGGGAAGGTGCTCTGAATCTGAAGACCGTTAGATTCTGGGGGAAAGGGACTGTAATTCCAATTAAGACTGCTTTGGTCACGAGGAAGGCGGAAGGGCCATGCTTTTCATCAATTGCTTCTTTGGTAACCCGTAATTCCGCTTGTAATTGTGGCAGCAGCTGAAGTATCACCAATGTGCTCGAATGTGTTTGCACATTAAGGCATCCACACCTCCAGAGGGAGTTTTAAGGTGGAAGAAAACAGAACTGAAAGGTGATGTGAAGCGGTCAAGGTGGCTGCTCTGGGGCACTGTCTGCTACATGAGCAGCCTCTCCCCACTAGACGAGGCCTCTGCGTGGTTCCTGCTGCCTCACACACATTTGAGCCCTATTAAGAGTCATATGGCTATCTGAGCCTGCTGGGCAGGGAAGGGGCATGCTGTCCCCAGGCAACAGCTCCGGGCCTGGAAAGGCCCCAGCTTTGGAAAGCTCACTACAACTGAGGCCCGGAGGGGAAGGCAGATTTGGAAGTTTGATGGTTCAGTCCTTACCAGAGTCCAGGGCCCTACCCAACATGATATTCTAGCCAAACTTAGAGATAGCAAGGCACTGCTGAACGAAAGAGGCTCTGGCCAGCACAACAAATCTCTGACCACTGCACGGAGCAAGATGACAGAAGCTACTTCTACCCAAACCAAACCAGACACAGTGAGCTTCTAGAGAGATCAAGACATCTGTACTTTGGGAGGACTAGACGAGCCCAAACCTTTCCGAGTCACCTGGCTGCATTCATGAACACTTTAGCGTGGGATGCAATAGCTACCAGCCTCCACAGAGAACTGCATCCCAGTTCTACTTTCTTCACTACAGCCAGCAGAGGGCGCACAAGTTTAATCCCATAGCTGCTGGCTGACCTAGTGACAATTTAGGAGAGAAAGAAAGAAAACTACAGGCATGCTGGCATAGATGTCATAGAAAAATACAAATGACTGCACTCACTGCTCCGAAGAAACTAGTCTTGGCTCCCTCTTTATGTAAAGTATTTTTGAAATGCTACAGAAAATATAAATTAATACAGTATTATACACTTATCTGACTAGGATTTATTCAGATTTTGGCAAACATAGAAGAATTACCTTTGTTGAATACTTTTACCATCTCAATTGCTTCAATTATCAGTGACTGTGTTGACTCGCATGAGGAGGTGACATTTTTGAGGGTGTAATAAGGTTGTACTGGACACAAAGGTAACTTAATTGAAGGAAATGAAGAATAGACAGTGCTGTCTTCATCATCATGGGTCAAGTGGTGAGAATTCACTTCACACAAGGACTGACGTCACCAGGAGCAGTAGTGGTACAGTGGGGCAGGGAGAGCGAAGGGAAGAGTGGGATGCAGACATGATTGCAAGGAGACTGAAGCCAGCAGCAGACACTCCCCTCTGATACAGCCCTGCCGTCTCCTGCACAGGAGCTAAGGAGCAGACAGAAACACTCTCCACTCTGGGCAAGAGCTCAGCCAGAGGGACTACTGGCTGCTAAAAGAAACACTTATAACAGCAGTTCTCAACCTGTGGTCACAACGCCCGCCCACAGGGGTGGCATATCATATATCCTGTTATCAGACACTGACATTACAATTCGTAACAGTAGCAAAATTACAGTTATGAAATAGCAACAAAATGATGTTATGGCTAGGGGAGGGGGCACCACAACACGAGGGACCGTAGTCAAGGACTGCAGTGTTCGGAGGGTTGAGAACCACTGACTTAGAAGAAAAGGACAACATACTTTGTAATAGTGTTATTTTTTAAAAAGGTTACAATATATCAGTGACTATCCAAATTCCTGGAAGTTTTACCATCCCTTAGTTTCACAGAGATCATACTGTTCTTGACGGAAATCCTGTGCCTGAACAGAATCTGGCTACTGAGAGTGTGCTGCAGACAAGTATTCTGCAAGGATACTTTTTAAAAATGCTGTATGATAACAGACCCCTCTTCAAAAGTCAGTCCCACCTCCTTGCTGTACGTGGGAAGGAAGGGCAGGCTCTACGTGGGGAGGCATGTGAAAAGGAGTTATTGAAGACTCTAAACACCCCTTTCCATGGACGTTTCTTTTGGGTTCAGTTCAGCTTATGTCTCCTGCCCTTATTTTCCTTATTCTAACCTCAAATTAGTTGCCATCATCTTTAGCATCTAAGGGACGGGTGTTCCTACCTCCTCTCATGGCGTGTGGCACAGATGCTAAAGCACCAGTCTTACATGGTGAGTACCACGTTAAAAAACCAATGGGTAAAGTGGTAGAGACTCTGAACTAAGGGAAAAAACTTTAGCTTAATTACAGAACACTGCAGTTTCATAATTACAATTTCATTGTATGAAGTTCTCCACGTTTCTTTAAAACTAAATTCCATCTTCCCTGAGAATAGGGTTAAGAGAAACATCAAAACTTAATATATCAAAGTCCCTTTAAAAGACAACACAAAGTCTCTGTCTAATTCTGATGTTCCTGCTATATGCTGTCCCACTTCTCCACGATTGACTCTCATCTCCCTCGGACTCTAGGAACACGGGTGGAGACGGGCGAGGTGAGACAAGACACTGAGGAAGCGAGGAGCGCCACACGCTTGCTCTTCTTCCCGGATGGCAATGGCCGTGGACTGAGGCTGGAGCCTGAGTGGTTAATGCTGGTGTCCTATTGATAGGATGAGCGGTATGAGGCAGCCCAGAACCAGGGCTGCCACCTCAAGGCGGCTGAGGCCTCTCCCTCCCGTGGAGTCAGGTTTGTGGCTGTGCCCCATTCCACCCACTTCAGGGAGGACATGGACGGTGGCAACATAAAGGAATGTCCCAGCAGAGAAAAGCATGGCCACTCCAGTGGCATTGACCTCCGAAAGGGCTTCTTTACTGCTCTGTGAATTAGAAGAGATTAGAATTAGAATTAAAACAAGTCACATCAAATTTAAAGACAGGAAGATGTCCCAACTAAATCTGAATATATGTGCCTGATGCTGCTGAGTACATGGAAACATCTTGAGATTGGATAAATAAATTCTGTCATTTATGGAGAGGTCTTAAATAAAGGTTTAAGAACACCAGAGACACATACAATCACAGCTTAAAAATATATTTGAAATTCACAATGTTTATTATACAGATACTATGATTTGAGAAAATAATAATAAAATCAAGCTAATCAACATATTTATTACTTCAAATGTTCATGATTTTCAAGAACATTTAAAATTTACCTTTACATTTTGAAACGAAAGCTTTATTACTAGAGCTGCTTTTTCAAAACAACTTTCAAGCACTGCCTAGGAAGTTTCACTTCCACCTCTGAGATGGAATCCCAGAATTCTAGGCATCAGTCCATTTGTTCTATTATTTAACGAGTATCCTCTGTGTTGCCAAGCCAGGTACTTGAGACACAGACTCACCAGGATGCAATAGAGGCAGCTATCTCTTAGTTTGAGGCCAGCCTGATCTACATTGTGAATTTCAGGACAATCAGGGCTACATGGAGAGACCCTGACTCAAAAAAAGAAAAAAAAAAAAAGCAACAGCTACCTTCATAGCACTAAAATATATCTCATTCACTAATCTGTGTTTTGTTGGTTTTGATTATTTAAGACAAGGTCTCATAATATAACCTGGGCTTAAACTTTGGACTCTCCTGCCTCAGTTTCCCAAGTGCTGGGATGACAGTGTGCCATTCATTATCCTGTCATCATTTACTCATCTTTACACAGCTAGTCACAGCCTTTCTATTAAGACTAGACCTGTGGGCCAAGGCAACTGGTTAAAACCTCACAAACTTGCCCCAGAGGCAGCATACCACTCCTCGCTTTCAGAATTGTCAGGAGCTTTCTCCATGAAAAGTTCTAAGCACAGCGGTCAGTGAGGTGATTTGCCCAGCATGTGCAAGGCCCTGGACTTAATCCGCAGTATCAAAAGCAAGTGCGTGTGGGGTAGCCTATAAAGAATTATCCATTGCTCTTAAGGTGAAAGGTCCCGTGTAAGACTCATTTGTTAGAGTCAAGATCAACAATCAACCGACCCTGGTTATCAGAATGTAACTACTCGTTAACCATTATCCACATATACTGACTGTCTTAAATCTTTCCCTTTCCTTCCTTTTCATTTTTTTTTTAAATGAGAAAAGAACAGAAAGGAAAAAGAGGAAGACAGGAAAAGCAGTCTGGGGGTATAGTTCCATGGCAGAGTATTCTCATGGATGTGGGAGGCTCTGGATTCATTCCCACCAACCAGCCAACCAACAGAAAACCAGAGAGTCAACGCTCCTTTTAACACTCTTATTGTCTTATATGATGACCAATCAATGACCTTCCGAGGAGGCATGCGGGAAAGCAGTTCCTTCCAAGCAGCCCTGGTTAGGCTGACACTTAAGATTTTCCTCCTGATTCTACTCACTGACTTTAGGTAAACTAGAAAGGGCAGTTGCTATGGACAGAAGGTTTGGAAACGGGAGCATGTAAGCTCTAAGCGGAAGACTGACATCAACTCTGAAGCTACGTTCAGGTATAAAGAACTGAAGGAACTGGAATCCCAGCTGCCTACTGCCATCTTTGCTTCAGCTCTACTAGAGGGCACTGAATGGCTTGCCTTGCATGCTTCCCTTGTCTGCCTCAGTATTAGATGTTGGGTGTGGTGCTGGAGAGATAGCTCAGGGGTTAAGAGCACCAGCTACTCTTCCAGAGGTCCTAGGTTCAATTTCCAGCACCTGCATGGCAGCTCACAGCTGTCTGTAACTCCAGTTCCAGAGGATCCAACACCCTCACACAGACATACATGCAGGCAAAACACCAATGCACAAAAAATAAAAATAAACAAATTAAAACAAATTTGGATGATTCTAACTGACTGTTATCTGCCAAACAAAATAAGCATGGCTAGTTAAGTGATACTATCTTAAACACTCAAATGCTACTATATATTTATGCAAATACTCTTAGAACTGATATTCAATTTATATGAATATTATAAAAAAAGGACCAACTTGAAATTAAGACACTTATTTTATACAGATTTTTACTTTCAATTTTTGTCATGGTTTGAGAAAATACTTGAGCAGGGCCCAGAGGGATGGGGCCTGGAGTGGGGTGGGGGTGGGGAGGACAGAGCAAGCAAGGGCTGGAGCAAGAAGGAGAAGGGGAAAAAAAAAGAGAGAAAATACTGTCCATGAAAAATTCAACCTAGGATTCCTTATCAGATTTGTTGAGCCTTTTGATACTGTAATAGAATGTTGTGACATATATATATGTGACATACATAAACAAGACAACTGAGTTACTAATAAAATAACACAAGAAATAAAAAATTGTGTCATGTTTCAGTAAGTTTATGATTTTGTGCTGGGTCACATTCATAGCTCTCAGCCCCACGCAGCTCCCAGGCTGCAGGCTGAACCCTATGAGAGAACCAGATACACATGACTACACAGTAAGGGATGCGCACGCTTACCTTACTTAATCCTAAGTATGTCAGCATGGACATGGCTGGTGCTGCCAATGCAAAGACCAGCAAGTGCTTTCTGATTCGATTCCGCTCCAGGCCAGCGTGCATCAGGAAGGAAACCAGCCCAAATGCTGCTGGAGCCTGGAAATGACAAAGTAGCCCCTTTATCACCTGAGAAGCAGGGCTTGCTTCCACGTCAAGGAATGCACGTGATGGTATCTGAATATGAGAAACCTAGGCATCACATCAAGAGCAAGCTTGCCTTTTAGGAACCAATGGTCTCACAAGAAAATCCTACATGTGTCTGTATATAGCTTTCTTGGTAGCATTTTATACAAGATTATTTTGAATTTTTAATTCTTACTTACTATAATTGTGTATGTGAACATAGCCACCTGTGTGCCAGTGTGTGTGGTGATCAAAAGACAACTTTTGGGAACTGGGTTGTTAATTGTTTAGCAAGTACTTTTACCCATTGAGCCATCTAGTCACTTATGTGAACAAAATTCTATGAAAAACAGAAATTGAGGGCTAGAGATTTGGCTGGTCAATGGTTAAGAGAACTGACTGGCTGCTCTTCTAGAGGCCCTGAGTCCAATTCCCAGCAACCACATGGTGGCTCACAACCAACCATCTATAATGGGACTCTGTTGCCCCTTCTGGCATGCAGGAGTACATGCAGACAGAACACTCATAGATACAAAATACAGAAATAAATAAATCTTTAGAAAAATAGAAATCAGTAAGCATTTAGCCATTTGAGTATATGATGATACAAAAAAAAAAAAACCAAATAAAGCCCTTCTAATGAGTTTAAGAAAATAATAGCAAAAACAAAAGCACTGAACACACATATTTAATTCTACTAAATGGACAGTAATTAAAAATTTAAAAGGGGGAGTGGTGGTGGCTATCAGATGCTGCAATGGGCAAGGTGTCTGCTCTGCAAGACTTGGGACCCGAGTTCAAACCCCAGGACTCAGGTGAAGGTAAAAGGCGGGAATCAATTTCACAAAGTTGTTCTCTGACTTTTATTATGCTGATGGTGGCATGTGTGTGCTCATGTGCACACACATATAATACATTTTTAAAGCTAAAAATATACCACATCTCAGAAATGCATCAAAGATCAAGACAAATTTTAATTACAAATATGTTCTATATCCAACCTTGGCTGCTTACCTTATGTAACATTATTGCCACAAACACAATTAACTGGACACTAGTCTGTGATGTAGAGGCTGCTGCTCCCAAAGCTACACCATCAGCTAAATTGGGAGACAAGGAAACAAGAAGCTATGAAGAGAGGCAGGGCCGGGCTGATGAACTTGGATCTGGGCAAGCTACTCAACTTCAATGAACTTCATCTTCAGGATGGGGTCAATAAACTGGGCAGTGGTGGACACACCTTTAATCCCAGCACTTGGAAAGCAAAAACAGGGAGATCTGAGTCTGAGGCCAGCCTGGTCTACAGAGTGAGTTCCAGGATAACTAGGGCCACATAGAGAAACCCTGTCTGAAAAAACCAAGGGGTCGAGGAAGATGGGGTCTAAAAAACAGCGCATTCTTAGGGCTTCCTGAGTGCTAAAAATAATAGATGCAAAGAGCTTAGCATCTCACCCCGAGTCATCCATAAGTTAGCTGTCTTTATTGCTAAAAAAAAAAAAAATGAAATACAAACATCCATTGATGAGGCAAGTTGTAATAATAAGAATGTGGTAACGAAGAATTTCAGGGGACACATTCTGTCCTCAAGGCTTGAGGCTTCTATACAGATGATTCACACATGATGGGGACTCTCTTAGTTTGAGTTACTACGTTGTGATGAAACACCATGACCAAAGCAAGTTGGGGAGGGAAGGGTTTATCTGGCTTACACTTCCATGTCACTGTTCATCACTGAAGGAAGTCAGGACAGGAACTCAAACAGGGCAGGAACCTGGAGACAGGAGCCGATTCAGAGGCCATGGGAGGAATGCTGCCTATTGGCTTGCTCCTCCAGGCTTGCTCAGCCTGCTTGCCTCTAACACCCATGACCACCAGCCCAGGGACGGCACCACCCGCAATGGGCTGGGCCCTCCCACATTAGTCACTCTCTAAGAAAATGCCCCACAGCTGGATCTATGGCGGCATGTTCTCAACTGAGGTTCCCTCCTTTCAGACGACTCGAGCTTGTGTTTAAGTTGACATAAAATAAAAAGGTCAAGAGAGGGAGTTGGCTGAATGGGTATACTGAAACACAGTCTAGAAATGGAGTTGTACAGTGAGGAGAGTTCCGAGTGCTCGTGAGAACACTCCAAGAAAACAAGTCCTGTAATCCCAGTTTCTTCAAAACACAGACTTGTTCTCGAAATGTGTTTTAGTGCCCATCTCAGGTGTAGTGGACACAGGTGAGCTTACTTCAGAGTATTCACTATTGTTTGCTGATGTTATTCAATTAAATGTTTTCCTTTACATATCTTTATGGACATATTTTTGCCATGTGTGGCTTGTCCTTGTGATTGTATAAGCCTGAACTCATGAGAACTTTACTCAGGTGACCTTTCTTTTTTTTCTTTTTGGTTTTTTCGAGACAGGGTTTCTCTGTGTAGTTCTGGCTGTCCTGGAACTCACTCTGTAGACCAGGCTGGCCTCGAACTCAGAAATCCACCTGCCTCTGCCTCCCAAGTGCTGGGATTAAAGGGGTGCGCCACCACCACCAGGCTCAGGTGACCTTTCTTAACCCTCAAGTATATAAACTGTCTGGGGCTCTGAATAAAGTTGGCTATTGCGTGAGACTTTAGTCTACCTCATTTATTGGCTCCCTTCTCTCAGGTCCCACAGCCTCTAGTGCAGTGATATGGGTGATTTTGTTAGAAAGCAGAAACCAGCAGGTTAGGAGTGTGCTACTTTTCCTACGCCTTTATTTGGACGTGACAGAATCCTACCTACCTTCAGGTCTAGGTTTAGGTTATGGTGCCAAAGCAAGTTCCATCAGCCACACTGAGTCTTCTGCTTGCTGCCTCAGTCTACACTGGCAGCTGGGCTGTTTGGTGCTGACGTGCACAGGCTCTTTTCCAGACAGATCTTAGGGTAGAGGTCAGCAAACTCCTTAAAGCCCAGACAGGAAATATTTGAGCTTTCTAAGTTACTTGGCCTCTTTTAGCTACTCAACTCTGCCAATACTGTACAAAACAAGCCATGGGTGATACAGACCATGCGGGCATAGCTGTCTTCCCGAACAGCACTATCACTCTACACCATAGTTTTCCAGTGACATGAAAGATCTTTCTGTTTCATAGACCTGAGGATTGAACACAGGTCTTTCATGTACCCGACAGATGGTTTCTCATTGAGCTACAGCCACAGACTCTTTTGGACAGGTTTTAGATATGTAGCTCAGGCTAAAATTAATTAGTCAAGTTGGTCTTGAACTCTGGACCCTACTGCCTCTACCTCCTGAGTGCTTGGACTACAGGTGTGTGCTACCATTCCTAGCTTACGCTCTGTGTTTAGGTATTAGAACTATAGAATGCATTCTTAGCTTGTTAAACTCAATAGAGAATATGCCAGGACTTGTGCTCCAACTAGAGGGCTTTGTCCAGCCACCCTTCCCCAAGAGCGTTCAGTGTGGAGTCTCCTCTGTGAGGTTAGGAGCAGTCTCTCTGCAATCCTGACTCACCTGCAGCATGGACGACTAGCCCCAGCGTGGTGGTGATTTTGGAACTGCTGGGTCTTGCTGTTTCTGGATCTACAGAGAATGAGAAAGTATCACTAAGTAGTATGACATAAAAGCAAAAGAAACACCCGTCTGACGATGGTCCATTTCTTATTATCATTGTTATTTTAGAGCTGGAGTCTCACTGGGCACCCCTGGCTGGCCGTGAACTCCAAATCCACATCTTGGCTTACCAAGCACTGGGATTAAGGGTATACAACACCACATCCAGCTATCTACGTATTTTGAAAGCTCAGATTTTGAACCGTTTCTGTGGGTGTGAGGGAACTCTTGACTGGGCCTCCCTGCATAGTTCTGAAATGCATCCCCCAACTGCCTGAGCCTCCTCAGTCCGCAGAAGTGCTCCATGGGCTCTGCTTATGTCTCCACAGGCTCATCTAACTCCTGCAACTGTTCTCATGCAGCCTCGGTCATGTCTTCCCTTCTCCACTATGCAGCCATTTTTTACCAAGTTACAACAGTTCCCCACTGCTCTGCTTACTTTCCCCGAAATCACCTCAGCTGGAAATGTCACAGACATCTTTAAAAAGTACCCCACTTCTGCTGTCTCTCTTTTTTTTTTAAGTTTTATTTATTTATTATATGTAAGTATACTGTAGCTGTCTTCAGACACCCCACAAGAGGGCATCAGATATCATTGCAGATGGTTGTTAGCCACCATGTGGTTGCTGGGATTTGAACTCGTGACCTCTGGAAGTGCAGTCAGTGCTCTTAACCACTGAGCCATCTCACCAGCCCCTGCTGTCTCTTTTAAAGAGCTCAGGTCAGCTGCAACTATGTTATTAGGCAGGTTTTTTCCTTTGGCACTGAGGATTGAACCTGGGGCTTTGTCCATGCATTTGAGCACTCACTCTTCACTGGGTTATAATGCCCAGCTTCAAGTGCCAGACTGGCCTTGAACTTGCTCTAAAGACCATATAGGCCTTGGATTTGTGGCTTTCCTGACTCAGCCTGAGTAGCTGGGATTACAGGCCTACACCACCACACCTGGCTTGAGGAAGGTTCTTAAACTGTATCAGCTGCTTCCACGTATTTCTCAGTACCTAGACCAGCTAACATATTTCTCTAGTACTTTCAAATCATTCTTGACTCCCTTTCCCCAAATCTCCTCACTTGTAGTTCTTGGCCAGCTTACCCAGATTATCATCCCAAACCTAGACACTATTCCAAGTTAAATCCTAGGACCACATCAATCAAGAAAGGGTCAGAGGATAATCTCAGCTCAAAACAATTGCCCCCAGCTCAATTAAGATTCTGTGTAGCTGGCATCCATGTGCCACTTCAGAGGTTCTGCTCCATCCCTAGATCAGCTGTAACCAATACCCTGTACTTCTTTCTCTTTCTTTTTACAGTCTCACAGAATGTGGTGCATCATTAGGCAGCCCCATGTGGATTTATAAGCTCTCTCAATGGAGATGTTACTGTCTTAGGAAACAGATGGGGGTTGGGGTAGGGCACGAACTTCCACCCCTAGCCAAGGAGCTACTGGCATTTGGTAGTTCCTGGGAGAGAAAGGGTCAGTTTTCTTTAAGGGTGTGACTCCTAGTAAGTGAACTAATCTCCAGAGCAGCCTCTACATCCCACACCCAAGAGCATTGAGCAAGACAAACCAGACTCCTGGAGGAGGGAGGGGGAGAATACCGGTGGGGGTGAGAAAGAACACACAAGATCTTGGAGAAGTTGAAAAGGTGAATATGATCAAAATACATTATATAAATTTATCAAAAAATTAATAAAAATATTTTTAAAACATTAGGGATTTAAACATAGTGTTTTTGAAGCCAGAGATGGCTCAGCAGTTAAGAGCACTCATTGCTCTTGCAGTGGACCCAGCACCCATGTCTGATAGTTCACAACAATCTGTGACCAGCTCCAGGGAGATCCAATATCTCTGGCCTATGTGGGCACCCTCTGTGTGTGTGTGTCACACACACACACAAAACATGTAATTCTTTTTTTTTTTTAAATCAAGCAAGAAAACCCAATAGTTGTGATAAGTCTACAGGAAGACATTGTAGTTCAGCATAATTCTGATAAGTGAATTTACTTTTACTGACACTTAGTAATACATAAAACCAGAGCTATGTATGATGCCATACATAACAGGAATAATTCTAGCACTTGGGAAACAAAGGCAGGACGACTGTGTGTTTGAGATCAGCCTGAGCTACATAGAGAGACTGTCTCCAAAAAAACTTAACTAAACCTAAAACATTGAAAATCAAAGATACACACACAGAAGGCCAGCAAAAACAGCACCCTTCCGGAAAAAAAACAGAAAGAAGAGTAAACATATGTTACATTTAATTCTGGGTACAGGATTACCAGGCACTATTGGGCCTATATAATTTATTAAAAATTCTTTTTGGGGAGAGAGGGAGGTTATGGAGAGATGGTTCCACAGTTAAGAGCACTGGCTGCTCTTCCTGAGGAGCTGTGTTCAATTCTGAGCATCCACATAGATGCTAACAAATGTCTGTAACTCACGTTCCAGAGGATCTGACATCTTCTGATCTGACCTTTCTGCCTCTGTGGGCACTATATGAATATGGTGGGCTGATATACCAGCAGACAAAATGTAATACACATAACATGAAAAGAAATAAAAGTAACTTTAAAAAATTCTGTTTGTTCAGTGTTGAGGATCAAGTCTAGTTCTTACATGTGCCAGGCAAGTACTCTGTCAATGAACCCTATCTCTCATGGCCTACTTTAAAAGTTTTAACTCATTAGTTTCCAAATGTTACAGCATAGACTCATAACCAACTCTCATCAGCTTAAGACATGTTAAGTTGTGGAGAGCTCTTGGTGCTGCTTCTAGGAATTTGGCAAGAATTTGACATTGGGCAGGAACAAGGAAGTGGGCTCAGATAAGATTCTGACCCTGGGCTAGGACTAGACTCAAGATGAACACAACTGAGGAATGCATTGTATTCCTTGTTATCTTGGTCATCCTAATAAACCCCGAGACACAGTGGTCACAGGACTTGTTTAAGGCCTTGTTTGTTCCTTGACTACTTTGTCTTTGGTCTAGAACCGGCCCTATTCTTTGCATGTACCTAGAATGGTGTAAAAGCAGACTGGACAAAAATAAACCTGCTTCAGACTCAGCACTGGCTGGAGTCATGTTATAATATTGTTTAATTGCCTTTTTTTTTTTAAAATTCTCACTCTCTACCTCGAGCCCCTGTTGACTGAGCTGGCTTGGTCATTAAGTACCCCAAGGAAGTCTATGTTGGGGTCTGTCTTCTATAATTCTCTACCTTGCTTTGTTTTGTCTTGTTGAGACAAGGTCTTTCACTAACCCTTTCATCTAGATTCAGCTAGGACGGCTGGCCAACAATATCTTTTAGGGCTCTTCCTGTTCCTGCTCCCAGCACTGAGTTTACAGACCTATGAGAGCATGCCTGGCTTTTTACTTGGGTATTAGGGATCCATCTCCCCAGCCCTAGCAAAACCAAACCGAAACAAAGTGTTGGGTTTTGTTTGTTTAAGATAGAGTCTTCTGGGGGCTGGAGAGATGAGATGGCTCACCGGTTAAGAGCACTCACTGCTCTTCCAGAGGTCCTGAGTTCAATTCCCAGCAACCACATGGTGGCTCACAACCATCTGTAATTGGCTCCAATGCCCTCTTCTGGTGTGTCTGAAGACAGCTACAGTGTACTCATATAAATAAAATAAATAAATCTTAAAAAAAAAAAAAAAGATAGAGTTTTCTATTGTAGTCCTGGTTAGTCTAGAACTCACTATATAGACCAGGATGGCCCTGAACTCACAGAGATCAGCCTGTCCCTGCGTCCCAAGTGCTGGGGTTAAAGGTGTGCTCCACCAGGAGGGAAAAAAAAAATTTCTTTAAAGGTGTATTATGGACTTAGTGGCACATTCAGTTTTTGAGGGATGGTAGAGGAAGGAGAGTCAGGAATTAAAGGTTATCAATGGTTACAAAAAGGGTTTGAGACTAACCTGGTATAGATGAGATTTTATTTCAAAGTAAGCACATTAAAAAAAAGATACAATAAATACAAGGAAATATAAAACTTTGTTGACACCAAGAGTTTTGTTTCTGACAGCATATCAAGAGTTACTATGTAGCCAATGCTGGCCTCCACTGAATTCACAGGCTCCAGCCTGCGCCTCCTGAAAGTCCGATTACATCATATGCCACCACACCTGCCTAGTCAACCTGCTTTTACTTTGTTTTAGTACCACCTGTTTTTTCTTCTTAAGGTTTGGGATTAAAGCTTTGCCTGGCAATCCATGCCATGTTCAGGCACAGAGCTACATCAAAAACTTTGTTCATTTACTCAGTCCATGATTAAAACAAAACAACTTTTATTTGGAAATAAGTTTTAATCTTGAAAAAGTTACAATAGATTAAAGAAAATAATCATGTCCTTGACCAACTATCCAAACATTTGGACCCACTTGCTCCACAGCTTGCCTTCCTACGTGCGCTACACAAAGTGAGTTGTACACATCACTATCTTAGATACTTCATTGGGTATTTCCTGAGGGAAACGATAATCATAAAGGATATCAACCTCAGCAAATTTAGCATTATTTCTGATTCCTGTTGCACATTCATCTTGTGTCAGTTTTCTGATAATGTTCCTCAGAGCACGTCCTTTCTAGGAAGAGTCAATTCTAAGATCACATAATTCATGTGATGCGAATCTGGAGAACACAGTCACCTCCTCGTACCCACGTTTCTGTTTGTTTTTCCTTCCTTCCTTCCTTCCTTCCTTCCTTCCTTCCTTCCTTCCTTCTATAATCATCCTCCCCTTTAGAAGACTGTACCTCTGCAAACCACAGGTGCTTTTCATGTTGGATCATAAACCAGACATTGTTAGTAGTACTATCTCATGAATAATCTAGGTTCTGTTATATTTTTCTACAGAATTTATGTAACTTTTTGTTTGTTTGTTTTTTCGAGACAGGGTTTCTCTGTGTAGCCCTGGCTGTCCTGGAACTCACTCTGTAGACCAGGCTAGCCTCGAACTCTGAAACTCGCCTCTGCCTCCCAAGTGCTGGGATTAAAGGCGTGTGCCACCACCGCCCAGCTGCTTTATGTAACTTAATTTGTCTCAAACTGTAACCTGTTTTTTGGACAGCTTGGTTAATTATTTTAGTTTAATTGCAAAGAGTCTGCCCAAACATGCATGGCTTGGGAGTCAGCAAGAGACCTGAACAGCTTCCTCACAGAAACTGAGGCTGAGTTCTAGTGTAACAGATCCCAGACCTTAGCACAACTGACACCATGATGGAAGTACCCATTCAGGCCTTGAAACCCAGCACATAGGCAGCAATACCTGCCAAGAGATGAACAAAGTCCCAATCTATCAAAATCCATAGTTCTGGGGGAGTCCCTAAATATACTCACTTTGCTTTTGGCTTCTACAGTTCTGCTTTTGGCTGTTCTTGCTAGCTGACCTGTGTCAACCCAGGATGTGGTTTTGTGCTTAAAAGAGAAAGGCTCAGGTCAGGGCTATCTATACTGGTATCCCAAAACCCAGTGTAGTCACCTGCTGGCTAATAAAGACTTTCTATTGGCTTAAACCCATGTCTGAGAAGTCTTTTCTGGTGGATATCCCATGAGGCTAATAAAGACTTTCTATTGGCTTAAACCCATGTCTGAGAAGTCTTTTCTGGTGGATATCCCGTGAGGCTAATAAAGACTTTCTATTGGCTTAAACCCATGTCTGAGAAGTCTTTTCCGGTGGATATCCCATAACATTAGGATTCTCCCTTCTTTTTAGGGCTCTGGTCATCTACAGTTCTGTCCCACAAACACTGGGGACTTTCTGAGACATGGTCTCAAGTAGTCCAGGCTGGCTTCAAACTTGCTATATAGCAGAGGTGAGTCTAGATTCTCCTGACCTCACTCCCCAAGTCCTAGGATTACAGACACGTAACAACTAGGGAAGACGGAGCTTCTTCTCTCACAAGGACGCTGTTACTAACCCTATAAAAACTGGCATCTCTATTCCGAATATTGACACTCTGCAGAATATGCTTGCTCTTAATGACTCTCTGCTATCTTTAGCTGGTAGTTTTAAAACTTTTATCCAAGGTTCAGAGTTATTTGAAAGGAGGCTGGTCTGATGGCCTCCTGAGCTACACCAACCAAAGCAGAAAGCTGGTGACACTGACTTTGACCACCTGGTCAGAGCACTGCTGGACCCCTTCGTTTATTTACTTCTTTCCCCCTTGTATCTAAAAGCAGATCAGATTTACTCACTATCAAGTTTTTTGCTTGTTTGTTTGTTTGGTTGGTTTGGGGTTTTTTGTTTGTTGGTTGGCTAGCTTTTAGACAGTACCTCACTGTGTATCTGCTGGAACTCTATACGGAGACCAAGCTAGCCTCAAGTTCTTGTAGCCTTATGTACTAAGCGTATATATGTAAACAGTAACATTCCAATAATTGGGCTATATAGGCTTTCGACTGCCTAAGGGCTCCACAGCACAAATCAGGCTAGGGACTCCTGCCCTAGACTCTCACTCAGATATGGCTGCTTTAAGCCCCACAGGGTTAATATGTCAATACCACAATAACTAGCTCCCACAGTTGAATAAAATACCTGAGAATACCTGAGGAGAACAGGAGTTTGGCATTTAAGTAAGGTCATTGGTGTAGACTGAATCACTCAGTTTGTAAATTTCCAAACTACAAAAGTGCCTTCCCAGCCCAGAAAGCCTGAGAGCTACTCACCATCAGTGGAATGCACATGGGAGCTGCCAATCTGGTCCACTAGCAACATGAAAACAAAGCCCAGTACAAGAGACACACCGATGTAGGCATGTAGCTGTGTGTGCTCATGGCTGTGCTCATGCTCATGGACAACTGATATTTCTGCTGCTTTGTCTGAGGCAATCACATTCTGCTTCGTTTCACTGGCTTGGTGGTGTTTTCCTGGAGCAAAACAAACCACAAAATATGACAGCTTCCATTTGTATTTTAGGTGCCACTGAAGTTACTGTAAGAACACCTAATTCCTATACTGTAATTCAGGCAACCACAAACCCCTTCAGTTTAAAAGTTTGTAATAAAAACAGTCCCAAGATAAAAACATTCTTCTGCTTTTGGCATGCAGGCCTTCTACTGCCTATCAACTTAAACTCTTGGACACAGAAGCAAATCACCATGCAAGAATGCAGTGACATTTCAAACGGCCCCAGATCTAAATCTTCCTTTGTCCCCTCAGGACAGCACATGAAGCTTCAATCTGATGAAACCAGGTAGAGAAAGAACAGTGAAAACGAAAGCAACTGTAGTAAAAGTCACTACTGTTATACCTAGGTTGATACAAAATTTAAAGCAAACAGAATGGTAACCGTTCAGTTTTTATAAAATATCAGCCAGAAAACACACACACACACACACACACACACACACACACACGGAATTGAAAAGGCACATTTAAATTTAGTTCTAGATCATCAAGGTCGTTGGGACACTGAATTATAGTAACTAACAGCTAGCCAAAGGATAATTCTAATTTATAGTCATGTGTTTGATACTTCAAACATCAATAATGCTTAAAGGCTAAAACTTTTTTATTTTTATTGAAAAATTGTATACAATATATCTTGATTAAATTCTTTCGCCTCCTCTAACTCCTCCCAGATCCTTTTCACTTCACCCAACTTCACAGTCTTTCTCTAAACAAAACAAAAAAAAAGACAAAAAAATTAAAACTAAAAAAAAAATCAACAAGATAAAAGATAAAAAGTTACCAAAACAAAACAAAAACACCCCAAAACTATAAGATCTATTTTATGTTAGTTAACTCCTGGGGATGGGACCTACCCTGGAGTGTGTTGACCCAGTTTCCATGGGAGAAAATGGATTTTCCCTTTCCCAGAAGGTTTCAATTGCAGATAGCCTCTCAGTTAGGGCTGGAGTTTTGCCTGGTTGGACCTGTGCAGGTCTCTGGCTTCTATCTCATGTGTACACATATTAACATGTACTCACATGCTCACACATATGTGCATACATTACACATACACACAAAATAAGAACTGTAACACTTAAAAAGACTGAAATTACTCATGATTGCAAACAAGTATTAGGTAGCGTTCATGAGATATGGCATTCACAAAACTGCTAAGGATGTGCACAATGTCTAAGCTGTCCAAAGGCATCGCTTAAACACTCTCTCAGGACAAACATAAACTATATCCAGAAGAAATTCCATGAATTCTTCTGCCAACATGTCTCAAGTAAGGCTTGTCTCTCTCACCCTCCAGAACCTCTTCATAAAGTGCATGCACCCCTTCCGGCACGATAACCGCCAGTGCAGTTCCACAGAGAAGACCAGCACCCAACACAGTCACCAGCTTCAGCCGCTCCTAGAAAAATAACAAAAGAAACTATTAGAAAGACCATCTGATGATTAGGGAACATTTTCTATTCATGAAACCAACAGTTGCAATGGCCAGTAAGCATGAAAAATGGTTGGCTTCGTGAGTAATGCCTGTTAAAAGACAGAAGCTGGGTACACGGGCTTCTAAGGAAGCTGACACAGGAAAGACTACTTAGGCCCAGAAGTCTGAGGCAACCTGGGCAACACAAGATCATGACTCTTTGCTTCTTTGTTTGGAGGCAGGGTTTTGTGTAGCCCAGGCTGGCCTCAAAGTTGAAACTAGTTAGGGATGACCTTGCATTTCCTCCTGCCTCTCTCACCTAAGTGCTGAGATCACAGACATAAGGTCCACACCTGGCTTTATGCAGTGCTGGGGACCGACCTGAAGGCTTCCCACATTCTACCAGCTGAACTACATCCCAGTCCACTTGTCTGTTTTATAAATAGCTAATTTTTATTAGTTGAAAAACATGGAGACAAAGTAATGAGTCTCATATGGCACTGAAGCAGTGCTCCAGCATAGAATTTAAATGTGTAGCCCAGGCTGGCCTCGAACTCGTGATCCTCCTGCCTCTGCCTCCTTCAGCAAATCTTACCAGAGTGTGCCACCACAACCAGCTCGAACATGGAATTGAGTGTAATCTGAGCATATGTCCCTCCCCCATTTCAGTCCCACTGTCTCCTTTCCTCTTCCCAACTAGCCGCCCTTTTTTAAACGATCCAGTGAGTTTGTTTGGGTAGCTTACAGCAGATGGGTGAGGGTTTATAGACCTTGAGCATCTTACCAGTGGCTACACCACTGAAAAAAAAAGTCTCAGCAGTTAAAAGCACTCTTCCAGAGGACCCAGTACCCACCTGGCAGCTCACAACTGTTTTTAACTTTAGTTACAGGGGATCTGGCTCACTCCTCTGGTCTCAGCCGCACTACACACATGTGATACACATACATGCAAGCAAAACACCCATACGCATAAAATACAAACTAACAATTTAAAAAAGAAAAGAGAGTGTTTCTTCTTCCTCCCTCATAGAACGTTAACTTCTTCCGGGAAGTGGTAAGGTCTTCCACTGACCTGGCCAGGAACTACCAGCTTAAGCAGGCTTTAAACCCACAGCAATCCTACCTCAGTCTCCCAACTGCTGAGATTACAAATATCAGCTGCCAGAGAGACCACAACCCTTAAAGTAAAATGAGAAAACTGGTAACGACATAGGAAAGAGTTATTACTCATGAACAGGAGCAGTGAGTGCATTTCCCTAAACCTGCCATGAATGTGAACTGCTGTAATTTATTTGGACCACAATTTGACAATTTACAAGATATGAATTCTTGTAAGAAACTTGCTGTACAAGTATTTGGACCCAGGTTCAAATCCCAGTAACCACGTAAAAAGCTGGGCATGGCTGTGTGCCTGCCTGTAGCCCAGTGCTGTGGGGAGTGAAAGAAGGATCACTGGGGTTTGCTGGCAGCCAGCCTAACTCCAGGTTCAGTGAGAGACCCAGTCTCAAAGGAGTAAGGCAGAGAGTGAGAGAACTCTCTGGTCACATCTGGTGTCTTCTTCTAGCACCCACATGTCACATATACCCACATGTCTCACACACACACACACACACACACACACACACACACACACACACACACACGAGAATGAGCAGGTAAGTTATACAGTGTTAGCATACAGCTTGATACCCTACATGAGCCAGTTGACAGTGACCAACTGTTGAAAAGAACAGCCAAATGACATAAGCACCACTGCCATGAGCTACAGTGACAATTTTTATTAGGAAAAAAAAATTAACTGTCTTAGTTTGGGTCACTACTGCTGATGAAACACCATGACCAAAGCAAGTTGGAGAGGAGAGGGTTTATCTGGCTTACACTTCTATGTCACTGTTCATCACTGAAGGAAGTCAGGACAGAAACTCAAACAGGGCAGGAACCTGGAGGCAGGAGCTGATGTAGAGGCCATGGAGGAGTGCTGTTTATTGGCTTGGTCAGATTGCTTTCTTATAGAACCCAGGGGCACCTGTCCAGAGGTCACAGCACCCACAATGGGCTGGATGCCCCCACAATCATTAAGAAAATGTCTTACAGGTTTGCCTACAGCCCAGTCTCACCGAGGCATTTTCTCAGTTGAGGCTCCCTCCTCTCTGATGACTCTAGCTTGTGTCAAGTTGATTAAAACTAGCCAGCATACCACCAGAATCATTTTAGATGTGACATAATTTATTTCAAGCCTAGAAATAATGGCTCCATGGTGTCTGTATGTATGGCTGTATTCTCTCATATAACTTTACAACCAGGGACTCAATCACAAATTATGTGTTTATCAAAGTTAACAAAGTGCTGGCAGCTTCTCTCCTTTGCCTGTGGCAAATCACTAAAAGAGTGTATTTAAATGAAGAACAACAAATTCCAGGTATATTTCAAGATGGGAAGAGAGCTCCCCAAGCAATAGTTTCTGTCAGAGTAATGAACTATTTTCTCAAGAGAGGCATGAACTGTGCAGTGCCACTGGCTTTGCTGCCTCATTTTAGAACTTCACAGTTGTAGCTGACTGGGCTGAAGAATCAGCCAGCTGTATTAATTAAAACAACAGCTTGCATTCAATGTCATTAACTATCAGTGCAAAGCTTTGAAGTCTGTTTAATTTTCTTGGCAGACAGCAAGAAAATTAAGTAGTTTTTCTTTTCCTGCTCATAAAAACAGTCAACAAATTATTCCATTCAACCAAATACAAGCCATCGCTTTTAGAAACTTTTGATACTGAAAATTCCTGTCTCAATCCTTGTGTCCAAGCCCACTTTAATACTCAAAGCATCAACAGTACCCTATAAAAAAAAAAAAAGGTAAATTTGTTAGACCAAAATTGACTCTATCCAAGCACTGAAGAGCTATCAAGGGATACAGAATAATTCTTGTTCAAACAACAAAGCTTTTCTCTGTACTCTACAAAGATGCTTCAAAGAGATGTTTCTTAATATTAATTTAACCACTACATGATCTGCCATTAATATTATAACTCAGATCTAAACTTTGTTCAGGTTCTTCTGTCTGAAACAAGATGCTCCAAAGCTCTGGGCTCTGTAAGCGAACACTGCTCCTGTCACTGCACAGCAACAGAATGCTGGCACACTGCAGAGACTCCGCTAGTTCTTACCTTCGACATCACCTGCTTCATGCACAGAGAGCTTCTAAGAGTAGGGAAATGCTTGGAGCAGCTTAAACCAACAGTGACCAGGACAGCTAAGCTTTCTCTTTCCTGATTCATAAAGATTAATGAAGTCTTCCAGGACCTAATACTAAGCATGCACTTCATTAACTCCACTCTCTCTAATCTTGAAATAAAAGACTAATCTGTTTTTCATTTTAAACTTTTATGTTTAAATATCCCAGCCGGTGCTCAGAAGCAGAGGCAGTCAGGTCTCTGAGCTTGAGGCCAGCCAGACCAGCAAGAGCTACACAGAGAAACCATGTCTTGAAACACAAAATAAAACAAACAAACAAACAAAAGAACTGAACATAAAAATCTTATGTAGATTCTCTCTGGTGACCATAAAAACAAAAGCAGAAGGCCACTAGCAAAGAAGTTGGGAAAAATAGGCAATAAATATACTAGTGATATATAGAGCCCACTGAACAGACTAAAACAATGAATTTGCCTTTGTTGGACAAATATATTCTTAAAATACTGAGAACCTTCTTAGAGACATTTATGTCCTCTGACCTATCATTCTACTCCCCCCCCACCCCGTTTCTTTCTTCTTCTTTTGTTTGTTTGTTTGTTTGTAGACAGGGTCTCTCCATTATGCAGCCCTTCTGTCTTGGAACTCACAACGTACACCAAGCTGGTCTCCAACTCACAGAGATCCGCCTGCCTCTGCCTCTGCCTCCAAAGGGGTGTACCAGGCCACTACACCTGGCTCCATTATTCCGCTGTTTTTGAGACAGGGTTTCTCTGCATAGTCCTGGCTGTCCTGGAACTCACAGAGATCCGCCTGCCTCTCCCTCCCTGAGATTAGAGGCGTGAACCACCACCACCCAGCTTAATTATTCCATTCTTAAAATGTGAAATATGGCCAGTTTTAGACATAAAAAAATTCACTCAATCTATCATGTCAAAAACAAATGAATACACATGAATTTCAGTATAATAAATAATTGAATGTAGTGAAGACATTTGAAAATGGCTATATTAAATTTCCAACAATAAAGGAAAATGGTAAGGAAATAATTCCCCGACAAAAGGGAAAATATAAAATTATACATATATCACCAACTCAACCATGTTAAAAATTAAAACAGAAGGCCGTGCAGTGGTGGCAAACACCTTTAACATCAGCACTCAGGAGACTAGCCCGATCTCTGAGTATGAGACCAGCCTGGTCTACACAGCTGAGTTCCAGGACAGCCAGAGCTGCACAGAGAAACCCTGTCTTGAAACACCAAAAAAAAAAAAAAAAAAAAAAAAGGACAAAAAAATGTGTGGTGATTTGAATGAGAATAACCCCCAATGACTCAGACTCATGTATGTGAATGAATGCTTGGCTCACAGGAAGTGGCATTATTAGGAGGTATGGCCTTGTTGGAGAAAGTGTGTCATTGTAGGTCTCTGTAGGGGTGAGCTTTGAGGATTCATATGCTTAAGCTAGGCCCTAATGAGTCTCCTTCTGCCTGTGGATCAAGACCTAGAACTCTCAGCTCCTTCTCCAGCACCGCATCTGTCTGCCATGTTTCCCACCATGGTGATAACGGACTAACCCTCTGAAACTGTAAGCCAGCCCCAATGAAATGTTTTCATTTCTAAGAGTTGCCTTGGTCATGGTGTCTGTTAACACCTAAGCAATGAAACCCTAAGACAAAATGTTATTAGTGATTCTACTAGGCTGTAGAAAAACATTTTCTTTTCCTTCTACACATTATATTAAATTTCCCACAAACTATCTGTAAGTGACTATAAACAGGCCTTCTCCCCACCCTAAAATGCTGGAAGCAGAAAATGACTTAGCAGTTAAGAACTCTCTGTGCTCTTCCAGAGGACCACGTAGGTTTGATTCCCAGAACCCACATGGCTATTCGAAACTATTTGTAATTCCAGTTCCAGAGCACCAGACACTTTCTTAGACATGCATGCAGACAAAACACCCATACACATAAATTATTCTTAATTGCTAACTATGGGCTGGGACTGTAGCTAGGACACATGGCTAGCAAGCATGAAGCACTGGGTTCTATCTCCAACACCACAGAAAATTAGGCAGTGGCACACATCTGCAATTCCATCATCAAAGTGCGAGCAGAACAACAAAAGTTCCTGGGAGCTGGAGAGAGCTCAGGAGTTAAGAGTGCTTGCTCCTCTGCCTGGGAAGTTTTGAATCCCAGCATCAGAGACTTATGAACACTTGTAATTCCAGCTCCAAGGGAGCCAGTAACTTCCTACTATGTTTGTGGGCACCACGCATGCACGCACACACACTCACTCACACACACATGCACACTTTTAAATTGCTAAGTTAACTAGCGACTAGATAAACAGTCCTTGAATTTACTAACCACTGAAGCTCAGTTTCCTCCTCGTCAGGGTTACCACTAAAATCAACACAGAACTGGCATGTAGTTCAGTATAAGCCATTACAATTATTGTGCTCTGGTTGAATCCGAGGGTGCAGTGCCCTAAATGTCATCATTAAGATGGTTTCTCTAGGTGAGGCTGGATCAGGGCGGAGTTAGGGGTAAATGTGATCAAAATACATTGAATGTGCATGCCTAGTACCTGTGGAGGCCAGAAGGCAGCATAATGCCCCAGGACTGGAGTTAGGGATAGTTGTGAACCATCTTGTGGTTGCTGGGAACCAAACAAGAACACATGCTGCAACAACACTGTGCTGCTTTGCTAGCCCCTAAATATATTTTTTAAAAGAGGTTTTCTCCTTTGCTGAGTGGTTTTAAACACTGCACTTTAAGGTCCTGTAATTATCTGGAATGCTTTTCAGTCTCTTGCTCTCTGTCATGTGCATTTATCTCCTCTCCTAGTCCCTACAGTCTGCCTGTAGACAGCTGAGCAAACTGTGGGACCCCTCCAGAGGCTCCCTCAACTCAAGTATGGGTTAATAATGTGTAACTCTTAAATCACAAAATAACATTTGAAAGATTTCACACAAAAATCCAGATTTCCAGCTCTGGAAAAATAGAAAGCTTTGGCAGTATTTGAGACTATGTATCAAATAACAGGTGGTTTTCAGTTCCTCACAGTTCTCATTAGTACCCAAGGATTCCATAGCAGACACTAAAGGTCAGCTGCCATGCATTGTGGCACTGGACTGATTCTTAAGACATAGATCTTGCTGTGTTGCTCTAGCTGGCCCTTCTAGGCTCAAGTAATCCTCTTGCCTCAGCCTCCAGCATTGCTTGAGCACACCCCTTTGCTCCAGTTAAACTGTTGGATCTTATGCCAGACCAGAGTGACTGCTCAACCTTGGGGATGCTTCATTTTATGAACAATTAACTAGCTGTATCAGAGTCTAACCAAGAAAGAGAAACCATAAAGTCATTTAAAACAGGCAAAATTGAATATAAAGAACTTTCACAAGGGACTAAAGTAACTGGCTAGTTAGAAAGAACTTTAAAGAATATACAAGTAATAAATACAAGGAGTGGCTGCCACCCAAGGACAGAGATCAGAGTACCTCAAAAGTAAATCAGGCTGAGATCCAAACCCCACTGAAGAAGGCATGGCTGGGGTTCAATGAGGAGCAGCCATTTCCGAGTTACCACGCTGGTAGAACTTACTGGAAACAAGCACTCCAGGGTGTTGGGAAAGCTGTTCATGGGTGTCTCACTGGAGACTGTTCCATAAAACACCCAGGAGGGGTACCAATGGAAACTGATGCCTGCTGAGGGCCCCAAGAGCCTAGACTGAACAGCTGGCTGCAGTGTAGGAGCTAGATGCAGAGAAGCCTACCCAGAGGGGCTAAGACTCCAGGCACATGGCAGGCCCTACCAGGAATAGACATTGTTGTCCGGGGAGGCTGGCATGCTAAAGAAATCAGTGCCAGAGAAACTGCCCTGGAGCCTGCTCAGCAAGTATGCCAGAACCAGAAGGATAACACTTCTCTCTCATAATTTCTCTCCAGCTTCCCCTATTGACAAGGAGTTAGCATTCTGCCAGCTGGCAAATGAAATATTTAAAAGTCCACATACACTTATTTTTGCAGAGATGATGAAGATTGAATTTGGAACAAAAGGCACTCAATTGGTATCTGGCCCAATAGTTTATGAGAAAAAGCAGGAGCGACATGAGAGCCAAGGGCAATACAGAACAAACAAAATGCTTACTCTCAGGAGGTCTAACAAATCAGACCTGCTGGTTCTTTGGATTAACTAGGTTTCTGAACAGCCAAGTTCTAGACAGGAAAGGTGCCACCAGTAATCTTTGCCCATTACTGTATAACTAGCAGTTGTCAAGTACTCAGCACTCCATACCTTCCATTACAATCCCTTTACATGTGTCTGCTCAGTTAATCCTGGCAACAATCCTATGAGGTAGGTACTTCTATTATCCCCACTGTACAGTTGGAGAAACCAAGACATAGAAAGTAAATTTGCATGGCCACACATAGCCAGTAAGTGGCAGAGCAATGACTTGGACCTATGAAGTCTAGCCCTAGAGTTTATACTCTTAATCACCATGCTAAACTGCCTGTTGGCAAAACCTGTTTTATTGTTTAACAGGTTTTTTTGCTTTTAGCAAGTGTTCTCCCATTTGCCTGTCAAATGCGTAAAGAAATGAACCTGAGCCTACAGCTCCCTGGAGAGCCTGGGATCAGCTAGTTTTTAATAAATGCATAGGGTCAAGGCAGCAAGGAGAACCTTCCATGATGGATGTCATCATCTATAGCTTGTGACTCCACAGCCCATAGAACTGAGACAGGACTTCTAACCCAGTACCCCCAACTACTTCTGGCTCAGGAAATTGGAAATCAAACACTAATATGTAAGGGTAAGTGAGGAGCTTTCTGCTTTTCTTTTCTCTTTCTCCTCTTTCTCTTTCTTTCTTTCTTTCTTTCTTTCTTTCTTTCTTTCTCCCCTTCCTTCCTTCCTTCCTTCCTTCCTTCCTTCCTTCCTTCCTTCTTTCTTTTTTTCTTTCTTTTCTGTGTAGCCCTGGCTAGCCTGTAACTCACTCTGTAGATCAGGCCAAGCTTGAACTCACAAAAATCCACCTGCCTCTGCCTATCATGTGCTGGGACTAAAGGCTTGGGCTACCATGCCTGGCATCTTTTCTTTTAAAGAGAGTTCCTAATATGTACACCTGAATGGCTTTGAATTCCAGTCTGCCTTTGAACACCCATCTCACCTGGGATGAAACAGATGCAGTACTTCACCTTGCAGAGGCTTCTGAAATTCCACCATAGGGTCTAAGTACTCACATTCACACTAGTCTTTATTACCTGGAATTTCAAACGGAGTCCTAGTGGATGTTAAATCTCATCATTCAAAAACAAAGCCTCATTTCTAAGTTCTTCAATTATGGGGTTGGGGATATGGCTCAGATTTTGTTAAAATGAAGATCTGAGTTCAGATCCTTAGCACTTATGTAAAAATTTGGGAGTGATAGTGTGTGTCTGTAGCACCAGCTCTTGGGGCAGAGACAGGTCAATGACAGGGAGGGAGCCTTGCTGGCCAGCTGAAAAAGGCAAGCTCCATGTTCTGTGAGAGACTCTGCCCTCAAAAGGTGAAGTAGCCACTGAGGAATACATACATACAGACAAGACAGACAGACAGACAAGACACATGCGTGTGTGCGCGCACACACACACACACACACTTTTCAATTAGAAATATTCTGAGGCCACCTCTGCGGGAATGCCCCCTTGCCCACCCCGCCCCCGCGGCCAAGCCCAGAGTCGAGTGGGAGTCCGAGGTGGAGGCGCACTGCAGCCAGGGCCTGGGAGGGCCACGGCGCCAGCGTCTGAACTAGGATGTCCCGACATGAAGATGTCAGCTGTGATCCATGTTTAAAAGGAAATTTTCGAGGTCGCAGATATAAGTGTTTAATTTGCTATGATTACGATCTTTGTAGATCTTGTTATGAAAGCGGGGTAATGACAACAAGGCATATTAACCACCCGATGCAGTGCATATTAACAAGGGTAGACTTTGATTTGTACTATGGTGGGAAAGCTTTCTCTGTAGAGCAGCTATAGTCTAGTCTTTTACTTGTCCCTATTGTGGAAAAATGGGCTACAGGGAAGCATCTCTTCAAGAACACGTTACTTCTGAACATGCAGAAACATCAACAGAAGTGATTTGTCCCCTATGTGAGTGGTGCTGGCCATGTACGTAGAGTGTTTCACCCTGGTCGGGGGTTAGGAGGCCCTCGTGCTCACAGATCAAACATGCACTTTACTAGCAGTTCTACTGGTGGACTCTCTTCTTCTCAGAGTTCATCCTCTCCAAGCAGTAGGGAAGCCATGGATCCTATAGCTGAGCTGTTATCTCAGTTATCAGGAGTGAGACGTTCTGCAGGAGGACAGCTTAACTCTTCAGGCCCTTCCGCTTCTCAGTTGCAACAACTGCAGCTACAGCTGAGCAGCAGCATGCGCAGGCAGCCCGGCAACAACTGGAGACTGCTCACAATGCAAGTTGGCGCACAAACACAAGCAGCACCACCATTACAATCACACAGGCCACGGCCACAGTCAACACAGCCAGCACAGAGAACAGCCCGCAGGCCCTCCACAGCTCCCAGTTCCCGTTAACAAGGTTGAATGATCCCAAAATGTCTGTCTGAAGCAGAGCGCCAGTCCATGGAAAGCAAGCGTGCAGACCGCAGTCTGTTTGTCCAGGAGCTCCTTCTGTCCATGTTAGTGTGTGAAGAGAGCTCGTCCTCAGATGAGGAGGATGGGGGCGAGGGGGGAGATGGCAGATTTTGGTGCTACGGGCTGTGTAGATATTATGCCTTTAGATGTTGCTTTAGAAAACCTAAATTTAAGAGAGTAATAAAGGAAATGAGCCTCCACCACCTCCTCTTTGACGACCTCCCCGCTCGCAGACAATGTCCTCTGTGCTGTATTTGCCAATGAAAGTGGACAACAGCTATCCTGGGTTTGTGTGGTGATTGTAATTTCAGGTCTGTCATTCTTGTTACATTGTGTACATTCAAAAGGAAGAGAGAAATATATATGATAATCATTTCCACTTAACTAATTTTTACTTCTAGCAGGTAAATGTAGGTAGCAGTGCAGGCTGATCTCTGCTTCCTGTACCTTGACATGCAAAAGGCTCTCCTAATACTCCACATCCAAACTGAAGAGGAAAACTGACATCTCTAATGAAGCTGCTGTGTGTATTTATGAATATTAATGAATAAAAACTGCTTGGATGGTTTAACTAAAAAAAAAGAAAAGAAATATTCTGAATAGGTTTTTCTCTTCTTCTCTTTATAAAGATGCCACTTTTAGCACCATAAAAATGGAATATGATTACATAGTGAAGATATCAAGTTGAAACTGATAGTTCAAAACGTAACTACTTCAGATTCTAACTGGCCAGGTGTTAGAGGCATCTGGGTCTTGCACACATACAAATGTTTATTAGGGAGTTTGAAGTACGACACCAACTAAGATCATGGCAGGAGAGAAACTGGGAAGGTTCTCTGTTCTTGGTCTTGAGATGCTCTCGATTTAGTAGGTGGAAAGAACCAACTTAAACAGATCCTATTCTCATGCCATCTTTACAGTGCTCATCAAGAAAGTGGTGTCATTCAATGGTCAAACAGTATGACTCCGGGAGTTAAAGTCTCTTGTCAGCAAAGTGTGTGGCTTCTCCTGCTGAATTAGTAATTTGTAAAGCTGCATTAACAATATCTCTGGAGCTTGTCCTGAGGCTTAAATAAGACAATGCATACCCAGTGCCTGATATATAGGAAGAGCTCAAGAAGTACATGCCAGGGCAGTAACGCACACCCCTTGATTCTGTCATTCAGGAAGCAGATGCAGGTCTCTGTGAGTTCCAGACCAAGCATATATAGCGAGGACCCTTTCTTAAGAAAAGAAAAGACAAGACAAGACTATTTTAATTATGCATAACCATATAGCATCTTCGAGAAAATAAATTTTTCATAAAAATATTGGATCTGATTATATCCTTATTTGGTCTCACTTAGTTTATCAGCCACAGAGCCTTACAAAATAATCATCTGTAGTTCTGATCTGAGGAAAGACATTGTTACTGGCTGCTTTCCAGATACGGATAAATCTACTGAGGTAATATTTAAAGTCTTGTAACTCAGAAATGAAATTCAAAAGAGGGGCAAAAGCTTTATGCATTCTCATAAAGGAATAAAAGAGTAAGTCACCAGACAATGCAAAAAGTCCTTGAAATGCCACTTGGTCAAACCTACTTCAAAGGTGACCAATTGCCAAAGAAAATGCAAACTGAACAAATTTGTTCTTTTTTTTTCCAAGGGGGTGGTTATTCAGGGCAGAGGGTCAGGAGAGAGAAATAGGAGAAGATGGCGGAGGAAAGGGGCAGAGGTCAGGGAGTTCTGCCTGTTTTATATGGGCATTAATGTAGCCTCTCCCAGGTAAAGGTGAGGTAGCCAGGTGGATTCTGGGAGTGTATGGCAGTTGCCTTGGCAACAAAATTTGTTCTTTAAACACATAGCCTTTTATTTGGTGATAAGTCAAAAAAACCAGAGACACCTATTTTGAATGAATCACTTACTACAATCAGACACAAAAGAAAACTCCAAAATGTGAAAGGACAAAACAAAGCTTAACACTAACATTTAAGTAAAGACAGAGAAAGAAAGGTGCATACTAGGAACACTGCCACCAAATAGGGAAGCTACAGGGCAAGCCTGGCCTCTCCAGGGAAACTGAACCACAAAAGCTGAGGCCATCACCAGCCTTCTGCAGTACAAACAAATGCTGGAGAGTGTCTGTGATGGTGAAGGAGTTGAGCAGGGAAGCTTCCTCATTATCACAAGTTTGTTGCCACAACAAGTCATCAGAGAGGGTTAGGGAAATGGAGGGGAAGAAGTGTAGAGAAAAGATCAACCAAAACTAAGCATATATGAAAAACCAGAAAGAAACTGAATTAATGGCAAGCTAATAAAAAAAAAAGTTTAAATGGAAGTCCCTTATGAAGATAAATAAAGTTGCTTTTCAGAAACCATAGGGCAGGGTGGCACCCTAAATAGTTTTATGTCAACTTGACACAAGGTGGAGTTAACAGAGAGGAGGGAGCCTAAATTAAGAAAATGCCTCCATAAGACTGAGCTGTAGGCAGGCCTTTAGGACATCTTCTTAATTAGTGACTGATGTGAGAGGGCCCAGCCCATTGTAGGTTGTGCTACCTCTGGACAGGGTGACCTTGGGTTCAATAAGAAAGCAGGCCATTGGCTGGAGAGATGGCTCAGAGGTGAGGAGCACGTAACTGCTCTTCCAGAGGTCTTGACTTCACTTCTCAGCAACTATATGGTGGCTCACAAGTATCTGTATGTCTTAGTTAGGGTTTTACTGCTGTGAACAGACACCATGACCAAGGCAACTCTTGTAAAGACATTTAATTGAGGCTAGCCTACAGGTTCAGAGGTTCAGTCCATTATCATCAAGGCAGGAACACGGCAGCATCCAGGCAGGCATGGTGCAGGAGGGGCTGAGAGTTCTACATCTTCATCTGCAGACCTCTAAGAGAAGATTCACTTCCAGGCAGCTAAAGTGAGGAGGGTCTTAAGCCCACACCCACAGTGACACATCTACTACAAGAGGGCCACACCTCCTAATAGTGCCACTCCCTGGAGCAAGCATACAGAAACCATCACACTGTAATAGGATATGCTGCCCTCTTCTGGTGTGCATGATATACATAAAATATGTAAATAAAGCTTAAGAAAAAGAAAGAAAGAAAGGAAGGAAGGAAGGAAGGAAGGAAGGAAGGAAGAAAGAAAGAAAGAAAGAAAGAAAGAAAGGCTGAACAAGCCAGTAAACAGCACACCACACCCCCATAGCCTTGGCATCAGCTCCTGCTTCCAGGTTCCTTCTCTGTTCCAGTGCTGACCTCCTTCCCTTCAATAACAAACAGTGATATGAAGTGTAAGCCAAATAAACCCTTTCCTCCCCAAATGGCTTTGGTCATGATGTTTCATCATAGCAATAGTAACCCAAGCTAAGACAGGAGGGATACCTCTCTATCAATGGTTGGTCAAGGAGGCCTCTGAAGACCCCCCAAACAATAAAAGCGTTTGTCATAGCTGTTGGTTGCCCACCAGAACTAGAGATGACAGCATATACTTTGGTTGTAGGAACATATAAATCAAGCTGGAACTGCGCTGGAAGCTTCCTCCTGTTAGCTTCTACATAATGCTGCAGGGGGAGAATCACCACTGATTATTAACCTTGTGTGCTACACCATCAACCAGACAGGCAAGGCATACTCACTGGTGTAACAGTGGCAAGCCAGTAACGAGGGTAACCAACTACTCCCTGCTCTGAGTTAAGACCTTCTCCAGAGGAAGGTGACTGTACACTCAGTACTGTGAGCCTGGTCAGAAGCCCATGGGTGGGTATGCCATAAGCAGTAGCGGAAAAGCTACTACGGCTACATGGACATAATGTACTCATTAAGTTGCTAACTAAATAATTATGTTTATACCGATAAATTTGCCTGCTGTTAGCTTTGGTCAGAAAAGCTCCTTTTAGCCGTCAGTGTTCAGTGGTAACTACAGAAAGTCTTAACTCATCAAAGTGCTGAGAATAAGAAACTGTTCAGTGACCTGCCATAAATGGGACTTTTCTATCGCTCTCTTCAAAGTTCAGGAAAAATCAAGGAAGACAGGGTAGAACGAATTTAAGAGCAGAGGAAGGATCGAAATGAGGTAGAATGCTGCTTTCAGAACATCACAGCTCTTGATCTCAATGCAGCTGTGATTACCAGCACAAAGTGGGGCCTGTCAACGTCCTGTCATGTAAGGGAAAAGAGCTCACGAACCATCCCCTCCAAAGCTAACTCCTGTGGAAGCTAGAAGAGGATAATGGTAGCTGCAGGAGGAGGGCCTCATAACCCACAGCCCTCCTTGTCTATTTATCTAAAGAGAGTTAATAGCCAGTGGGGGAGGAGAGAAATTTCAGCGGTACAGTTACAAGAGTAAGGAGTCCACCACACTCCTGCTAATAACCTCTCACCGAAATCCTGTAACCAATCCCAATGAAACTCACTGGGTCCTCAAAATACAAATATACAAATAAAGACATAAAGACATAAAAGTAGGTAGAGGAGGGACTAGGTAGGAGAGGCAGCAAGTCAGAGGGGAAGGAAGGGGAACAAGTAAGGGCAACTGGGTACACATGATAAAAAGCATATATATGCATGCATAAGTATCCCACAGTGAAACCCACTATCATGTCTAATTAACACATTCCAATAAAACTACATTTTAAAAGTGTATATCAGGCTCTCTGCCCCTCCCATTCCAGAAACAGCTGCATCTTCTTGTGCAGTGCTAGCCTCATTTCTGAGACAGGATGGTCAAGGTTAGAGTGAACAGATTTGGCCTTATTGGGTGCCTGGTCACCAGTAGTGCCTTCACCTTTGGCAAGGTGGATATTGTTGCCTTCATGGACCTCAACTACATGGTCTATATGCCCGTAAGACTCCACCCACAGAAAGTTCCACAGCACAATAAAGGCTGAGAACAGGAAACTTGCCATCAACAAGACAATCTCCATCTTCTGAGGCAGAAATCCCCTCCAACATCAAACGGGGTGATGGCGATGCAGAGTACGTTACGGAGTCTACTGAGATCTTCACCACCATGAGGAAGGCTGAGGCCCACTTGAAAGGTGGAACCAGAAGAGTCACCATCTCTGTCCCTTCTGCTGATGCCCCCATGTTTGTTTGTACTGGGTGTGAACCATGAGAAGTATGACAATTCACTCAAGATTGTCAGCAGTGTTTCCTGCACCACTGATTGCTTAGCTCTCTAGCCAGTGTCATCCATGACAACTTTGGCATTGTAGAGGGATTCATGACCACAGTCCATGACATCGCTGCTACCCAAAACATCATCCTTGCAGCCACTTGCCAAGGCTGTGGGCAAGGACATCCCGGAGCTGAGGAGGAAGCTCAGTGATATTGCCTTCTGTGTTCCTACATGCAATGTGTCCACCATGGATCTGACATGTGGCATGGAGAAAGTCTCCAAGTATGATGATATCAAAAAGGTGTCGCAGCAGGCAAAGGACATCCTGGGCTCAAGTAAGGATCAGGTTGTCTCCTGCGACTTTAATCTTCATGCTCACTCTTCCAGCCAGCTTTAATGCTGGGCTGGCGTTGCTCTCAATGACAACTTTGTAAAGCTCATTTCCTGATATGACAACAAATATGGCTATAGCCACATGGTGGTGGACCTCATGGCCTACGTGATTAAGAAATATTAAGCTTTGGACTACACAACCAGCGAGAACGTGAGAAGAGAGGTTTTCTGATGCTGAACAGTCCCAAACCAGCTCAGCCCCCAGCATTGAGCATCTGCCCTCACAATTTTCATTCCAGAATCCCATAAGGAAAGGGCTCAGAGAATCTTTCCCTCCTGAATACCACCAATAAAGTTCACTGCACCCTACCCCCCGAAAAACTATCAATCAAATGAGGATCTTACAGTGTTTTATAAGCAGTGCTGAAAATCCTCCCTCACATTTTCAAATGTCCCTATGGCCTAGGCCTAGGTTAAGCTAATTGCATTCCATCCTTACAGCAGCCTGTAAGACCAGCACAGATGGGATCTGGGTATGGAACGAGGCTCAAACAGCAACACTGATGGGGGTGTTGTTGTTGCTGGTTTGAGATTATAATAGTTACATTTCTCTCTTCCCTTTCTTCCCCCCAAATCCTTCCATACCTCTCCTTGCTCTCTTCAAATTCACGTCTTTTTTTTTTCATTATTGCATGTATATATGTATAAACATGTATATTCCCAAATATAGCCTCCTCAGTCTGTATAACGTTGATGGATGTATGCTTTCAATACTGACCATATGGTATTGAATAACCAAGTGGTGTATATTCTTTCTTGTTTTGCTTTTTGAAACATGGTGTCTTCAGCTCAGGCTTGAGAGAAACTCACTATGCAGCAGCCACTGGGCCTCAAACTAATCTTTCTGCTTCAGTCTCTGAGGGCTGGGGTTACAAGCTAGCCCTGACGATACCCAGCGAAGTGGTGTCTCAGTCCCTCTGAGAGCGGTGGTTAGTCTAACCTCATCCCTACAGCAGCGCTAACCTCGTTTGCCTACTACAGACTCAGTCTACGGAGGAAAGCTCAAACTGCTCCCTCACAACACAAAAGCCCCCAAGCTCAAAGTCTTCAGAAACTTTTGTAACAATATGATTACTACAATTTCAGGAATAATTCTGTGTCTGCTGACTCTAATAACAACATCGGTGGGACTGTGTTTGCTATGCCTCTTTTTCCACTTCATTTCACTTTTGCAAATGTATTGGTCTGGAACTGAATGGAAATTTAAAATAAAAATAATCCCCAGGCAATCAACCTAAAATCCCACTCTGGCCTTCTTTATCTACTTCATTCATCAATCAGGACAGCCAATGAGTGTGAACCAGGTAAAGTGGATTCAGTCTGTTCCCACAGCATTGTTACTACAACCAAATCTAAAACAAGAGATGCCACTCAGGACCTCAAAGAGAGCTGTGGCCTCCTTACAAGTCTAGTTCACTTCCTCATATGCTGAGAAATTAGCATCTTTGTTACCATAGTTACATATAATTGATTTGACAATTAAAGATTTTCTTCTTTGTTTCATTAATCAAAAATTCATTGAAGGTACAGATTCCAGGCCTAAGGGTAAAGAAAAAAGCTATCCACGAAGAAAGGTGGTTCTCGGGTGGGGAGAAAGTGAAGGGAAATCAAGTCATGCCCTTTCTAGTGGTCAGATGTAACAAGTAGACGGCAGCTCCAGCCATCTCAGACCACCTATTTCTAACACTAATGCTGTAAGAGCCGACGGCTCCATCTGTCAGCTGACTTCATTTCTGCTCTGAGAACTCCTTTAGAGAAGCACAAAGGTGCACACCTTTAATCCCAGGTCTAAGGAGGCAGAAACGGGGACCCCTGTGAATTTGAGGCCAGCCTAGTCCACAGAGTGACTTTAGAACAGCCAGGGCTACACAGAGAAACCCTGTCTTGAAAAACAAACAGCTGGTCAGTGGTAGTTCTGGAGTAGATGCTCTCTTCTAGCCTGGCCTCCCAGGGCACCAGACACACACAAGCTGCACAGATACCCATGCACACCACACCCACACACACAAATACTTTAAAAGAAAGAAAGAAAGAACAAAAACCCCATTATGTTAGAGGATAATAGGAGGCTCAGATAGCCTAGGCAAGAAAGTAACTCAAAAGAGAAGTTTCAACCATCAAGGACTGACAGATCACCTGCTTCCCAGCTCTATTCAACTGCTACCTCAACAGAAAACAGGAAATAGCAGTAACAATTTAAATACGCTAACAGAGTAAGTCTGTGAGCTGGATTTGTCCCCGAGCTACGTAGTATGTACTATGTACTCTTGCCACGGTGGACAGTGGCTGAAAACGGCTCTGACTCAGACTATCTCATTCCAAGATACTTGATGAACTTTTTCAAGTTACATATTCCTTGTCTGTAATATGGCTGAGTGAGTGTGTTGCTGGGGTTTTGTTTGTGACAGCGCAAGGAACCAAATTTGGGCTTTGCATATTCTAGGCAAACACTACCATTTGGCTATACACCAGGCCTTTCAGTGAGTCATGTTACATAATATATTTAATTTTTTTAAAGTGTTATGGTTAGGGGCAGGAGAGAGAGCTCAGCGGTTAAAAGCACTAACTGATCTGTCTGAGGACCCAGGTTCAATTCCCAGCACTCACATGGAGGCTCACAACACTTTGGAACTCCAGTTCCAGGGGACCCCACAACTTCTTTTGGCCTCCAGTGACACCAGGATTACATGTGGTACACAGATGTACATGTAGGCAAAACATCCATAAATAAAAATAAAATAAAAATAAAAATAAACAACTTAGATCCCAAAGGGCACGGGTGAAAAAGGAAATAGGAAAGGAATCCACACAAGCCGAGGTGAAGCCTTCCTTCTGTCTGGCTGAAGGCTCTGTCTCTCCTCCCTGCCTAAGCTCACCACCCTTTCCACTACAGGTTGTTCCTTTACCATCAATGCCTTTCCGTCACAATCCCTTTGAGGCAGGCCTACCTCATGCCTCACCTTTCCTCTGAGGAAGTCAGTCCTTTCAGGAATAGAACTGAGGCAAGGGTTTATTCTACTACTGATCTTGAGGAGGAAACCGTGGAATTCTCTGGCATGGAGTAGTTTTTTCCCTAAACCTTTGAGCACTGTGCACCTAGGGAAGTCTGATTATGTAAAGAATAGATGTGCGTATCTTTTCTCCCCCTCTGATAACCTCTGTTTAATGGATGACAACCTAACAAATAGCCCAAAGTACGTCCTGCATTGTAGACCAGGTTTGGCCTTGAACTCAAGAGATCTACCTGCCTTTGCCTCCCCAGTGGTGGGATTAAAGGCGTGGGCCACCATGCCCAGCAAAAAAGTTTATCTCTAAACAGTTTTAAAAATAATCTCAGAATATCCATTCCAGTCCTTGGCTTTTTGGAAAGGAAATGATCATAACAATCTACTCTATTCTTTTCCTCACACTGATTGTAGTGCTGACATCCTAAGCTTTCCTCCAAAAACATTAATGATTTTTCTCTAGAAACAGTTATACTGATTTCACCTCAGTGAAATAATAGTCTCCACTCGGCTTTAACTGATATCTTGATTTCTTGAAACCTCCGGGAATCATCAGAAATGTAACTGTGGTTCCCGTCTCTAGAAAAATGCAGAGCCCTAACTTTTGGTGGTCGTCAGGTATGTAATTTTCAGAGGATTCTGAACACTCCAGGCTGAACGCGAGCTTTGTTTCTTCTACTATGAAATGTTACATCTTTTCCTTAACGAGAACTTAAGAGCTGAGAAACAGTTTCTTTGCAAATATCACTAGGTCTAGCACCATCCTAACACTTGGCAGAAAACGGAGATTTTCTTACCTCTGAGAAATTAACAGCCAAAGGAATGATTCCAGCCACGTAACATCCCACCAACATTGCCAAAGACAGCAGACTAATGGAGAGAAAATCATCCATTCTGCCCTTCTGTAGTCACCCTCTACCACCAGCCTTTAAAATTCCAGCAGTTTCAAAAGGCGCTTAGGCTGTTTAAACTTGTGGTCTTCCAAGAAAGCAGGGGAATTTCCCCAATGCTTTCAGTCTTGCTGGTGTTTCCACGAAGCACGCCGCTCTTTTAAGAAGCAAGCTCCTTTTGCTGATATTAGCACCAGAGAAAACTTCGCGCAATCTTAGGTACTTGATTGTCAGTCACTGGGATTCCGGTTGGTAACAGATGGAGAAATTGTGCGAAAAGAGATCGCCTCAATCGTCGGAATGAGGGTGACACAACGATCCACGCCCCTAGACAATGTCCCTGGTAGCAGCAGGAAAAAGAGATACAACCAAGTGTCTTCTCCACACGCGGTACCTGTTCCCAGAGGTGGCACCGCAGGTGATACGCCCCCAGGGAAGGGACCAGCCCACCAGTCCCAGCAAACTACCTTCCGAGTCTACAGTCGGGCAAGATGTCCTGCAAGTCTCTAACAATGGGCCGGAGGATTCAACAGCAAAGTCGATACGATGCTGTCTCTGCCCTGCACCCGGTGCTACCCATAGTACTTCCCTCGGCCAGGCCCTGACCCTGAGTCGCCAATACTACAGCTGCCATGGCCGCCAAGTGGCACATCTTCATTACTCCCACTTCCGGATTGTCTCACCGCCTCCTCTTTAGTAGGGCACTTCCGGGTTACAACCGACCTATAGGCCTGGGTCCTTATATTGCCGCCATTTTTTAGAAAAGCTAAAAAAAAGATGATTGGTGTCGCTGTTGTATTCCCCATCACTTTAGCTGCCTGTCTGTTAATTAAAGTACAGAAGGCAGCACCCCGAAGCAAACTGTTCTTTCTAAAGCTGCGAAAGAGTCTCTTACAGATCTCGGCGCCCTTACCCAAGATGGCTGAAACAGAGTCAGTAACCACTCTAGAAACCGGAAATGTGTGAATCTCTATGGTCTGAAAGGCTCTTTTGCGTCGCGCTTCCGACGATTTCCGGCGGCGGCTCTCGCGGGATTGGCTGTTGGCGGCGTTGCGGCTGAGCTCGTGTGCGGCGGCCGAGGTGTTAGCGGCAGCTGCAGCAAAGCGTTTGGCGCGATGGTGAGTCCTCAGCGGTTGCCGGGGTCCCCAACTTCTAGGGCCACCCCTGCTCCGTACATCTCCCCATCCTTACCGTCCCTATCCATCTAGCGCGAGCGAGCTGCTCCCCGCCCCCTTCCCCCCAGCTCGCGGATGGACCCTTCCCCTTCCCGGCGCCGAGTCGCGGGGCCTGACTGTAGGCCCCGGACCTGGTCCTCCCTGCGGCTGCGCGCCTGCCTGATGCTGGGGGCGAGGTATGGGGTGGGCAGAGAACGATGTGCTGCCTGCCGATCGCTGCCTGGAAGAGGGAGATGTGGGGTGCCGTTCTTTCTGTTCAGATGCTCTATAGGAACAATGGCCGGGGAACGTGTGTCAGACGTTTCCTGAAACTGACACACCGGTCACCTTACTGTTCGCCTTATGTCGGCTTCGGGGATTCGGGTTTGTTTTGCAGTGTGCTGCCTCAGCCGACTCCCAAACTTCAAAAAAAGTATCTCCCCTTCTTCAGTATCCTTAGTTACCCTGTTTTGCCAACTCTGGCAGCCTTAGATCTTGTTCTTACTTACATTCTCTTGGGAGTGGAGCCTGAAAAGAGACTCCGGGGTTCTGGTTCCAAAATCCGACAGGGAAGGTTTTTGTTTTATTTGTTATGTGTCTGTGTCTGCACGTGAATACAGGAGCCGTCGGAGGCCAGAAGAGGGAATAGATCCCCAGGATCTGGAGGTACAACAGACGGTTGTGAGCGGAGCATGTGGGTGCTAGGAACCAAACTCATGCCCTCTGTAAGAGTAGCACGTGCTCTTAAACCTCAACACCCTCGGTGTTGTTTTGCATTTGGGGAGCTTAAAAGATTTCCTTTTCTGTGTATGGTGTTTTGCCTGCTTGTCTTGTGTGCCACTCGCATGCAGTACCTGCGGCAGACAGAAGAGGGCGTCCGATCCCCGGATTGGAATTACCGGTGATTGTAATCGACCGTGGAGTGCAGGGAATTGAAAACCGGTCCCTTGGAAGAGCAGCTTGTGCTCTTAACCAAAGCCATGTCTCCAGTATTCCGGCCCTCTTGTTTTTAAGTAAACAAAGGAGAAAGATTTGGAGCATGTGTGTTTGTACTTTTCAAATTATTCCTTAATTTGCCTTAAACTTTTAAAAAACTGTGGCAAAGAATGAATAGCTTGTCTAGGATGAGCCATTACAAGAATGCAAATAGGTTTTCATGAAATTACTTTTCTTCTCAACAACAGACATTCTGAAAGTACCCTTTGGGGTAGCTGATCTTTTATGAGCCCCTACACAACAAATCATGCGTTCTCTGGCTATTGATCACCAACAAAGCACTGTTCACATCAGCACAGGTTTCTTTTTTACCAACTTAGAGTTTTGTTTCAAGTTTTCTCAAACTTGTTTAAAATGAAGCAGTTCTTGCTAGAGATGGAGAACTCATGATGCTCTTTTGCTACATGAAATTTAAAGTACTTTTTTCTGGTTTTTTTTTTTTTTTAATGCAGAAAGCCTAGATCTCAGAATCTCAGTTCAGTTTGTTAATAATTAAGTTTTTGGATTGTCACAAAATAGTGTGGGCATCCTGACATAAGAGTTTATTTTTTGCCGGGCAGTGGTGGCGCACGCCTTTAATCCCAGCACTTGGGAGGCAGAGACAGGTGGATTTCTGAGTTTGAGGCCAGCCTGGTCTACAGAGTGAGTTCCAGGACAGCCAGGGCTCCACAGAGAAACCCTGTCTCGAAAAACCAAAAAGAAAAAAAAAAAAGAATTTATTTTTAACTAGAAACTAGTGTTGCAGGTGTAGAAAACAAGGTGAATAATTTGGTTGAGAACTGGCCTTGCAGTGGAGTTGCATCATGCATGCATTTGCTTAATTAGCTCATCATTCTTAAATGTATGGGAGACACCACATAAGACTATTGCTGGTCAGGATTCCTCTTTGTCTTGTTTGAAGACATTTTTGGTTTTTGCTTCTTTGAAAGGACTTGGCGTTTGTGACATCTAATGAGTAGAGACCAAAGACGCCACAAAACATCCTATAGGCACAGGACAAACCCAAAGAATTCATTTCTCTCCCAAGATACAATGAGAACTGAAACTGACTCCACTCCTAGTGAGAGGAGAGGAAAGCTTTCAGTGTCCTGCTGTTCTCTGGCACAGTCAGAGATTGTACATTCAAAGACAAATGGGTATGAGCTAGCCTCTTAGGGCAAGTCATCTAGGTGCATAGTTCCCTGGATGATTTCAGTGTGGCATTGCCTGTATACATTTTATATTATTCATCTTACACCTTGCTGTGGGAGTAGCTCCTGTATGAAATGTGGCTCCACTGTTGTGCTCGAGTCAGAAAAGATCTTAGGTTGACACAGCGTTGTAGCTTTTCCTTCTCTCCCTTTGATTACCCCATGTCTTAGTTTTTTGAATTAATAGAGCTAGAGGCTAGTGGAGACAGAAAACAGGTTCTAAAGGTTAGTAAGAAAAACAGGAGCAGGAGTTTCAGAAATGACCCAGAGAGTAAGGGGCTGACTTAGTTAAGGGAGTTGTGAACCCAGCACTGATACAGAAAGATGCTGTGTTTTAGTAACTGGAACATCATGTCATGTTGGGGCTTACGTCGTGATGTGGATTTCTGAATTGCATTGTTAGGATATTCACTGAAGTTGTTTTTTCCCTTCAGTCTCACACTATTTTGCTGGTACAGCCTACCAAGAGGCCAGAAGGCAGAACTTACGCTGACTATGAGTCTGTGAATGAGTGCATGGAAGGTGAGTGAGCATGGGGGTGATGATGTCTTCACAGTCACACACACACACACACACACCGTTCGTTCTCTTCACAGTCCCTCATGAACGTACACCATTCATTCTCTTGGGAGATAAGTAGCATTCGGGAACTGGAATCTTTTCTACATTTCTTGGATTACTCATTTGAGCAGGAAATATAGGTTTTTAGTATAGACTGTTACTGCATTTTGTTATGATATGTGGGTATTTTATGTACATTCCTTACATATTCTGCTAAACTGTAGCACTCTTGAATTGTTAAGGTTGGCTCTGAGAAATCCCTCTGAAACCTAAACCTAAGATAAGTTAGCTCAGGGAAAGTCAAGGTTCACAGAAGCAGGCCAGTATAATTTATTGTGCATTTGCTAGACTCACAACAGGCTCACACCTAGTGGGCCATGAGTCCAGACTCACTGCTCGAGGCTAAGTGGATTTGGTTTTGTGTTTAATCATTACATCGTATTAACTGGTTGTGCTACCTGATGTTTCTAGAAGTTGTTAGTTCTTTGCTTCCAAATGGAACTGATTATACCTGTGAAAACAAAAGCTGCTTATAATCAAAGATGACTTCAAGGTAGCTTGTACAATATGCTTGGCACTGCCATCAAATTCAACTCCTAAAGATGAAAAGGGGAGTCAGGTGGTGGTGGCGCACACCTTTAATCCCAACACTCAGGAGGCAGAGGCAGGTGGATCTCTGAACCTGGTCTACAAACTGATTTTCCAGATAGCTAGGGCTACACAGAGAAACCTGTCTCCAAAAAAAAAGAGTGGGTTAGGTGTGTTGTTTGTGGGGAGGGGAGACTTGCAATGTCTTCAGGTCCATTCTTCTGTTTGTTATTAAGGCCAACTACATAGCAAAAGAACTGCCTTCAGAAGAATGTCTCTGGGGCTGTGTTGTCATGTTTGGATTGCCTTTCCTATAGCCTTGATTAATCTTAGTAAAGCCTAACTTTATATGTCTATTTATGACAGAGTTTTAATACCTGTCCAGGCTAACCTGGAATGCAAGATTACCCTACCGTGGCCTCATAAGTACTGAGATTGTAGATATGTGCCACCATATCTGCCTCTAATATTTTGAATTTTTGTACTTTGATATATGGGTTTGAGTTTGTAGAAAAATTGAACAGAATATAAAGTTTGGGCGGGCCCCCCCCCCCCCGCCTTTATTGGTTATTAACGTCTTGGGTTGATGTGCTAGGTTGTTACAGTGGTGAACTGGGGCTGACACATTGGTAACTCAGTTTCATAGTTTATATTTTAGGGTTCATTCTGTGTTGTCCAGTTCTGTGAATTTTGCCAAATTGCTTGGCTTGTCAATACAGAGAGAGTCATAAAGAAAGGTTTCTGGGCTGGTGAGATGGCTTAGCGGTTAAGAGCACTGCCTGCTCTTTGGGAGGTCATGAGTTCAAATCCCAGCTCACAACCACTCTCATATGAGATCTGATGCCCTCATATGAGCCAGTGGGGGCCTGGAGAGAGCAGGGCTGGAGCAAGAGGGAGAAGGAAAGGGGGGGGGAAGGTTTCATTGCCCTAAAATTTATGCCTGCCCTCCAGACCCAATGGCAACTACTAGTCTTTAAACCTGTAATACCTAATACAATGTAATATGTAACTAATATTACACATTTTTTTGTTGGAGAAATAAGAAAAAAATGTAGATGTTGAGTACCTGTGGAGATTGTTTTTCAAATGTTTCCAACCCATGGTTCGTTTTAATTAAACCAATGAATGCTGACCCCACACACGGGCCCAGTGTGCTGGTTGTAATTACTGCAGACATACTTTTTGTGCTGGTTTCTGTGATATAACAGTGTGTGCATTTAAGATTCTTCTATGTCTTATAACTTTATGACTGAATTTGTTCCTTGGCACCACATAAACAGGCTTAGTGGTCTGAACCTATAATTCCAGCACTTGGGAAATGGAGGCAAGAAGATCGGAAGTTCAAGTTTATCCTCAGTTACAGTGATTTCAAGGCTAGCCTGGGCTATATCCTATTGAAAAGGGAAAAAATGATAATTTGTTTTTCATATTAAAAAGTTAAAAGAGCGATGGCACTACCATCTTGTGTAATTCCAGCACTGCTGAGGCTAAGGTCAAAGGAGTGTGAGTGTGAAGCCAGCCTGAGCTACATAGTAAGTTGCAGGACAGCATGAGCTGGCTGCTAGGGTGCTTTCTGATAAAACCTGCGTGGGTAGGGTGGGGGAGAGGTAACTGAGAGGCTGGAGTGTATCTCAGTAGAGAATTTGCTTAGCATTCATGAAGCCCTAGGTTCAAGCCTACCCCTTGAAAATCTGCCTGTATATCCTTCCCTTCTTCCCTCCACTCAAATCTGATACTGGTAAATTTATTGACCAGGTTTACTGGTAAGAGCTTTATAGAGAGTTTAAGTTCCTTCTCCTTTTGAGAGGAGGCTTATAGAAATAGAGCAGATTTTCATGGATGTTACAGCCTTGTTATTGTTACTTTATTTATTAATTCTAACCATGTCTTGGTGGCTTCATATCTACAAGACTACCTCATTTACAGATAGAGACAGTTGACTACTTCTCTGGCCTAGATGCCTTCTAACTTCGTGCCTCTTTGTTCTGGCTACAGCCTGTAATGAAGTGCTGAGTAAATGTTCATTCTTCCTCCAGGTGGCAACAGATAATCTGTGTCCACTAAACAGGACAGTAGTGGCCGCCCAGCGCCTTTTAAAGATGAGCAGTGAAATTACCTTCCTGGACTTGACTTCCTTTTTGACTCTTTCAGTTCCATGATTTCAGTGGAGTGTGCTAGTAGCGGTTAAGGGGTGGGGGGAGGGATAGCTCAGTGAAGGCATAAGCACCAGTGAGTGTGAGAGCCTAAAACTTGGAAAACAAGCCAGACTTAGCAGCCTGCGCTTATAATCTGATGCTGAAGGGTCGACAAGTGGATCCTAGAGGCCCGATCGCCAGCCTAGCCTGAGGGAGATGCAGACCAGTGAAGACACCCTGTCTCAAAGGTGGAGAAAGATGGCGTTTCACTCCCATTTCCTCTGTGTAGCCCTGGCTATCCTAGAACTTGCTCTGTAGACCGGACTGGCCTCCAACTCACAGAAATCTGCCTGCCTTTATCTCCTGAGTGCTGGGATTAAAGACATGTAGCAACTCAACCCCAGCTTTTAAAAGTTATTTTAGAGGTTTCTTAATATATATTACAATATAGGGCATGTTGCCCACAAATAACTAACATTGATATCACTTGTTCCTTGAGCGGTTGGTGGTAGCAATGGACTGAACAGGTAAATTCCCCTATTTGTAGAACACATTACTGGTTGGAAATTAACAGGTAATGTGCTCTGTTGATAATTGTTAATGCTACCTTTATTGATTGTGGAGTTTTGATTTGGGTTTTGGGGTACAGTTCCATTTATACTAAGCTAGACTGAAACTCAGTATATCTGAGGATGAGCATGAACTTCTGATCCCCCTGCCTTAGCTTCTCAAATGCTAGGATTACATGTGACCACCACACCTGGTTTTCTTATATTGGAGTATTTACAAGCTTTGCTTGTGCTAATGCTTCAGCTGTGTTACTTCAGATACTCTGTAGAACCCTATGGAAAGGTATTTACTGTTTGTCAGGTGAGGTTTTCTGGGTGGAGGTGGTTGTCCTGGAGGTGTGATGAATGAGCTAGCTTTCTGGAGTCCCCTTGAGTCCAGCATCTGGGCACCTCAGTGCCACATTAAGATAAGGTCTGATTACTGTGACTTAGGTGAAATAGGAAATTTCCGTGTTCTGCTCTCCAGCTGTAGAAAAATTTACTAGGAACCTTGATAACAAGCTGGATGTGGTGGCACACACCTTTAATTCCAGCACTTGGGAAGCAGAGGCAGGAGAATCTCAGAGTTCTAGGACAGCCAGGGCTATGTAGACAGACTCTGTCTCAGGGAACAGAAAAAAACAACAACAACAACAACAAAACACATTACTATCTGAAAAGGATCACTGCTAATGACCAAATAAACTTAGGCCCTGGGCTAGCAGTCTACCCAGATGGCCAGACCTTTAATGTTCTTTCAACTCCAGGGATTTGTAATCATCTAATTATAAAGGACAAAATAGTTATCAATACTCTCATAAATTTAAATTGCTAGTCATAAAAATTAAAACAAAAGTGATCAGCCTGTGGTCCTCTTCCAGATCAGTTTTCCTAAGGTAAATATACTGACAGTACAGCACTACTTATGTTCTTGTTCTACCCTCCCCCATAGGTGTTTGTAAAATGTATGAAGAACATCTGAAGAGAATGAACCCCAACAGCCCTTCCATCACATATGATATCAGTCAGTTGTTTGACTTTATTGACGATCTGGCAGATCTCAGCTGTCTTGTGTAAGTATTAGCCACTGTAGCTCTTAATTTGTATTTTTCTGGGTTTTGTCCATTTATATAGTTACCAGTGTCTCACATATAAATAAAAAGTTAGGATGATGCTCTAGAGCTGAAGGCATAAGAGGCTTGGCAGTTGACAGTGTGAGGTGAGGACGGACATTGTTTTAACCCTGATAGTCCTTTTCCTGGGTTCTCATCCTCTTACTTTTTCCTAAAGTAATTGTTGTCAGATTAAACCCAAAGTTCTGTTCTTGAAGTTTAATTTAGGTCCTGCCCTATGTAAATAGGGTTTGTTTTGTTTCATTGGTGTAAGGTTTTAGATTCTAACATGCTTATGATAGTTGCATTTAAATTTTATTGTCAGTACTACTAATGTCAATATTCTACTGTCATCTACACCTTGAAGTACACTAGATTGGCAACTACTTAATTAGGACATATGAACAGAGTATGATCCTAGGAAATTATTCACTTTGGGGGATGTTTCTCATAAAACAGTGTTAGTGGAGTAGGGACTTCCGGTCTGGGCCCGAGCATAGAGCAGGTCACAGGCGGCAGCTCCGTACCCAACCCCAGAAAACCAAGAGAAAGAGGGACTCCCAGGAACTTTAACTCAGGCAGTATCCCAGGTAAAAATGAATCACCCATGATGTCTGCTGTTAGAAGTTCTAATCCAGATGCTGGCCTCCGAACTTATACTACTCAGACCTTTGAAGGACCACTGACAAGAACATCAAACAGCTAGAGATTGACATCACTAATCTGAAGAAATCCCTCGTTTCGCCATCTGAAGAGACCTCCTAAAATCGCAAAGATCCTTATTGGACTTGATTTACTCTAGTACAATAGAAAAGGCTGTGTACAGCTCTTGACTGTACAACCCTCAAAGAAGAAGGTTGCCTTTACATAGACAAGACAAGGAGGGTTAAAGAGAGCATGAAATAGGTAGTGAAGGCCCTAAGAAAAATCAGAGAGAGAAAGAGACAGATGAATGCTGGTACAAGAATTGGTTTGCAGCCTCTCCAAGGTTGTCAACCCTATTTCCTTCCATCTTGAGACCATTATTTGGGTTCTTTTTGCTTTTTTCTGCTGGTCCCTGGCCCTCAAATAGGCAGACTAACTCTGTGATACAACAGATAAATAATTTGGTAGCAAAACCTACTCAGATACATTATCATAAGTTAGCTATGGAGGACCACGAGACTCAAGATGAGGTTGTTACTTTATACAGGGTGTTTCCAAAACCCATCTCCACCCAACCTAAAAGGGGGGACTTCTGCCCCTAGACTAAGCAGAGAGGGACCACCCAGAACCCCCTCTGACAGGCGATCTGAATTCTTGCTTTGGCTGCGAGGCTAAGCACTGCAAGGGAATATAAATAAAAGATAAAAATATCTATCTGGGTTCCCTAAGGGACAAGCCTGACTGCATAGGGGTTGATGCCAAAAGTATCCCCTCTCCAGGAAAAAGACATCTGGACGGGTATGTCTCATGTCTCACTGGACAACGACAGGGGGACTGGAGCCATTACAAGGTCCCCTTCAAATACTGGAGGTCAGGCCTCTATCCCCGCCTTCGCAAGTTTAGAATTGCCACAGCCCTTCTATACTTAGAGAAGGGAGGAGATGTCTGGGGCAGCCCTGCTTATACACTGAAGGCCTAAAATCAGCCATAGGCCTAAAATCACCAATAGGCCTTTTATACATGTGTACTAACACCAAGTCTTGGGTCTCTGTGGAAAAACATTGAAACAGATGGCTATAAGCTAATGTCCACAGGCAGCTCTTGTGGAAATTTATAAGCCTGAGTAGTCATAGACCTTGTAAATAGGTAGCCTTGGCAGATAATACCAACTTAGATAAGGACAAGCGAGTCATAGGCAGAGTCATAGTGAATTGTCCCCTGAACCTTCACCTAGCCGATACCCGGTTCTGAAGATATCTGTATTCCCCCTGAACACCCATGCTCCAGTGTCATTCCCTTCCCCACATCCTGCCTTTCTGTGTTTATAACCCCTGTGTGAATTAATTACGATTTGAGAAAAAAAAATAAAAATTAAAAAAATAAATAAAACAGTGTTAGTAAGGACTGTTTGTTTGTGTTTGACTAAACGTGTTAGGTGATGGGAAGACAGGTAGACAGCCTCTGGCCTTACCTCTCAGAAACCATTTGGTGTTGGGCATATGGAGCATTCCGTCTTTGGAGTTATTTCCCTTATTAGAAATTGGCCTATGTGTAGGAGTGCAGGCTTGTGATCCCAGCTAATTGGGAGGGTGAGGCAGGAGGATGGAAAGTTGAGTTTAAGGCTAGACAACTTTGTGAGATCCTGTCAAAAGGTAAGGGTAGACTTAGGTGTGGAGCTCAAGGTAAACTATCTGCTTACCAGGCCGAAGCCTATTTCAAGCGCTTTTTAAAAGATTTTATTTCTTTACATTATATATTACTGTTGCTGTCTTCAGACACGGCAGAAGAGGGCGTCAGATCCCATTACAGATGGTTGTGAGCCACCATGTGGTTGCTGGGAATGGAACTCGGAACCTCTTAACAGCTGAGCCAACTCTCCAGCCCCCCATTTCAGTCTTTAGTGCCCTGAATCATAATAACAGGTAGCTTCTTAGCTTGGTAGATCTGGTGAGGGTTCAGGTGCCTGGAGTGCTGAGCTGTGCTGTGTGTAATGGATGACAAGATTTATGATCTGAAGGAAAATGAATTCACCAGCATCACTTAGCTTCTAGGTGGCTTCACTTTAATCCTTGACTGCCTAACTTCCTTTTTTATTTTTAAAAATAACTAAAGCTACTTACAGGAATATGTTTTAAAAAGATTTGTATGGTTGTCTTGTCTACATCTTATATCTATTCACTACATGCATTTCTGATGTTCTCAGAGGCCAGAAGAGGGGTGTTAAATCCTCTGGAACTGGAGTTACATACATATGGGTTTGAGCCATTGTATGGGTGTTAGGAATTGAACCCAGATCCTGGAGCCATCTTTCGAGCCTTCTTCCCCAGTTTGTCTTTTTGGTTGGTTTGTTTGTTTTTTGAAACAGGGTTTCTCTGTGTAGCCCTGGCTGTCCTGAAACTTGCTCTGTAGACCAGGCTAGCCTCAAACTCAAATCTACCTGCCTCTGCCTCCAAGTGCTGGGACTCTATACCAGCACACCTGTTGCTTTGTCTGCCTTGCTATACCGCAGGGTTTTGTTTGTTTGATAGTTTCTGTGTATAGGTGTTTTGTCTGCATGTATGTCTGTAAACTCTGTGCTATGTACGTACAGTTCCTTCAGAAGTCAGAAGAGGACATTGGATCCCCTGGTACTGGAGTCACAGACACTTGTGATCTGCCATGTGGGAGCTGGGGATCAAACTCAGGTCTTCTGGAGAGCAACCAGTGCTCTTAACCACTCACTAAGCTGTCTCTCCATCCCTGTACTGCAGCTTTAGTATGTATTCCTTCACATAGAGTTTAGTTTTAGGGCAGCTGGAAAGCTTCTGTTCTTCAAGTCTCATGAAGATACCTTGACTGGCTCAGTGTACTGCAGACTCTGAAAACCTCCATTATCAATAGAGTTCTGCTGTTGCGAGTCTTCCTGCCTTCCCCTTCTCTTCTGAAAGAGATGTTCTTCTGAAATTTTCATCTGTAGGCCTTTGGTTTTTATTTTTAAAAGCAAATCTTAAAGCCGTGAGTTCCTTAAACAGCAGGACATCATTATTGAAGTAATATTCTGCTAGATATTTTTTAATTGATTCAGAATAAACGTAACAAATCTAAAGCTTTTACTAGTGTTTAGCTTTTGTTTTTAATCACTAAAGGAATTATAAGACTGGTTCAATAAGAATAGAAGCTATGTAGTAGAAAAAAACACAAGGTTTTTGGTCAGTAGGTGTGTTAACTGAGTGCTTAAGAGTTCTAGGCATGGCTGTCTGCTCTCCCAGAGGTCCTGAGTTCAATTCCCAGCAACCACATGGTGGCTCACAACAATCTGTAATGAGATCTGATATATCTGAAAACAGTGACAGTGTACTCTCATACATAAAGTAAAAAAAAAAAAAAAGAAAAGAAAAGAAAAAAAGAGTTCTAGGCCTTGGCTTTTACCACCATAAGATTATAATAGGTGATGCAGATCTGTTTGTTAAAACAGCAGCATTGGGCTGGAGAGATGGCTCAGTGGTTAATAGCACTGACTGTTCTTCCAGAGGTCCTGAGTTCAATTCCAGGCAACCACATGGTGGCTCACAACCACTGTAATGGGATCTGATGCCCTCTTCTGGTATGTCTGAAGACATCGACTGTGCTCATATACATAAAATATAAATCTTTAAAAACCCACAGCAGCATTGTCCACTTTTGATTTTCTTAATGTGTGAAAATGTTCAGGTTGAAGCCATCCCAGGTAGTACTGTGAGCAGTTCTAACTGACCGCTGTAACTTTGCATGTTTCTTTCTGTTCTCAGTTACCGAGCTGATACACAAACATACCAGCCGTATAACAAAGACTGGATCAAAGAGAAGATCTACGTGCTCCTCCGTCGACAAGCCCAACAGGCTGGGAAGTAATTGAGTGGGAAGCATTAGGGGCTGGGGGTGGCCTTGGAACAGGTGCATCCAGCGTGCTGTAGTGACCCTTTTGTATGACAGCAAGCCAAGACTGAATGTCTGCCGTGAACGATCTTTTCACTCTGAAGCCACCGTCGCCCCTTTGCTTCTTTACTTTCGTTTTTTTTACTTAAACATTTTTATGATAATTCAGATAGAAAACATTTTTGCCATTTAAGGTTGGTTCCAGTCCTTGAAACTGTCTGAGTCTGCTTTATAGCAGTGAGCGCACTAACCCTTCGTGGGGGGGTGGGGTGGGGAAAAGGTTAGTTATCTCCTCTGGGAAAGACTTAGTGAAAAATAAAGAAATGTTCTGTAGTTGTATTTTCTCACTGAGTGATTTTCTTGTTTGTTTTCTTGTCTCCAAATACTGAATTGTCTGACAGACCATTTCAGTTTTAGAATCAGCAAGCTGCTACACAAAGAACTCGAGTTCACATTTGGACACAGTTTGCTGTGATTTCTATGACAGTAAGCCTTTACCTCATTTTTTCCAACAATCAATAAATCTCAATTGTAGTGCCAATATTTGTATCTATTGTGGATACAAATGTAAGATGTTTCTATACTCAGTAGTAGGAGTACATGCCATGACAGATTGGAAATACTCTAAGTCTAAATACATTTGGTGCCACAACTCCAAATACAGGACACTGGACACATTGCTGTCCTCTCCTGGCTGCCTGGTGGCTGTGTCTCACCTCATTGCAGCTTCCTGGCATTGCTAGGGTATCTAGACATGCTATCATCCATCAGCTTAGGACAGAAGTGGGATTCAGAACACAACATGTATCTTTCACACCATCCTAAGTTGGAAACCGTTTCTAACATTCTCTTGGGGGTGATTGTGCCCTGGAAATCCTTAGCAGTAAGTACTAGCTGCTCACTCTTCTGTGGAAGCTATTAGGGTGAAGGAAGGACCACGGAAAATACAGAGTCACCTTGTTTTGAATACTGTGGTTCAATGATGACTTAACCACATCACACCTTCCTTCCAGTCATTGAGTGCATGCACACTCCTAAGTCTGTGTCATGGAAGTCAGCCTCTTCACACTCTGTGAGGTTGATAGTTTACAGGGAGACTCATGGCTGGCCTAATGCCCCCCCACCCCCTTTTTCTTTCCCCATCTGCATTAGTCCTTTAACTTTATGTTTTGTACAAAATCTAATTCTGAAATTGGTTTTTATTGTGGCACTTGGGATGTACTTGAAGACTTACACATTGAAGTCATAACACTCTCAGGGACACAGTCCCAGCCCTGCTTATCTTAGTGGGAGAAGTATCACTGTACCAAAGAGCTGTTAAGACTAGGGTATCTGACAATTCTAGCACTGATGTTCACTAGGAGTTAGCCTGACTAAAGGCTAAAAAAGCCTCAAATAGCTGCAGAGCTAATAAATCAGGTGGACCTGTTTTTAACATCATCTGTCCAGCTGCTAATTGTGTTTCTCTAGCATGACCTTTGCTTTGTTTAAGGTATAATAGAACAAATCTGGAGGGAGTGTAACCCTTCATTCTCCACCTTGATTGTAGGTTATGATAGCATAGAAGTTACAGCCATGTCCATTGTCACGCATTATGCTGCTTGCTTAAAGCACCCAGGACCATCTGCCTAGGAGTGGCACCACCCACATTAGTCTGGGTCCTTCCACATCAGTGACTAAGAAAATGCTCTACTGGCTTGCCTACAGCTAGATCTTCTCAGGTGACTAGCTTGCATTGAGTTGACAGAAGTAGGCAGCACATCAACCAGGCAAGTGCTTTTCTCTTCCTTGGTAGTAATCTTCATGGTGGTTCATCTTTCCAGGGATTATTCTTAGCACAAAGACACAGCTCATGTACAAGAGATGACTCAAGTAGGAACCACCCTAGCCTAGACACCTCATGCACAAGTATCACCTCTCCTAGCTATGTGTCTTAGAGCAAGAGGCGGGTGCACCCCAGTTATGAGAGTCACTATTGACAGAAATAACTGTTTCCTGCCTTGGACCTGTAATTTTTCCCAGTTTGAGTATAATTTGCCATAGAAGGGTCATTGCTTACATAATTGACAATCATGCCTAGGAGTATATCATTACAGCCTCTCAAGAAAACTGAAAAGTCAACCCACCATCAAGTTTCTCTGTGGAGCAGAAGTTATGTTAATCCCTTATCTGCATACATGTAAAAAGTATAAGATGGCATAGTAGCCAGCTCAGTGAAGGAAACACCTTTTTTATAAATTTGGGAGATTTGTTTCTGAAACATTCTCATGTTGCCAACCTGGCCTCAAGTGGTCCTTCTTCTTTATCTCCTGAGCAGCTGGGATCACAGACAGGCTAGAGGGCAGTCTAAGCTGGCCCTAGAGGAACAGCAGGAAGCTAGGCCAAGCAGTCAGGGATGTACTGCTAGAAGCGTTTGAAGGATAGTAAGCCATTGTGTCTGCAGTAGAGACCATATAACAGAATAAAAACCATGAAAGCTATGACCACAGTGCCATAAACATCAAACTAAGGTTTAGCCTTAATTCCATAGGCTACAGGTATCCTTAAAAGATTTTCAGTCATAACCTGTCAAATCTTTGCATGAGAAGGATTAGGCGCTCTGCTTTGTAGACTAGATTGGAAAGCCAGAGAATGTAATATCCTCGAAGCCTGGTCATGGGAGAATTTCAGAGAGACAGGTAAGGTGAGAATTACAAAGAGGCTTTTGATTTGCATTTCATGAGGTCTTTGCAGCAGTGTACTTTAAAGACACCTGGCGCATTTACAGGTAAAGGGGACGAGAGTGTGGAGTAATTCGCCTGATCTAATGTTCGGGGAGTCAGGGCTTGATCTCCAGCTTGAGATGGGGGGCAGGGCTTCATTGTAATAACACCCTATTATAATCAGGAACATGCTTGCTCTCCCTGTCCCTGTCCCTGTCTCTGTCTCTCTCCCTCTCCCTCTTCCTCCCTGTCAGGAAGGGCTTTACCCTCAACTATGATCCTGCTGCTTTTGTCAGGGATTTTATAGCAACGGGAAAAGTAACTAAGACAAAGTTCACTGAAAACTTAAAAGAATGTGGTGATATTCAAGGGGGAACGTGTGTGTGTGTGTGTGTGTGTGTGTGTGTGTGTTTGTGTGTGCACGCGTGTGCGTGCGCACGTGACAGAAGGAGAGGGAGTGAGAGGCCTAGAACTTATCAAATAGGCTAAAATGCTTGACCATCGAGCCCTAGGGGTCCACATGTCTCTGGTTTCCTAAAGCTGGAAATCCAAGCTGACTTTTTAAAAACCGTGAGTCCTGAGTATTGAACTTGGGTCCTTATGCATGTCAGGCAAGCCTTTTACTGACTGAGCTGTTTCTAGCCCTAAAATTTGTTTTTTTTCTTTTCTTTCTTTTTTTTTTTTTTTTGTTTTTTTTTTGTTTTTTCGAGACAGGGTTTCTCTGTGCAGTCCTGGCTGTCCTGGAACTCACTCTGTAGACCAAGCTGGCCTCGAACTCAGAAATCCACCTGCCTCTGCCTCCCAAGTGCTGGGATTAAAGGCATGCGCCACCACCGCCCAGCTGTTTTTTCCCTTTTATTGGGAGCAATTTACTCACATGTATAAACAGAGAAAATATTTAAGGTTTTAATTTTTATTTCTTTAATTTTTTTGAGATTATAATTGCATGATTTACCCTTCCCTTTTCTTGTTCCAAATCTTCCTCTCTGCTATCTTTCCAATTCATGGTCTATTTTTCATTAATCATTGTTACATATGTGTGTGCGAATAGATACATACAAACTTTCCAGGTCACGAAAACAACCTGGAAAGATTGTAAGAGCCAGAGGAACAAGGGATTTTACTGTGAAAATGTCAGAAGCTGCACCCATGAAGTTTCACCAACATGGCTACCTAAGCATGAGCTGAACACCAATAAGCCGGGCAGTGGTTGGCACACACCTTTCATCCCAGCACTTCAGGGGCAGAGGCAGATAGATCTCTGTGAGTTTGAGGCCAGCCTGGTCTAAAGGACAGCTAAGGCTACACACGGAGAAACCTGGGAAGGGTTTGGAGGGCAGGGTATGACCAACCGAAGAGGTGTTAATGTGCAGGGGGAAAGCTCGGGAGTCCTCAGCCCTACACAAAGAACTTAGGACTGCTGAGAATGGGAGAAATAGTCTTCCCCAGGGAAGAATGCTCCGGTTATCAAACACCAAGGGGCCGTCCCTGAAAACAAACATACGCAGTTAACATCATACAGACTCAGGGGTTTGTTTTTAATATATTGGTCTGCATGCTACAATATTTCAAACCCCAGAAAAATAGATTCAGTCAGAGTTTGGACCAGCGAAAATAAAAAGCAAAAATTATCCAGACTTCTACCGCCACAACAGAATAATAAAGCCTAAACTGATAAAGTAAGTATCTGTTCCACTCTTGAGATGCTAGGCAACAAGGCAACGCGGGGCTGTGAACTAGGAGAAACCAGAGGAAGTCCCACCCTCTGCCTAGATGGATTTTTCTAGGTGGCAGATATGGGGAGGACCCACATAGGCCTAGCCACCTTGCAACAGACTATTTAAAATCCAAGTGAAGCTGAAGCAACTGGGAGTCACAGCATGATGTTTTGAAAATACTCGGCCCAGGGAGTGGCGCAATTAAGAGGTGTGGCCTTGTTGGAGTGGTTGTGGCCTTGTTGGAGGAACTGTGGGAGTGGGCTTTCAGACCCTCCTCCTAGCTGCCTGAGAGTCTTCTGTTTGTTTGCCTTGGGAAGAAGATGTAGAACTCTGAGTTCCTCCTGTGCCACGACTGCCTGGACTCTGCTATGTTTCCCGCCATGATAATGGACTGAACCTCAAAACCAGTAAGTCAGACTAATTAAATGTTGTCTTTTATGAGTTAGTTGCTTTGGTCATGGTGTCGCTTTACAATAATGGAAACCCTAGCCAAGACACAGATTGGGAGAAAGATTGGGACAGGAGGCAGCTTAACAGAGAGGCTCTCCCAGAGTCCTGGGGACCAGGAGCCATGGAGGAATCTGCAGAATGGCTTGCTTCTCAGGTTCATGTTCCTATACAACCCAGGTCCTCCTGCCTAGGTCCCCTGCACAGCGGGCTGGGCCCTCCTACTGTTTTAAATGTCATTAATCAAGAGAATGTCCCATAGACTTGCCTAGAGGCCAACCTGATGGACACATTTTCCATCACACATTTTAGCTGATGTTCCCTCTTCCTAAATGATTAGTTTGTATCAAGTCGACAAATAGGCAAACACAAGAGAAGGCACCTCTCAGAACTCTTGTGGGGTGAGGAGACATATAAAGAGTGAACAGCCTAAATAGGGTCTTATATGATTATATACCATAGGGCATACACAAAGCCCTCAGTGTGTGATCTATTCATAACTAAGACTGAACTGTCCCTGAAACCAAACCTACTCTAGACTTCCTCACCAGAGCTTCAAAATGCCACACAAAGGAGTCTGCAAGTAATTTCTGTGCCAAAGATCAACATCTATTGAAGAAAGATGAATAAAGTAACATACCTGCCCAGCACTCAAAATTTGCTAGTAAGAGATAAACTTGGAAAAACATTGCTCAGAGCCAGAGATGAAAATCAGTCAGTGGAAACTAACCTTGAAATAACAGGGATGTGGCTACCAGACAAGGACATTAAAACAGCTTTTATAAATATATAGCTCCTTAGAGCTAATATCATTGTATAGGGGAAAATGGAAGATATTTCTAAATTTAATAATTTCGGTTTTGTTTCTGTTTTTATTTCTTTTTTTGGGGAGTGGGAGAGGTGTTTGGTTTTTCGAGACAGAGTTTCTCTGTATAGCCCTGGCTGTCCTGGAACTCACTCTGTAGACCAGGCTAGCCTTGAACTCAGAAATCCACCTGCCTCTGCCTCCCAAGTGCTGGGATTAAAGGTGTGTGCCCACCACTGCCCAGCAAAATTACAAAGATTTATTTATTTTTATTTATATGAGTATACTGTAGTTGTCTTCAGACACACCAGAAGAGGGTATCGGATCCCATTACAGATGGTTGTGAGCCACCATGTGGTTGCTGGGAATTGAACTCAGAACCTCTAGAAGAGCAGTCAGTGCTCTTAACCTCTGAGTCTTTTCTCCAGCCTCCACTAATAGTTTTTTAATACATAAGGAATTTGAGAAAATTCTGAGTGAATGGTCACTCTAGGAATTAAGAGGAAGTTAGCCAGTTAGCACCCAACTCCAGCTCCGAGGGATCCTATGCCTCTGGCCTCTATGAATGCCCACACACTCATGACACAGGATTAAAAATAAAATTGTAAATACATGTATATATGTTTTTAATGAAAATTATACTAATAGGTTACAGTTAAAAACAATGTACCATATTCTTGAAATTTGCTGAGAGTAGGTTTTAAGCTTACCCAAAATAAAATGTTAGGTAATTCATATGTTAATTAGTTTGATTTAGCGTTTCATAATACATAAATTAAAACATGTTATACCTGATAATTACACAATGTCAATTAAATAAGCTTAAAAATAAAATGTAATTTCAAAGCCATATTCAGAGAGTACTAGTTTCATTTCTGTTGCCATGATTAAACATTCTGACCAAAAGCAGCATAAGAAAGAAAAGGGCTTATTTGGTTACATTTCCAGGTCACAGTCCATCACTGAGAAAAGTCAAGGCGGGAACTTAAAGGCAGGCCCGCTTGCTATTCCACACAGTATTGACTGAAGTTCTCAATTCACAGCCAAGGAAGCATGGCAAGAACATGGAGGACTCTGCTGGCTGTTGGCAATCAGGCTATTTATTCTGCCTAGAGAATGGTACCACCCACAGGAGTCTGGACCCTTGTGGTACTTTTAATAGGAATGGCCCCCTATAGATTCATGTGTTTAAACACTTGGCCCATAGAGAGTGGCACTATTGAAATATGTGGCCTTGTTGAAAGAAGTGTGTCACCGTGTAGGTGGGCTTCGGTATCTTCTGTGCTCAAGCTCCACCCAGTGTGGCACACACCATTTTTCTGCTGCCTGTGGATCAAGATATAGAACCCTCAGTTCTGACACCAGCATCATGTCAGGCTGGATGCTGCCATGCTTCTGGCCATGATGACAATGGACTAAACCTCCGAAACTCTAAGCCAGCCCCAATTAAATGTTGTCCTTTATAAGACACAGTCATCAAGTCCTTGAAGTATTCTAACAATCTCTTTATCCCCTTCACCACAATTCTCGGTCCTACATTTCCTGCCCACGTTCTCTCAGCAGGAGCTGCAGGGGTGAGTGGAAGCATTGGCCACCATGGCTATGCTGGAAATATCAGTCTTTTCAGTAGAAGCCATTTGTCATATATATATTCTTTTTTTCCCCTTTCTAGCTTTCTAGTTCTGGGGACCAAACACTGAGCCTTGTACATTATAGAGCACAAGGTTGTACAAAAGCATTTTGGGTATCACGTGATTGGCCTCAAACCCATTACGTAGCCATAGATGACCTCGAGCTTCTGATCCCTGAGCACTGGGATTACAGGTATGCCACCATACAGGGTTTGTTTTGTTTTGTTTTGTTTTGATACAAGAAACTTGCTAAGTTGCCTGGACTCAGGCAGTCCTCCTCCATCATTTTACGGAATGGCCGGGACGACAAGTGTGCGCCACTACCTACAGCTCCAATATAGTCGATTCCTATTTCTCAATTTTAAAAAATTCTCACCTAAGAACTTGTAAAGATTCTTAGATGAAATCAGAGATAACTGACTGCCAGCATGCTTCTTCTACAAGAGATCAAAGGAACCTCCACAGGCCAGGTCAATAAAATGGATGAACACTTAGCTATACCCAGGCATCGCAGATGGGAAACATACGGGCAAATAGGAGACCCTCTCTTGTTTTGAATCTTATTTTCTATTTGTGTGTACACAGGGGTGTGCAGGTGCATGAGCCTGTGCATGTAGAGGTCAGAGGTCAGCATTGACTAATGTCCTCTATCCCTCTCCATCTCACTGTTTGATACAGTCTCTCACTGAGCCCTCACTGGTTGGCTAGACTGGCTGGCCAGCAAGTGCTGGGATCTGCTTGTCTCTACCTCCCAGCAAGGCAGTTACAAGTGTGCACTGCCATAGCCGGCTGCTTTTAAAAACAACAACAACAACAACAACAACAACAACAACAAACCCTTGGGTACTGACAATCCAAAGTCAGAGCATCATGCTTTTTCAGTGGGCATTTTTTCCCACTGAGCTATCTCCCTAGCACTTATTTTTAATGTATTTAATAAAACATTCACCTAGCCTGTCCAGGTGGCACGTGCCTTTAATCCCAGCACTCTGTAGGCAGAGGCAGGTGGAGGCCAGCCTGGTCTATGTGACAAGTTTCAAGACAGCCAGGATTATATAGAGAGACCTTGTTTTTTTTGTTTTTTTTTTGTTTGTTTGTTTTGTTTTTTAAATCACCACTTAAAGTAAAACATACTGTGGGGTTTATAACAAGCAAGTAGACACATATGACAGCTTAGCTGTGGGTACAGCTCAGATGCTAGAGTGCTTGTCTCCCTGAACAAGAAGCCCCAAGTTCAATCTCTGGCACCATATAAACTGTGTGTGATGACACGCATTTGTAATCCTGGGAGGTAGAGGCAAGAAGATCAGATGCTCAAGGTCACCCTCAGCCACAGAGAATTGGAGGGCATCATGGGCCATATTAGATCCTGCCTCAAAAATCAAACTTTAAACCAAACAACAAAAACATTTACATGTAATAAATTGCTCCTAAGTAGTTCGACAGGCATGTAGTCTAAATGTTTAACGTCTGGGCCTGAGGTGAGGCCAAATATTTTACATTTTTCAAAACTTCCAGGTAGGTGGGCATACTTAGAGTAACAGGGTACCCCACGTGATACAGGAAGTAACAGGAGAGAGTGCCTGGTACATTTCGGTGCTCTGTGATTAATGACTGGGGCAGGCGAAACGTGACAAGGCACAGGTCCAGCTGCAAAAGCAGAATGGTCTTTGTCACTGTGGGAAAGAGCGTAAACGTTAGTACCGGGTGCTACACAGTTGGAGGTGGGGGTATTGGCATGGGACACGAGGACAAGAAACAGGTGACATGCACATTATAGAAAGGTCAGCCAAACAGTGGGCTAGCCCTTCGGGTGACAAAGTGGAGGGGCTGAGAGTCTGAGGTCATCAGGACACTCGAGAGATAGCAAGGCTGGAAGAAGCTAACTCATGGTCTGGTGGCGGACTGTGTGTGTGTGTGTGTGTGTGTGTGTGTGTGTGTGTGTGTGAGAGAGAGAGAGAGAGAGAGAGAGAGAGAGAGAGAGAGGAACCTTGGGGGGGTGTCTTTTCTTAGTGATTTACTCTTCTATCTACTCCAATTCGCAGCTTGAGTCATAAGCCATATCTAAGAAAGATATTTTGTCTTTAAAGACAGCAGCAATCCTTTCTGCTACACTTGAGGGCCTGTGCCAGCTCATCCTCCACACACCTTTCTCTTGTAATTATATACTTGCCCTGGATGCCAGATACCAGACATGTTGTGAAAAGGTTGGTCTAAAAGCCTCTTCAGTGCCAAACGTAATTTGCTTTATGCTTCTCGAGAGAACAGGGGGAAGCTAACAAGAACTGATTACATCACTTTAGCTGAGACAGGCCCTGGGTTTTTGTCAAGAGATGTTTGAATTTAAGGCCTCTGGACTGTAATTTCGGAGAAATGGGATAGATCATGGTTTCTTTCTTAGAAGCCTGGGGCTGGAGAGCTGCCATGGTTGTGTTAACTCCCACCTCCACCTTCAGGCTTTGGTTTAGGAGTCCCTGCCCTGTCACGGGGCTCCAGGCTTAGCCAGGTACATTGCTCCTGAGGTCTCAGAAAAAGAAAGTGTAGGTGAGCCATCCAGTGTCTGCTCCAGGGTGGCTAGGTGGAGGACACCGAGCAACACTGGTGTCTTCCCCTCAGTGGCCCTGGCTATCTCAGAGACTATCTGCCTTTGATCCTTCTTGAGGTCACAGTTGGAAACCTGTGGAAACACAGCCACCACTTCCACCGTGATGCAGTTCCAGGAAGAGCTGTCATTCACCCAGTCATCACTCCAGCCCCAGTGGCAGGTCACAGATGACAGAGGAGTGTTAGTGGGGGATTTGAGGTGCTGGTACTGAAAGGCTATTGAGGACAAACACTGCCAAGACTGAGGAACTGCTGTGGCTCTCAGGTCTAAAATTAAAAACCTTGATGTCTCTAGAGTCAGGCCTTCTGAACATGGTTAAGACTTTGGGTCAGTAGTTCTCAGCCTGTGGGTTGTGACCCCCTTGACCCCCCTCCTCTTCACACTACGTTTAAAACAGTAGCTAAATTAAGCTATGAAGTAGCAATGAAATAATTTTATGATTGGTTCCACAACATGAGAAGCTATATTAAAGGGTCACAACATGAGGTAGGTTGAGAACCACGGATGTGGATGGAGAAATGGTCTCTTTCTTTTGTGTGAAAGGCTGTGCTTGTCCCTGAGATAGCTATACACCAGACCTGTGTGGCCTGTGTATTGGGAGAACATGTCTGTGGTCTCACCAGTTTTTCCTGCACTGCCGACTATAGACACTGGGATCCCGCAGTTGTTATAAGAGTCTGGGTCATCCTTAACAGGCCTCAACAGGGGCGGTGTCCGTGGCCCCCACAGGAGCTAGAACGTTCTGTCCTAGAGCCACCGATTGGAAGTCACTCAGACTTTCCCACAGAGATCACCTTTTCCAGGCCAGTGAGTAGTTTTCTGAGCAGCTATCCTGCAGGTCTGGTAAGCGCCAAAAGGTTTAATAGAAACATGGGGTTTGGGGTTTTGGAGATAACTCAAGGGGTAAAAAGCATACTACCTAAGGTTGGATTCCCCAGATCTACTAATGTCCAGATACGGTAGTGTGTGTCTAGAATCCAAGCTCCTATGGAAGGGGGGGGGGAAGAGGGGAGGGGAGAGAGAGAGAGAGAGAGAGAGAGAGAGAGAGAGAGAGAACTCCCTGGAAGCTCACAGGCCTGCCCACAAGCCTAACACACACAAACAAACAAGACTGTTTCAAACAAGGCAGAAGGTGAAGATCAACACCCAAAGTTGTCCTTTGACTTCCACACACATGTGTCAGGAACATGTCTGCATGCATATCATATATCATACACACATACATACACACCAAGAGAAGGAGGGAGGAAGGGAGGGAGGCTTTGACCCTGTGCTGACATCTCTCTGCTTGGGCTCTACTCTGCCACACACACGCGCGTGCACGCACACACACACACACACACAACTCCCCATCTTGCTCAGGGTCACTCCTGCAAGGTCACCCTGCTAACCCTATCCCTTCACACAGGTGACTTCACATTCCTGTGACAGCCATCGAATGGTAGCTAGGCTACTTCTCCTTCGCTCTCCCCTCAATGAGTGCGAGCAATCTGAGCCATCTGAGCGTTCGCACAGCTCTCAGGCTGTGGGGCTTTTGTGCATTATGCTGTAGTGACAGTGCTACTGATGAAATACTTCCAGAAAGAAGTATGAAAGGATTCCTACTGCCATTGTCATACCGCTGCCTCTTAGAAGCCCGGGACCCTCCGGCATCCCAGCTTCAGAGACAAGGGATCACTTTTCATGTAGACACTTCATGGTTCTCCCCGAAGCACCAAAATGTGCCAAGAGGCTGGGGTAAAGCACTGTGGGCTGCGTTGGTCTTCTACTGTATTAAGTCAAAAGGGCTTTAAATCGAAAACGTTGCCAAGCACATCGGTAAGGTCCCACTGTGGCAGGCTGTCTCCATTGCCTCTTGTGTCGTTTTGTGTCCGGCACAGCATTCTGAGAGGCATTCGAGCCAAGGGAGAAGGCAGTCTCTGCGTCAGGTTGCCTCAGGATGAAGGGTTTGTGCTTTTTTCTTTTTTTAAAGATTTAATAACAGTGATATGGTTATTAGCATTTCTATTATTTTTTACATTCATTCATTTATTATGTGTGTGTGTGTATGTATACATTCGTGTTACATGTGAGAGACCAGATCTTGGGTTCAGATTTCATCTTAGAGAACTCCATCTTAGGATTGAACTCTCTAGCACCAGTTTCCAGGTTACTCCCCAACAAATCTGCACCTCCAGGTTACAAGCCTGCCCCTGACACTTCACTTCCTAACAACCACCAATCAGGAGGAAAGCAGAAGTTAAGTTTATGGTTTGGCTCCCTGCACCAGCCAATTATGTTAAAGGGCAAATCAAATCCCACAATGGCCCCCAATCAGATGTGCACCAGGCTAGATACTTCCTTCTTGCCTCTATAAACACCTGCTTAAAATTAGACTCGAGGCTACACCCTCCAATTCTGCTACATCAGAGACGGTGGTGTGGCCCAAACCTGAGCTTGAATAAAGACTCTAGTGCGATCGCATGGGAATCAGCTCCTTGGTGGTCTTTTGGGGTTCAAGAACACTGAACTGGCACAACATATGTGCATGCATTTATGCATGCCCTACACAGCATGCTTGGTGAGGTCAGAGAACAACTCACAGGGGTCGGTTCTCTCCTTCCATCATCTGGGTCCCTGGGGAATCAAACTTGGGTTGTCAAGCTCGGTAGCAAGCGCCTTTACCAGCTGAGCCTTTTGCTGGACCCATATTGCCATTTTTATTATTCTCTGTGATGTCAGCAGTTAGACCCGGGGCAAGCACTCTACCACTGAGTCGTATCCCAGCCCCACTAGGATTATTATTCGTTTGTTAACTTTTAAAATACACACTGAAATATTTTCAGGTAAAGTGGCATATTGCCCAGGGTTCACTCTAAACAATTCTATGGAGAGGTATAGCTGAAACAGGAGTAGTCATAAGCTGATAATTACTGACAGTAGGTGGTAGGTATTAACCAGTGCTTTTTTTCTATGCTTGAGATTTCCCATCTTGACACCTTTAAGAAGGTATAAAAAGGATTGACTGGGAGGTTGTGTCTGCCCTGACTTCTGCAAACCTAGGCCTCCCTCACACTCCCCTCCCTACTGTCCCCCTAGAAGCCTACCAAGCTAGAGGGGTGCGGCTTTCTCAGAGCAGTGCCTATGTAAGCCTCAAAAAAAGCTGTTGTGGTGGCGTTCTCTTTCTTTGTGTAACGGGGTCTTCCTATGTAGTCCAGGCTAGCCTTGACCTTGCTGTCCTCTGGCTTCGGCCTGCTGAGTGCTGAGATGACAGGTATGTACTTGAGAAAGAGAGCTTTTCTCTGGGCTGCTTAGGGGCTTGCAGGAGGGGCTCACAGGAAGCTGAGATGACTGCTGTGTCAGCATTCTACCAGTCTGAGAAGCAGCCAGGGGACTTTTGGAGCTACCGAAGCTGCATTTCTGACACACTAATATGCCTTGCCCAGGGCTATGCATCAAGACAGCACCTCAAGCTAAATCCTGGTGATATTTGAAAGCTCCTGCGTAGGAGGAAGATTGCTTCTGTCCAGACGCAGTGCCTAGTGAAAGAAACACTCCCCATTTTAAGCTGTACAGTGCCAGCTTTTATGATGCTTATGATACCTAGTCTCAAGCCTCTCAGTGCGCCTCCCTGGACTTCTGTGGTCTGGGCAGGACACGATCACACAGGGAATCCTAGATTACTCCTGTTGAGAGACAGAAGACTTATTGATATGACTGTTGATAGTGAAGATATCATCCTAACTTTAGCCCATTTCTAACAGAGAGCCACCAGTCTCTAGGGTGGCTGTGGTCACTGGTGATTTGCAAAAGTGGGTTTTCGTCCAAGATCAGAAATTGGTTATACCATCCTATAGGTCCCAAGGACCGGGCAAGGGAGGCCAAGGACTGGGATGTTTCTCATGCAGATTAGCTGACAACTTTACTCCATGACGTCACCCCTCACCTTGAAATCAGGCTGAGCCCATCGCCCTCTCCCTGCTTCCTACAGTCACTGGTGGCAGTCAGTGGCTGTTCAGACATGACAGCAGGGTGAGATGCTTCATTTCTCACTTTTCCGTTGGTCCCCAGTCCCCGCCCTTGGTTCTCACGAGTCCTCCCGTTTGGCCCCTAATGACTGTGCCAGTGTCTTGGCTCAGGCCTTCACTCTTCCCAATACCCCATTTCCCAGCTGATCACCCTTCAAGGTAGCTCTGTGTCCTCTAGTCAGTCACCATCCTCTTGTCACAAATGACCAGACCCCAAACAAGGAAAGGGCCTCTGTGGGGCTGAGGGGGCAGCGGAACCAAGGATGTCAGTCTTTTCACGAAAAGGTCTCCATTTCCCTTGAAGCAGCAGCACAGACCAGCTTCTTCCTCTTGATGAGGACCGTGATTGTCCATAGGGTCATTTGCGTGTACCCATGTGAGTGTTCATGTACAAGATGGACATGTGAACACATGTGTGGAGGCCAGAGGTAGGCATTGGATGTCTTTCTCAAGCACTCTCTACTTTATTTTTAAATTTTATTTATTTACTTATTTATGCATTCATTCATTCATTCGTTCATTCATTCATTCATTTTCAAGATTATTGTATAGCTTGGGCTATCCTGGAACTCACTATATAAACGAGGATGGCCTTCAACTCACAGAAATCTGCCTGCCTCTGCCTCCTGAGTCCTAGGACTAAAGGAGTGTGCCAATACTCCCAGCTCTGTTTATTTCAAAACGTACTTATTTCATATGTATGGTGGGAGCGCACATGAAACTTAGAGGAATCTGTTCTCCTACTATGAGGGGCCTGGGGACTGAACTCAGGCCGTCAGGCTTGGCAGCAGAGGTCTTTACATGGTGAGCCTCCTCACCAGCCTACGCTATTTTTGAGACAGGGTCTTTCACTGTACCTGGCGCTCCGTGACTCAGGTAAGGCTGGCCAGCAAACTCTAGGGATCGTCCTGTCTCCACATTCCTCCCCCAGTACTCTTCATACTACTTACTGTTCCTTGCTTTTTAGTGAGTGGTGGGATCTGGACTGAAGTCTTCATGTTTGCACAGGAAGCAGTTTACAGACTGAACCATCTCTCCAGCCCAACTATTACACTGTTATCTGGCCATGGCTGGTGCACACCTGTGATGGCACTGGAGAGGCAGAAAAATGGAAGACCCTGAGCTTGGGGCCAACCTGGGCTACATTAAGAGACAAAGCAACATTATCACTTTTAAAAGATTCATTCAAGCCAGCATGTCCACACACACCTTTAATCCCAGCACTTAAAAGGCAGAGGCAGGTGGGTCTCTAAGTTCGAGGGCTGACTGATCTACACAGCAAGTCCTGGAACAGCCAAGACTTGTCTCAACTCTCACCCTAACCTCCACAACAGGGAGGAGTAGGAAGTGAGAGACCTAAGTGGAGGGCCAGAAACAAAGAACCAGGCCCCAGGGTGAAACATATCCTGCAGCTGCTGGGAGTCACCGGTCCTGCTAATTCTTTTCTGCACTCTGGAGATACCATTTCCTAACTATCTTCCCACCCAAATGGCCTGGCCAGAGCTGTTTGCTGCCTTGACACCTAAAGCAAACCAATCATTTTAAACGTCAACTTCCTCATAAACCTCTTACTCAATCATGTAATGCCAAGGCTGGGCAGCCGCTGTTTCTCTTTTTCTTTTTCTTTTTCCTTTAAAAACCTCTTCCCCTAGACTCCCCTAGATCTCAGGGCGGCTCCCCTATCCTGTTGTATCAGGAAGGTTTGTGGCCCAAGCTTTCGAGCTTGAATAAAGACTCTCATGTACTTGCTTCAGAGTTGTGGTTCCTCGTGGTCTCTTTGGGGTTTTTGCAATCTGGGCACAACAGAGGGAAGTTTGCTTGTTTTAAAGACTATTCAGGTAAACATTCCTAAGGAAATGTTCTGATTGGTTCACCTTGGATCACATGGCCTATGGAAAGTGACTCCATTTTGTTCTAGTTTTAGCTATTTTGTGCTCTAACCCTACCCGTCCCCACTGAGCATGTCCTGCTGAGCTGAGCAGCTTCATGCAGCCATGCCCACACTCCCGGAAGCCCATTGTCTCACAACCTAAGACAACCTGTTTAATCAAATGAACTGAAACTTTGAAGACCTGGTGTGATATAGTTGTAGTTTGGGGTTTTACGAACTGAGTCCTTTCTGGCGTGAGCCTGCTCTCTAACACTGAGAACTAAAGGACTCTTCACTGACTGGCATTCTCCTGCAGGCACATCTGTGTGATGGGCATTCTCCACTACAACCTTCTTAAGGCTCCTCATTAAATGGTGGCATACCCTGTGTAAACCCTAATATGGGTGGAATGGCTAATAAAGTTCTCCTAATAAGCAAAAGACATCAGAGGTCATGGAGCCTTCTTCTAGTTCAGAGTATTCTGAAAGCAACAGCTTCCACCCTAAGTGTTCTCTCTCTTAAATTGTTCACTCTGGGGCGTCCAAGCTGTCATGTTGCAAGAGGGCCCTTACACAGAGGGCCCATGTGAGCAAGCAGAGACCCAGATCAGCAGCTGCAGCTTGAACACCCAGGGGTTCCTCTCAGCCTGAGGTCACATCAGGGTCACTGAGACTTGAGAGATGAGAAAAAGCCAGCAGGTGGTGTGGGGATCTGCTGTGAGAGGGTCCTAAGTGTGGTTAAGAGGGTGCCTTCTGGAGTCTGAAAGATCAGCAGAGCAGTGGAAGAGTGTAGCCCAGGGTGGGGTTGGGACAGGAGGGGCGTGAACTGAGCACTGTAGAGATCCAACAGGGATTCCTGTGGGGATGGGATTCAATGTCTTCCTTCTACTCTGCCACTTATCCTGACAGGCCAGTGCAGGCCTCAGCCAGGCCTTGCGTGAATAATTTACCTGAAATGAGGTGTCCTGGGACAGGCGTCAAAAGCCAGCTCCTGCCCAAGGAGTTGGCCCCACCCCTCTAGGTCACCTTCCTAGCCACACAGTTCCATCATTCTGCTATATTTTCCTCAATCACATCTCAGAACAATCCTGTTCATCTTCTAGCACACTGTTTTTTTTCTGTCCCTCCAGGGTACATGGGTCAGGAAGCCAGGGGCCTTGTCTGTATTGTTTATTGCTGTCTTTGTGCCCAGAATGGTGCTTGGTATGTACTAGGTGGTAAGCATATATCATTTGATTGACTTACCCACAGGCTTTGAACGTCTCTCATGTACCAGAGCCGGTACCACGTACCAGAACATAGCAGATGTGCATTTAGCCTGGGACTGGCTTGTGTGAGTAAGAAGGCCCCACACTTGACTCAGTTCTCTATTATTACTTTGAAACTCTCGTTCTTGCACATACATGTGTGTGATATGCATGCCTGTATGTATGCGTGCTTGCGTGTGTGTGCACATACGTGTGTGTGGTTCATACGTGTGTGTGGTACATATCCCATGTATGTGCAGGCAGATGGAGGTAAGAATTAGATATTCAGTGCCTCTTGATTATTTCTTCACTTTGTTTACTAAGCATGTTCTCACTGAATCCAGAGCTGGCCAGCTCCTTGTCTTGCCAGTCAGGTTGCCCTGAGATCCTCTTTCTCTGGTCCTGATGACTGGGATTACAGGGTAGTAGCCACGTCTATCCAACTCTGTGTGGATGCTGAGTATCCGAATTCAGTTCTTGTGCTGGCTGGGTTAGCACTCTTTCCACTGAATCATCTCCCAGGCCCAGTTTGGATTCATGTTTGTGTGGATGTGTGTACGTGGGGAGGGGGGCTAAAAGCTCCTAATTTTATTGTCTTCATAACAGAGTCGGCTTAGACCTGGATCAGGGCCCTTTCTCTTCTCATCCCCTCCCAGTTCAAAACGCCCGCATCTCTTACGAGCCAGCATCCCTTAGCTCTGCAGTCGCGCTCAGCACAATCTTCGTTGGAAGATAGGTTTAGTTGCCCACCACAGCTGCTCTGTTGCCTATCAGCATGCTGCTTTCCCTGGGCAGGCAGAGAACCCTCGCCCTCCTTGTACTGTGTCACCTTGTGGGGCTGGTGCGCACTACATGTCTTGCAGAGTGTCTAGCTGGCCTCAGGAATGTTCACCGGGTTCGAGGGAGCAATATCAGCTCAGAAAACCCACTTTGGATTACTAATGACACCAACTCTATGACCTCTGTTTTCATTTGCATTAAAGCCGCTGCTGTCTTACTCCGACTTTAACTCCCATTTCCGGTCCCATTGCAAACAGTTGAGGCCTCTTCTCTGTGCACAATTGGGAATAATCTTAACAGACTAGTTTTAATATTTAAAGAATTGTAAAGAATATATGTTTTTCAGAGATGGTGTAGTTTAAGAATAAATTCTGGGAATCGGACATCTTTGGAATCCAGGCCCAGTTCTTTCCTAGCTGTGTGATCTTGAATGTCGCAAACACCATCTCTGAGTCTGGACTTCATTATGAATGGAGATGAGCACAGCGTTCAGTCCATTGAGTAGCTGTCGAATTAGATAAACTAATACTATAAGCAACCAGAGAGGGTCCTGGGCAGCCAAAGGCAGGTTCTCTCCACCATCCACACACCCCTTTCTTAGTCTCTTTCCTGTCTCCTGTGCACCCCTGAGAGGGGAAATCTGGGTCAACGTGAGCAGCTGCCTAAGTGAGGGGAATATTGACGAGAAGAACTTAGGAATCATAGCCTTTGGGAAAGCAATAACACTTCACTTGAAAATTGCTTGAGCGAATTTGACTGTGGACATTTGCAATTTGTATGCAAATAAATGAGACTCCTCTGTCCCGAGCTGAGATGTAGCCCTGGGCAAAAGCTTGCAGAAGGCCCCTGCTTGGGTAGAAACCTCTTCTGCTGCCAGTTTAAAGGAAAGCCTTCCCCATTGCCTGTGCAGCCTTAGTCCTTTACGGAGTTCATTAGTATGTCAGACAGCTAACTAGCGAGGCCGTTCTCGCTTTCCACATCTTCTCTGGTGTGTGATCCACACACTCACACTCATTGTCTGTTTAATCAGGTACTGATTGAGCATCAACCTGCAAGTGCTTCGTCTCCTGCTCTTGATGAAAAGGAATTTGCACTGGGTCAAACCTCACCTGATTTCATGAAAGGCCAAGTCAATAGACAAATTAAAAGAGGAAGCAGAGAATAAACCGGCATGCATCCCCAAACTCTGGCTCACAGAATCAGAGGAGGAATGAAGTTTTATGCATGCCCATGCATTCATTCATTCATTCAGCAACTATTTATTGAGTACTTACTGTGTGTCTGGCGCCATACTGGGTGCCGTGGATATATCTGTTTTCATGGAGTTTGTAATTCAATGGAAATAAAAGACAAACAGACAAACGAAACACCTGTAGGCAGCTTTAATAAAACCTTGATTTAAGATGAAAGGGCAGACAGCTGGAGCTCCCCACCCCCACAGGTCCCCTCAGCTAGGATAGAGAGATGAACCTCATGAAGCATTTTCTACTTACTCATTTATTTTTGAGAAAAGGTCTCACTGTGTAGCCCTGGTTAGCCTAGAACTCATTATGTAGACCAGGTTGGCTTCAAACTTGTAGGCAATCCATCCTGTCTCTGCCTCCCAAGTGCTAGGATTACAGAGGAGTGCAGATATACTCCACCACACCCAACCAGCACACAACAGCTTCCTAGAAAGGAAGAACCTCATTCATTCATCCATTCATTCACTCACAAATACTCATTTTTGATAGTTTTTGTGTCACATTCTGGTGGTGTGCTTGTGAACAAGGCAAATACTTCCACTTCTAAGAACCATGTTTACCTTTGGGTACCAGGCCCCCTCTTTTCTGCATTTACTTCAATTCACTTTTCAATGTCACCTAATCTCATAGTTTCTCCAAGAATCTCTGGCAGAGGCTCTGGCTAGGATCACAGCCTCTCTCCTTTGTTCCAAGTTACTGGGGACCCAAGCGTATGAGGTAGGGGATGTAGAGAGAGCTGTGCTCTGAAGACCCCCAAATGAAAGCATCCTCCCTGCCTTCTCCTCTTCCTCCTGGCCTCCATATTTTGAGGATATTCTAAACCTGGTTGGAATAGAAGTCCACTGACAACTTACTTATCTTGCTTCCCAGAGATAAAAGCAATAGTCTAAAAAAAAGCTTTCTTAGTCAGATGAGCAATGGCCAGCTCAGGACTGAAGTGGATGCCAGAGCTCCCACGTCTTCTATTCCTGGTGGACCTCCACCTTCTTGGGCTACTGTGCCTGCCTGGGCTTTGGGGACTTACCTTATGGGGAAGGTCCTAGGTAGCTAAAAAGTCCACACTTTGTAGCTGAGTAGCTCTGTCACACCCTGGGGAATGTTGTACTGTCTTTCTAGCATATCGGGCCTGCAGGGCATCACTCCACTTTATCCACCCCATGCCATGCCCATTTTGGGATGTGTGTGTGAAAATATTGAGGTTCACTGGGCAGTGATGGCCTTAATCCCAGCACTTGGGAGGCAGAGGCAGGCAGATTTCTGAGTTTGAGGCCAGCCTGGTCTACAGAGTGAGTTCCAGGACAGCCAGGGCTATACAGAGAAATCCTGTCTCGGAAAAAAAGAAAAAGAGAAAGAAAGAAAGAAAGAAAGAAAGAAAGAAAGAAAGAAAGAAAGAAAGAA
>NW_021604585.1:9919616-9931197 GCF_004785775.1 Grammomys surdaster | reverse complement strand
AAAGAAAGAAAGAAAGAAAGAAAGAAAGAAAGAAAGAAAGAAAGAAAATACTGAGGTTCAAACGGCTAGGCCAGAGCTGGAGTGATTGTTTACTTCTGCTTGGCTGGACCTCCCCAAGATCCAATCTGGCGGTCCCACATTAAAGCAGCCAGGAGATACCTGGGATGAAGACGTTCAAGTCTCATTAAGTGAAAGTAAGTACAGTTGCCTGATGGGAATACAGAGCCCAGGTACGTGGTGCATACACGGGGTGACTCCACTCTGTTCCATGAAGCTCCTCAGGCCCCACAGGTCTGAACACAAACTAGTATCTCAAGCTAGGAGAAGCTTAACTGCAGAAACCCAGCTAGGAAAAGGCATTCTGGCTGGGTGAAGCTGGCCAGTCAGCCGCACAGTCTGGGTCCTCAGGGCTGAACTGTTCAGAGATTTCGTCCTTCTGAGCTTCGGAAGGTCCTGATGTCAACGAGACTGCTAGCAGCTGCTTCTGTCCCATGGCGAGGGGCCCCATGTCCTCAGGTCTGGACTGTTTATTCTCTGTGTGTCTGGGTGTTTCAGCCTCTCCACTTGCTTCTGCCTAGACTACCATTTTTGGCATCAGTCTTGTCAGGAGGTGGGATCAGAAACACCAGGTGGGCGTTGGTGTGAGTGTACATAAGTTTGTGTGGGTTTCAGTGTCTCCAACATGTGGGCAATAGCACAAAAGTTCCAGAGTTGATGTGAACTCAGAACCAAGGCATGAAAAGCAATCAGGGTGGTAAAAAGTGAGTTTTAGGATAGGGTCTGTAGTCCAGGCTGGCCTTGAACGTGAAAGGCTCCTCCCACCTTCACCTCCTATCACAATTTTAAACATCTTACAATTTAATTTTTATTTGTTTGTATGCAGTGTATATGTTTGGCATATATATGAGGTCAGAAGACAGTTTGGGGAAGTTGGTTCTCTCCTTCCATCGTGAGGGACCTGGAGCTTATAATTCAGGTCATCAGGTTCGAGGTCAAGTGCCTTTATCTACAAGACTCATAAATCACAGAAAGAAATGCTGGCATGTGGTAGCTGGCTCAAAGGCAGCCCTCAGCCTGGCCTCACACCCACCCTTGCTTCAGAGGGATTCATCACTGCCTAAGCCCTGTGGCAGGTACCCTGCTTAGCCTATATAAGGCCATGCCTCAAGGTCCTGAGCCGTCTGCCCCAGGCTGTGGCCCATAACTTCTAGTCCGGATATCAGAAAACATCCAGGTCATCAAATCAGCTTACTCAAAAAGGAGCAGGCAAGCTGGGGACCGTGGCTCGACCTGGGGACCGTGGCTCAGCCTGTAAGGCCAGCACTTGGGAAGTGGAGCTAGTGGGAGCAGGAGCTCAAGGTCATCCTTGGCTACCTGACAAGTTGAAGTCAGTGGAGGCTATATGAGATCTTACCAAAACAAACAAAAAATCAAATCAAAACAAAACATAGGAGCATGCCTCAGGATCTTGCTGAGGCAGACAGACATGGTGGCCACATGCCTTTAATCCCAGCACTGGAGGCAGGGAGGCAGGGAGGAGACAGGGAGGCAAGGAGGAGGCAGGGAGGAGGCAGGGAGGAGGCAGGAAGGAGGCAGGAAGGAAGCAGGGAGGCAGGGAGATCTCTGTGAGTTCCAGGCAAGTCTGGTCTACATAGTAAGTTCCAGAACAGCCAGGGCTACATAGCGAGACCTGTCTCAAACAAACAGACCAAAACCAAAACCACACCAAATATATTAAGGCCCTAACCCTCCAGTCTCCCTCCAAATGCAGAAGACAGAAACTTCAGATCACTTGAGCAGCTGATACTGATATAGGAATCTGTGTGGCTGGTCTAAGGCAGTGCCCAGGACCACACCCGTTTACTAGAACCTCAAGGGACTCAGAGTAGCTGGTCTCCCAAGGTCTTCGTCTTAGTTTCTATTCCTGCACAAACATCATAACCAAGAAGCAAGCTGGGGAGGAAAAGATTTATTCACTTTACATTTACATATTGCTGGTCGAGAAGCAGGAGCTGATGCAGAGGCCATGGAGGGATGTTACTGGTTTGCTTGAGTTCCAGTCCTGACTTCCTTTGGTAATGAACAACAATGTGGAAATGTAAGCTGAATATATTTTTTCCTCCTCAACTTGCTTCTTAATCATGATATTTGTGCAGGAATAGAAACCCTGATAAGAAAAGTTGGTACCAGGGACTGGGGGTATTGCTGTGATAGGCCTGGCCATGCTTTTGTTCAGAAGAATGTAGATTTTGAGACGTTGGATTTGGAAAGCAGTGGAATGCTTTAAGTGGGGCTTAATGGGCCATCCTAGTAGGAATATGGAAGGCTTTGTTACTGAGTATGATTTGAACTGTGCAGACCTGGCTCAAGAGGTTTCAGGGGGAAGAATTTCAGAATGTGGCCTACAGACTGTTCTTGTGGTATTTTGGTGAAGAATGTGGCTAATTTTTGCCCTTGTCTGAAGAGTCTGCCTGAGGCTTAGGTGAAGAAACTCAGATTAATTTTTTGCATTGACAAAGGAAGTCTCAGAAACGCCCACCATAGACTTTGTTCTCTGGTGAAGTCTCATGAAAAGCATTTTGAACAAGTATAGCAAGCTTAGAAAGGAAAAAATATAAAATATATGGATCAAGTATTAAAGAGGCACCAGGAAGTGAAACAAAACAGACTCCTATGTCTTAGGAGATAACAGATTATAAGGGATTTGGGGCCAAAGTCCTACCCAGCTAAATTTAGATCCAGGCATGGTGGTACACACCTTTAATCCCAGAAGACAAAGCCAAACAGATCTCTGAGTTCAAGACCAGCCTGGTACAAAGCAGGTTCTAGGTGAAGAAAAGTTTAAATTCAGGCATGGTGGTATAGGCCTTTAATTTCAGCAAGACAGGAGACAGATCTCTGAGTTCAAGGTCAACCTACAGAGCAAGTTCCAGGAAAATCAAGCTTAGGTAGTAAGGAAGTTAGAAAACAGAAAACTGGTAATAGAATAAGGAGGGCCATGTTCCAGTCCCAGCAAGCAGCAGAACTGCTTCAGCCATGTGGCTCTGGCTTTAGAGTGAAAAATAGAAGGGACTATTGGAACAACTGATGCCGGTTAGCTGGAGGTAAGAAATTAGCAGTGACTAAGAAGAAACCAGCATCACCGAGGTGAAATCTTCTGGGAAGTGTTTTCTGAGAGCACGAAGAAGCTGCATTCCACAGATAGCCAAGGCTGTACCTCATGCTGCAGCTGGAGTCACCCAGATGGTACTGGTTTTGAAGGCATGAAGGGGTCATGGAGAGCAGCTGAGGCTTGGCACTGTGAGAGGCCATGGAAGGCCACTGGTGAAGGTGCAGCCTCAGTTCCAGTTGACAGCCCATGACTGAAGGGATCATGCAAAGAAGTTGAGGCTTGGCACCATGAAGAGAGCCTATGAGAGGCTGTTGGTGAAGCCTAGTTACAGCAGAAGATTCCAGCATATTGGAGATGCCAGTACCATGGATGACCATCAAGAACAGCAGCAGCAGTGGAGTGGATCAACCTGAGCTTAGAGTGCTACAGAGGGCAGAGCTGGAGAAGTGACACCAGCCCTTTGGAGGAGCCCAGAAGATCATGTGTAGATTCCAGACATTAGAAAAAGAAGCTATAACATTGAAGTTGTCTTAGAGACCCCAAGATTTTCGAGATGCTACAGGCTATCTGCTGAGGAAAGCTGCTAACAGGGAGTGGAACCAGCTCAGGAAAAGGAGTTTGTTGCAGTCAACAAATATGAAAAAGGAGTTGAAGATCTGAAGACTGCTTTGACATCAGACATGGAGATTCAGAGTCTGGTTTCCTATCTTGATTCAAGGATTACAGTTAAGTGACTGGATGGTTCTCAGAAGAAACTTTGAACTTTTGACATTGTTGACACTGCTATAGATAATGGGGACTTTGGAAGTTGGACTAAATGTACTTTTTAAATTATGCTATGGCTAGATATGGCCCCCATAGACTCATGTGTTTGAACAAGCCTATGGGGGTCAGGGAGTGGAATATCATGGTTTGAATATGCTTGGCCCAAGCAGTGGCACTACTTGGAGGTGTGGCCTTGTTGGAATAAGTGTTTCACCGTGGGCTTTAAGACCCTCAGCCTAGCTACCTGGAAGTCAGTATTCTGCTAGCAGCTTTCAAATGAAGATACAGAACTTTCAGCTCTGCTTGTACCATGCCTGCCTTGGACACTGCCATGCTCCCACCTTGATGATAATGGACTGAACCTCTGAACTTGTAAGCCAGCTCTAATTAAATGTTGTCCTTTATAAGACTTGTACCGGTCATGGTGGCTGTTCACAGCAGTAGAACCCTAACTAAGGTAGTCTTTATTGAAAGACAACTGCCACAAGGCAAGCTTGGTTTGGGGATGGATTGAGGGAATAGGAGAGGCCCAGAGAGCAAGGAGAAAATAGTGTTTCTTAGGCTTCTAGATGACTCAGTCCCATTCTCTCTACCCAGGGTCACTGACTCTCCCAGGTCTCCTTAAAGGAAAAAAGAATGCAAAACAAAGCAAAACAAAAGCTAGCCCTGATCAATAGGTCAGGTCTGACCTCTGCAGCTTCCATCCAGAGCCTTCTGTGGGAATGGCTGAGTTACCACCATGCTGTGTACATAGCAGAAGATGTCCAGGCCACCCACAAGGTGACCACTGAACCCAACCTGGCTTCCCCTAGACCTACCCAGCCCAAGGTAGGCATCACCTAAGATGGTACCTAAAGTTGTCAGGAAGCATTGTTTTTCAGAAGGATTAAGCATCTCATTGGCTCACACTACTTAACAAAAAGACTTGGTATAGAGTAGAGCAGGGATGTATGTGTGTGTGTGTGTGTGGGGGGCTTTTTGGGTTTTGTTTTTGTTTTTGTTTTTTTTTTTTACTGGCTACTCTATCAGCAGCCACTGGCCAGGAGATTCCATCCGCTCAGGCGTTAACTGAGCTGTTGGTAGGGAGGTCCTCTTACCATGAGAGAAGCTGTCTGGGGCCCCTCCTTCCTGGAAGAGTGGTGACTCAGACCAGCACAGGGGACAAACACCAGACAAAAGTTAGGTGTGGTCATAGGGACATTGTGAACTCCAGCCTTTCCAGGTTTCCTTTCCTGGTCCCTGGTGGGAGAGGACCACACCCCAGCCAGAGCTGTGGAAGAGTCCTGAGGCCTCCTGAAGGGCGGAGGAGCTGTCTGGATACTTTCTCACAAGTAGACATGGGGGCGAAAGGAAGAGCCTTGGTGAAAATCACAGCCAAGTGAGTGTGTGTATGGGGGTTGGGGGTACAGGTCTGCAGGGAACATTTGAGTTCCATCAATGAACAGCCAGTAAAACAGCTAGACAAAATGAAGAAAACTGAAGCCACATTCCATGACCCCAGGAACTGCTTTCTGCTGGACAAGCAGGAGGTTGACCCTAGCAAACACTGCTCCTGTGTCCCCAGCCCTGGGATATCCTTCAGGTTTATGTGAGGTGCATGTGTACATGGGGGGAGCGTGTCGTCAGCCAGGCTCTAGCCTGTCCACTGCAGTTTATACGCACCAAGTCAGGGCTTATTTTTATCTGGGTAGGTTCAACTTCCGATCAGAGAAGTGGTGGAGTTTGTCTATTGGTTTCCATGGAAACTGTTAGGGAGAGCATCTGCTGCCCGATCAAGCAAGCCTAGGCTGGCGGGACTCTTCTTGAATGATTTTGCTGTTTCTACCCAGGAAGACCATCATGCCTGAATGCTTTACTGTGTACAGAGCAAGGGGAAAGGCAGGTCTGAGGGACTAGAATGGCTCCTAGGGAAGACAAAAGAATTGTTTAAAGGCAAGCACAGTGGGATGGCCATATCTATTCTGAGAAGCCCTTGAATTTCTGTTTCTAAGCAGCAACAGAGCCTGTGTGATTAAGCAAGGAACTTGGGCTCTGTCTGACACTATGCTTCCTAAGGCCCAGCATGTCCTAGTAGCCAGGCCACCTGCTGGTTCCCTACAGAACAGCTGTCCCCCAAGATACAGGAGAGGATCCACCTTTGAGCATGCTCAGTTTCATTCACTTGTACAGGATAGAGACCTGACTCCCAGGCGGTGGAAGCTAGTGGAACGCTTGCAAAGTCCGAAATAAAGGCACCAACATATGTGGACATGTAAGAAGTGGTTTTATTCCAGGTGTGTTTCATAAAGACAGTGTCCTCTAGGAAAGCTTAGTGGCACATGCTTTGGTCAAGAAGAAAAGCAAAAACAGAGTTGGACCGAGTTCCCACATGGGACAGCTGCCAAGTGTTTGGCTGGGTCTGACCACAGGAAATGGGGAGAGGCCCCAGCAAGACTCTCTGAGTAGCCGTCCTTACATTCACAGAGAGAAGCCCAGGTTCCTAGCCCCAAAGTCCATGTTGGAACAGGGCCCAAGCCTCTAGAGAAAAGCCTCCACCTTAGCCCCAATTCTGTCCTGGACTGTGGACACAGAGGGTCACAGGATGCGAGGCCAGGTCTGTAAATAGCAGTGTATATATGACATTGTAACAGGATGAGGGAAGCTTAGTCACCGAGGTGAGGGGCCCCTGTGCTGGATCCAGGGGTGCAGACATATTTGGCACAGAACGGCTGAGAGGATGCTGGTAAGAGCCAGAGGTGCAAGGAAACTGCTGGAGAACCTTCCAGAGTGGGTACTACAAACCCGGAACTGGTTTCTAACACCTGGTGATGTACAAGCTGGGCCCAGCAGAGAGGGAGGTGGGGCAGAGACCCGGATAGCTGGTAGTGCTAACCCAGAGCAAAGGAAACCAAGAAGCAGGGAAAATCCAGGTTCCACTCTCACCTATGTAATTGCATATGTACATACACATGCAATATTCTGGAGAGTTCTAGACCTTCTGGAGTGTGTAGATTTCCTATGAATATCTGGCTGTCTGGTTTATGAAGACTGGGTGCTCGTGGGGTAAGACTGGCCTCCTTAGGCAGGCTTGCTTTGGGATAGAGACCCCAAGATTTCTGGGGTCTTTTACCCAAGATTATACTGTGTAAGCCAATGGTGAGGAGGAGGACAGTATTCCAGGATGATACCAACCTACAATCTCCGTGTTCTCAGTAGTGGGAGAGGAGAGAGCAGGTTATTTTGTACACAGACAGGAGCCACTAGCCAGCTTTGCAGCCCACTACAATGGCTGGCCTTTGGTAAAGGGCCTTAGCATGATGTTTTGACCTGGATGGCTTGGTCTCTACTGACTGGCAATGGTTATACTCCAGAAAGGGGGTCCAGTTCTGACTAGCCACCCTGCCCCATGATGCTATGTATACAGAGGCGAAGACCTCTGAAAAAGTAGGAGTCCAAAACAGTTCGAGAAGGTGAGGGTATTTCCGGGTGCATGACCTGGGAGCCAGTTAGTGAGGTCTCGGCCTGACATATGACTAAGCAGAAGTGGAATCTACTTAGTAAATTATACCCCAGACCCCTCTCCAGCTTCCTGCTAAGAATGTGTTCACCTAGAGGGACTGCAGGCTTATGTCGGGCTTGGGGCCTGGGGCTGGCAAAGCAGGGACAGGGTGACGTCATGGAAAGAGACCTTGGTTTTCTGGCACGTCACAGTTGGCTGCTTCTCTGTCCACATTCTTCTGTGAATCCTTATCCTCTGCTCCCTGGATGCATCCGTCCCTCACCCGCCCACTGGACCGGGCCTCTCAACCTTTCCTGTTCTCTAGCTGCCTTGCCTTCAGTCTTTTTACACATGCTACTGCCTGTCCTCTTGTGTTGACTTCAGGCTAGCCCTGTGACCCAACTTGATCTTTCTGTAGGTTTCTGTTCTTGTTCCCTTTAGGCAACAAGGGCAAGGCGCGCACACCACTGCCTGGGACCCCAAAAGGGTCAAGGGAGAAGACAAAGGGCTAGGAGCAGCTGCCATGTCTCTGCCAGGACAGCTGCATATTAACCATCTCCTCTCCCAGGGCAAGACTGGGGTGGCCCAGAGGGCATGAGGCACGTCCCTGCACCCTGCCTGAACTAGCTTTGGAGAAATGTGTGGTAGGGGTGTGTACTGATGATCCAGTAGAAACGTGAGGAGATGGGAAATAGCCCGCTTGACACTCCCCCACCCTAACCCCTTCCAGTCCCCAAGTCTCATGCAGAAGGTACAGGAGGCTGGGGGCTACCATCATGTGTGTGGCAGCAGTTGCCACTGCTGGGCCTGGGCATCTGTCTGACATTTGCTTGTCACCAGCTGGGCAGGCTTGGTCTCCAGGCAGAGGCCGCTGACTGAGTGCTGGATGAAAGAGCCTTTCCTTCTCCATTTCTGGGTGGAAGGGAGAGGGAGAGAGAGAGAAGAAAATGATTTAAAAAATAACAGTATGTGAGCTTGGGGAGGGGGGGCGGAGCTCTGTGGTACAGTGCTTATCCCACATGCACAAGGCTTCGCTCCATGCCCAGCACAGGGCTGAAAAGTAGTTTGTACCTTCATTTCGTGATCATGCACACAAAACTGGATACGCCTTTAACACATAGCATTCATTTATTTATTTATTTATGTGTGTGTGTGTGTGTGTGTGTGTATGCATTTCTGACACATGTGTGTGAGCATGTGCCTTCATGGAGGCCCAAGATTCCTGTCAGTGTCTTCCTGTATCACTCTATCTTATTTTTTTGATACAGGCTCTCACTGAACATAGATCTCATCAGTTCAGCAAGACTGGCTGGCCAGCAAGCTGCAGGGATCCTGCGACGTCCTGCTCCCCACTGCTGAGATCACAAGCTGAGCCTGGCCTCTTATGTGGGTGCTGGGGAGTCCACACTGAGATCCTTGTGATTATACAGCAAGCACTTTAACGGCAGTGAGGTCATCTCTCCAGCCCTCATCCCCCCTCATTGAAAACAAACTGTGTCTCTCTCTGGGTGCTCACTTCTGCAGTATGGGGCAAAGTTACTGTATAGATCAAAGGAAGTAACACTCCCATGGGCTGTGTCTAATCTGGAAGTGTGTTTTATTTGACCTGCGAGGCATTATTTTAAAACCCATCTTGGCTGTCACATAAAATCCCCGCATCTCCGGTTTTCCTTTGGACACTAGGTTCAGTTTCTATCAGATGGCTGGGCTGAGGCTCTCCCGGCTCTCTGCTTTAGGCAGGGCTCTCATCTTCCAGTTCCTGGACTTGATGTTTCTCCCCTAGCAGCTCCCCCACCAGTTCCCTGCAGGCACCAAGTTAGGAACCTGTGGTCAAGGGGAATCTTTTCTTTATGGGAACAAGGCTTTCTTCTTCCTGCAACCCTACATGCCTGACCTGGCCTGCAATCAGGAGTCCTAGTACCTACACCGTCAAGTGGGAAGTGGCTGTCACCTTTACAGTCATGCAGTGGGGAGACTGGAGTCCTTCTATGTCGGAGTCACAAAGGGGATCCTAGAATTTTCTTCTCCCAAGCTTGACAAGGTAAGGAGGAAACCTGTTTCCACAGAACATTTCAGAAAGGCCCGGCTAGAGGATGGTGTGTTTTATAGGTATGGAGAAGAGATGTTAGGCAGAGGGCCGGGTTTGGAGAAGACTGAATAGCAGCAGACACCAACACTCTGTTTCTTGCCGAATTTCCTTCCCTGCGACTATATCCCTTTTCTTATCTTCCTATGAGGCAGCAGAGCTCACAACCCTGAGACTGGATCCCACAGAGCTCCGAGGGAGATTGTCTGTGTTCTCACTTGAGGGACAGAGATGAGCTGGACTCAGCCGTGGAGATGGTATTATTTAACATTTGGCTTAGTTTCCACAGGCACACCTGCAGCTCCAGTTTTTATCTGGATACGGGACTGCTCTTACAGCCTCTCACATTTGACTCCATTGACCAAACCTCCAACGACATCAAGCCGGAAATACTATAGCTTCTTCTCTCACAGGAAGAAGCAGAGCCCCGTGTGGTTCAGACTTGGTGCTGCCTTGGCATACAGTTCTCACTAAGGCGGTGGCTGCCCCCTTTACCTCCCTCACCAGGTTCCTTGAGAGCCAAATCAGGCTCTTCCTTCCCTTCTTGTACATGATCTGTGCATTCCTTGGCATGGGGAAGCAATGAGTAAATGACTAGCCCACTGGTAGAACTCTTATTTCCACCAGAACTTCAAGGCAGTCTTTCTCACCAGCTCTCCCAGCCACTCAGCTCTGAGGCTGTGCAGACATCACACATGTCCGGCTACTCTCCTAGTCCCAGGCTCAGCATCAACATCCTCTGGCAGCGCAGCAGCCAATTATTGTATGAGCGAGAAATCTGGAGAATGGCTGAACCAGAACCTGCTGACTCTATTGCATCCTGTAAAACTCTCAGGAGCCTCGTGGACACGTGAAGCCCAACTGGCGTGGGTTAGAATCAAGGCCAATTAGAGACCGGGAAGGAAAGCCTAGAATCCAGCATGGACTGACAGTGGGGGAGCTGCTCATCTGTCCCCCATGGTGGTGAGGGATGTGGCACCCAGAGTGTTATGGGGTTGGGGAGATGGCTAGCCAGGCTTGTAGGAATATAATGCATACAGCCTGTGAACACATGGATCCTGGGGAACCAGGTTGTCAAGATTGGCAGGAAGGGTCTCTATGGTCCTCAGGGTCTTTTATAGAGAAGTATTTGAATGGGCTGCCTGGGAAGAAGCCAAGAAGCTCTGACTTCAACATAGAGGTGTTCGAGGGCTCCAGGCTCTTCTCTCAGAAAGGGGCTGAGGCTCCAGCCGAGGGGCAGATTGCACCAGCCCCACTTCAGGACAGGGCAGAGGTCAAGCTACATCTCCTAGGCTAAAAGCTAGCAGAAGTGTCCAGGAGGCCCAGCAAGCAGGCTATATAGTGTGCTTTCCTGCCACCCCGGCCCCCATCCTCATACACAAAGGCTGGAAGGAGAGAACCTGGCTGTTTTTCCAGAACAGAATAACAAACTGCCACTCATCCTTAAAGAAAGAATTGACCCAGGCAAACAGCACAGGCGTGGGTGGAAGCCCTGCAGGCCCAGGCTGAGAGCCAGGCCCCTCCTCACCCTTTGCAGGGCTGTAAGCAGCCTGCGTTACCAGCAGGGTGGAGAAGGGCTGCAGCGGCCTGGGCTTCGGATCCCATGCTCTGGGGAACAAGGAGCCCCTTTAACCAGGACGAGTACAGCACCAAAGAGAAGGACTTACTCCAGCAAAGTTATACTTAGTGCTCTGTCACTGGCTGCTGTGTGCCATGGGCAAGTGACAACACCTCTCGGAGCATTAGTTTTTCCTTCCACAAGTAACCCTGACCTGTTTCCTGGGACACATCTGAGGCTAGTCATGTGAGCTTACAATCACTGTCTCTAGACCTCAGATTCCCAGTGAGCCAGAAGCCAAGAGCTCCTTACCAAGTTCTGGCTTATGTCTGTGGGTCGGGAGTCACACTGAGCCTGGGTTTAAATCCCAGTTCCTTCTACTCTTCCCGGCTGTGGGAGCTGATAGCCTGTGTCAAGGGAGCCTTGGTTCACTCACTGTACAGTAGGGCTGGTTGAGAACTATCTTACCGGTGGCTGGAGGAGGAGGCTAAAGGATGATTGTGGATGCGAGCCGTTGTCTAGCAGAGTATGGGCGTCACAGCTAGCTCTTACTTGAGCTTTGTAGTTGTCATCAAAGGCTGG
>NW_021604585.1:9894476-9919606 GCF_004785775.1 Grammomys surdaster | reverse complement strand
TCACAGCTAGCTCTTACTTGAGCTTTGTAGTTGTCATCAAAGGCTGGACAGGCAGCATTAGCAAGACAAATGGATCCTGCCCCCAGACTGGCAGGACTAATGTTAAACAAACACTTAGCAGCAGCGTCTGCTCATGAGGGAAATGATATGCTGGGCATACATGGTGCCAGAGGCTCCTCAGATTCTCATTCGAGAGGCTTATCTGTGAGCACATGCCTCAAGCTGGGATTCCCCTGTCGGGGAACAACTGCTCACTGTCCCTTGGGGCTGGTGGACATCTGTGCCTGGTGGTGGAGGCTTACCTGCTTGCCTTCTTTAGGGTTACAGGCTTGCAATATTACTGGGGATCCAGGGGAAGACATTAAGGTGGAGGTGGCAGCCAGACATTTCCCCTGCTGCTGGATAAGGTGGTCACTAAATAACCATGCCTGCAAGACAGGGAGAGGACAGCTCTGGGTAGACAGGTGATTAGGCCAAGAGTCCCAGGATTTTTTTATTTTCAGACTTTTTACAAATAACTGTAGAAGCTAAAGGAAAGTATTCGTTGTATCAGTTTCCATCTTGCCTTATGTTAGAAAATGTTCACAGTCAAATATTAAGATGAGGAAACTCAGCTGGAGCTAACCAGAGGGGAGTTAAGGAGGCCCCAAGGGGTGCTGGAGAGAGGGAAGAAGGAAGAACTGCAGGACCTGGCTGGGTCCATGATGGGGTCTCCATAACTTGCTCTAGAGCTGATGCGGGTTTGGCACTCATGCATTAGCTATGAACAGAGGCCTGGAGACCTGCAGCCCATTGCATCCAAACTGTACTCCAGCATAGAACTGGGCAGCGTTTCTTCCTTTAGAAGACGGAGTGAGGGGCTGGAGAGATGGCTCTGTGGTTAAGAAAACTGGTTTCTTTCCCAGAGGTTCTTTGTTCAATTCCCAGCAACCGTATGGTGGCTCACAACATCTGTAATAGGATCTGATGCCCTCTTCTGGTGTGTCTGAAGACAGCGACACTGTACTCACATACACAAATAAATCTTTTAGGGGTGGAGGAATGAGGGACCCAGGGATGAAAAAGAATGGGCATATAGCAGGAACAAAATATGGGGAGCCCTGGGAAGGAGATTTATGGATGGTGTAGAAAGTGGGGACAAAAATGAGCAGAGAGAAGCCCTAACCCCACTCCTAGCCAACACTGTGAGACTCCCTTCTGTTCTTAGCCCTAAGTAGCTTACCTGGGCTGGCGGAGGGCTCTTGGCAGACCCTCTGCAGACCCCCATTCCAAGCAGGAGGTCACCAGCTGTGTTCTGGCCTTGAGATTCTAAGCAGTTGACTCCTTGCTTAATGACACCAGGGAGCACTTCCTTCACCGGGACACTGAGGAGAAAGGTGGTGTCAGGCTGCTTCTCTTCTCTTGCTTCCTTACCCTTTCCTCCAGAGGGTAGCCACAGTCACTGAGGTCTCTAGGGCTGGCAGTCTGGGGAGGTAGTGGGGCGGGGGAATTGGGGGGAACAGTGTTGACAGAGGCAGGAAGAGCCTCAGTCCCAGTAGGTTCTTATGGAGACCTGAGACACAGGGGACTCTGAAGAGACACTCAGGCTTAATTCATGGACTCCTCAGCCCGGAAGTGGACACCTGGGAGGTTAAAGGTGGCGTCAGCACTCAAAATAACAGTGAAGGGGTGATTTTGGAGCAGCTAAATATGTTCAGTCTCATTGTGATTAAAGAACGCGTGTTAGAGAGCAATCATTGCTTCCCGTATATCTGTGTCTGTGTGTGTGTGTGTGTGTGTGTGTGTGTGTGTGTGTGTGAGAGAGAGAGAGAGAGAGAGAGAGTGTGTGAGTGTGTGTGTGAGTGTGTGTGTGTGAGTGTGTGTGTATGAGAGTGTGTATAACTATGTGTGTGTAACTATGTGTGTGAGAGTGTGTGTGAGTGTTGTGTGAGAGTGTGTGTATGAGTGTGTGTGATTGTGTGTGTGAGAGTGTGAGTGTGTGTATGAGAGTGTGTGTGTGAATGTGTGTGTGCATGTGTGTGAAAGAGTGTGTGTGAATGTATGTGTGTGAGAGAGAGTTGTGTGTGTAAGTGTGTGAGAGTGTGTGTGTATGAGAGAGTGTGTATGACTGTGTGAAAGTGTGTGTGTATGAGAGAGTGTGTGTGTGCATGTGTGTGAGAGAGTGTGTGTGTGAATGTGTGTGTGAGTGTGTGAGAGTGTGTGTGAGTGTGTGTGTGAGAGTGTGTGTGTCAGTGAGAGTGTGTGTGAGTGTGTGTGTGAGAATGTATGTATAAGAAAGAGTGCGTGTGTGAGTGTGTGTGTGAGTGTGTGTGAGAGTGTATGTATAAGAAAGAGTGTGTGTGTGTGAGTGTGTGAGAGTGTGAGTGTGTGACAGTGTGTGTGTGTGTGTGTGAGAGAGAGTGTGTGTATGTGTATGAGAGAGAGAGTTTTAAACAAAGCCCAGTGTTGGCAATACCTGTGAGACTTACTCCACCACTGAGAGAGTGAACTAGCTAAACTTTGGGAGAAAGCAGTGTGGAATTAAGCACCAGAGTCCTTAAAGGATGCATGTCTTTGGCCAAAGGATGCCAGTTTAAGGAATTTAGTGAAAATAAACTGGCTGTGTTAAAAGATATTCGTATCAGAATGACTGATACTGAAAGGACTGGAAATTTCTGCTTACTCAGCAGCTGGCATGGGCTAGATGCATGCACAGGATAGAAACCCTGCACCCATTACAAACGTCTGAGAGAAAACCTGCTGCTGAGGGAGGCTTAAAGCTATCACATTATTAAAACATCTCATGTGCTGGGAGGATGCTTAAACACACGCACACATGTGCACACGTACAGTGGAAACCTCCGGGTAGCAACCCTAGGGAGGCTGCCATCTGTAGCTGACACAGTGTTGTTTGCTTGGTTTTGAGAGGCCCGTGAATTATTCATCTATCACAAACCATCAGGGAACCAGGAGTGCTCAGTACCTAACCCTGGGCCTGATGCTTCCTGCTCCCTAATGCCTTTGTTTGAAAGACCCTGGACCCTGGGAGGAGACATGTCTGCCATTCCTTAATGTGGACAGCCTTGCAGAATCTCAGCCAAGCAGGTCTTCCCCAGGCTGTTCAATAGACCACGGGATCCCAGTACTGATTTGCTCTCAGGGAGCCACAGAGAGCTCCCTTCACACACACACACCCCACACGCCCTGGTAGTAGCACCCAACCACCTAGACGTCCCTTCAGAACCAGACTTATTGTAAAGGTCTGGAGCAGAGACTGTAACTACAGGTCCTGTGCTGAATGGGGCCATCAGACACATTCCATCTGATCTGCACAGAGGGCTTACTGCTGCTTTTAATCACTTGGCAATTTAAAAATGAGAGGGCTGCTGGCAAGATGGCTTAGGAGGTAAAGGTACTTGCTGCTAAGCCGGACAACTTGAGTTCAATCCGAGGGACCCACATGGTAGAAGGAGAGAACTGACTTCTATGACTTGTCCACATGAGCATCCGAGTCCTCACCAACATAAAATAAATACATGAATTCACATCTTTAAAGGCCTGAGGTGGCTCCATTAATGAAGTGTCTGCCACACATGCAACAAAGACCTGAGTTCAGATCCCAGCACCCGTGTAGACCCAGGTATGGTCACTTGTATGTGTAACCCTAGTGCAGAGAGTGGGTAGCGACAGGCAGCTTCTCACTGTGCTAGCAAGCCAGTCTAGGCAACTGGTGAACCCCAAGTTCAGTGAGAGATCCTGTCTCAAGAGATCTGGTGGATCGTAACAGTGGAGAACATCCAGCTCTGGCCTTTCACTTCCACACACACAAGCAAGCCCTTCTGAACGTGTATACACACACACAGACACAGACACACACACTTAAATGAAAACCTTTAAGGTCGTAGGGTAAAACCCGAGTTTAGCATCTCTTGGAAAAAATGGAAAGATCAGGCTCACTGAGCCAGGGATCCAGGAACACTCACCCCCTTGTCCTAAGGGAGAGCTGCACCTCCCACCGTTCACCCCACTACTTGACTTACTTTCTTTGCCTCTCTGACCACTGGAAGGAGCTGAGTTTGCAATTCCTCCTAGGAAAAGCTTCACACTCCCTGAGTGCTGGTTTCCCTCTCTGCAGGAACACAAGCTGCCTTCTGGGACCTTTGAGAATTGTGCTCCAGGGGAATGCTTCAAGCGGCACAGGGTTATTCTGACTTCCCCCTATGTTCTTGCCAGCTCATCAGAGGTGAGGCGGCACTGGCCCTGTGGGGGCTCTGCCCAGGGATGCTTGTGGAAGCAACTTGTGTTGGGCAGCAATGTCAAGAGCAGAAGCATCTCTACTCTGTGTCCCTGTGACAGCAGTTCTAGATGTCCAGATGGCAATCCTCATCATGTTCCCTGGTTGCCTGGCAGAGCAAACCAAGCTGTCCTGTTGATGGGTGGTCCTCTGTGTCTGCCCCTCTTCCCCCCAGTGACTCTCCTCTAAGGAGGACCTACCACTAGACCTCACAATGTCTTCATAGAAATACAGGTAACATTCACTGCACAAGTTGCCGTATTCCACCTACTGGGAGGTTGTTCTGTTACAGCATACTATTTGGTTAGAATGCTTCCTGCCATCTGCTTAAAGTTCTTGCAAGGAGTCTCCAGTGGCCGCTATGTGACTAGCACCCTATAATGGTGCCATGCAGTCTGCATTGCTGTTTGGGACAGTCCTAATGAAAGTGATGAGTTAGCAGGCCAGCTGAAGCTAGGCCTGGACTCCGAGCAGCGCTATGGCAGGACTGCAGGCCGGTCTAGCAAACTGGAAGCTCTTTTAGCCTTCTCGGACTTTGACCTGAGTCCTGTGGGGAATCTACAGATCCTCCATGTGAAGGGGCATTGACGTGAGTTTGACCTACCTCTGGCTCCTTCCGCTTTGACCTAGAGCTGAGCCAGCTAGCTAGGAAGAAGCCACAGGACCAACAGCAGAAGCCACATTCTCTTGATTTCATGAGGCGCACAGAATAGGACGCCCTATCTTGGGATGGATTCAGGTTTGGGTTAGAGCACTTCTTTGACTGGGGTGAAGGTCTGGGGTGAGGAGAGGAAGGACCTAGTTCTATCTCCCCAGAATCCCTTGCCACAGGCTCCTTAGCTCCTCTAGCTGGCCCAGCATCCAAAATGCCATCCAAATGTAGGAAGGAACCTTGAAACTGGTGAGACATGGCTACTCTCAGTTCCTTGGTGTCTCAGACGTGCCATACAAACAAGGATGGGCTCCTCGCCCTTCAGAAAAAGGCACACTTACTGCATTCTCACGGATCGATGCTCTGTGCCTCTCAATTAGGGGCCAGAGGGACTGAAGCTACTTGGCTGCCAACTTGCTTCCAAGGAGGCTGGTGTAGTTTGGGTTGTTGTTCAGGAATTTCTTAGAAATTCCCAGCAGTTGGTTCGGGCTTACTGCTTTTCAGGCAGGCTGTATTTGGAACTTTGAGTTATATTATCTGGGTTCAGCACCTAGCTGTTTTCCAGGACTTGGCTGTAACCTAACAATGGGAACTTTCCAGGCCTTGGATATGCCCTCGGAGAACTTGTAGGCAGTGAAGGTGGAGTACCTCAGAAAGGCACGACAGCACTCTTGAGAGAAGGAAGCAACAGGAGAAGGAGCAGCTCCCCAGCTGCCTATTCTATGGGTAGGAGGCTAACGCCACACACTCCCCAAGTCTTGTTCACTAGCGTTTATTCACTCAAAAATGCTCATTTTAAAATAGGCACTATTCTAGGGATCGGAGGAGAGCCATGGACAAAACGAGCGGTGGCTTCTTCTCTTCTGCCTCGGGAAGCTTCTAGGCAAGTGCAGGAGATGACATCAAATTAGCCTGCTAGTGTGTGTGTGCGCGCGAGTGTGTGTGTACGTGTGTGTACGTGTGTGTACGTGTGTGTACGTGTGTGTGTGTGTGTGTGTGTGTGTGTGTGTGTGTGTGATGCTTCAGAGGAATGCCAGGGAAGACTGTCAATTTAGTGTTTAGACAAAGTGTCCCCAAGGAGGGGACAAATGAGTCAAAATCTAAAGAAGGTGAGGACATGAGCCATGTGACCAAGACACCAGAAAGGATTTAGAATCAGGAAGAAGGGACCTGGGTGGCCCACCCCCCGTCACAGTCGCGGTCCTGCCTCTCCTCCCTCAGACCCCTTCAGAGCACATGGTCCACACAGCCACAAGCCTATTTGCATTTTTGCTTTCTCTTCGCCAGAGCAAACATTTCCCTGTGCATTTGGGTTTCTGTGATTACATACTAATGGGTGCACACTATTTGTTTAAATGGACATCTCCACTGGGCAGGCCTAAGCAGTAGCTGCATCTCATTTTCCCACAGCGGGGTCTGCGGTCAACAGCTCTGTGCTCTGATGACTTTATCTCCTTGGGATGCGTTTCCAGCAGAGAGAGAGTAGAGTCAAAGGTGAGGAAAGCAGCGTGGCCTCGGCTGCATAATGCAGTGTTGTCTCCCTTTGGAGATAATATCCATTTCTAGTCGGGGAGGCAGTTTGGTAAAAATGAAGCCACATCACGCCTGACTGATAACTCTCAGCAATGCCTCCTCTCAGAGGGAAGACGAACACTGGCAGCTGGAAGATCCAGACTCAGGGCATGGCAGGTCACTGGCCCCCACCCTGGAAGGGGACAGCACTCACGTGAGCTCTGGATAGACGTTCTCCAGGTACCAGCGGAAGGACTTACAGTCCATCTTCTTCCTCTGCTCGATACGTGTGGCCACACTGAAGGGAAAGACAAAATTGGGAAGTGACCAAGATGTGGGGAAGCAGGCCCCGAGGGGACCACAGAGGGAGACCAGTCCCCTTTCCACATGTCTCAGGTAGCCTATACCAACATCTGACCTGAAGACTCAGTCCTCCTATATCTCCTCTGTCTTCTTCTCAGTTTCTCCCTGAGCTCACAGGACCACACTTCACCCCCAGCCTCTTGCCCCTGGAGACCATGTTAGCATGTACAAACTGCCCTCATCTTTTGGAGACGATTTCATCCACTTCCAGTTTAGGAGACAGGGTCTAATGTGAAGGACGAGCTGTGAACATCTTTTAGGAGTCCGGCAGGTCACAACCTTCTGATATGCTGTTGGGATGGGCGCTTGAATCTCACCCTCCTCAGCTGTCGCCTGAGGAACTTCATAGCCTATCTGAGTAAACTAGGCCTCAGCAGCTCACTGTGGGTTTTTGTGAAGATCGAAAGGCGATATGGAGACATGCTAGGCTTAGATGAGAGTAGGGCCTCAGGGAATATTAAGTACTTAGTGACTCATCCTTTTCTTTTTAAGGATAGAAATAAATAAATAAATGAGGGGGTGATTCATTTATAACTGATTAACAGGGAGATCCGCACACCGTCCATCCCACAGACACACAGGTGGGCGAACATCTACACACATGTACAACGGAATGAGCCTCAGAAAACAATACTTTCCACAGATTGCAATCGACCCTGATTTTCTAGTCTGCTTGGCACAAAATTCATCTATCATTTCCGTCTCATCTTCTTCTTTAAGGCTGATGCTGATTCACTAAATTGATTTTTTTTTTAATTTATTTATTATATATGAATACACAGTAGCTGTCTTCAGACACACCAGAAGAGGGCATCAGATCTCATTACAGATGGTTGTGAGCCACTATGTGGTTGCTGGGATTTGAACTCAGGACCTCTGGAAGTGCAGTCAGTGCTCTTAACCACTGAGCCATCTCTCCAGCCCTCACTAAATTGATTTTATAATCCATCTGCATTTTCAAAATGCTTAACTAGACAGTGATCATCTCAGGCCATGACTGGAAAGTAGGCTGAAAGATCACAGGTTCGGATGGGTGTGGAGGAAAACACATCCATTTGCAGACAGCTCTGTCATAACTACTACCTCAGATGCTGCTCTTCCTGAGGGCAGTTTTGAATGGACTACATGTTCAACTTTGATGGGGAAACTTCCCTTCTTATCTGTCTCCACGAAGTATGTAGGACCAGGGTCTTGTCCATGAGTCACTCTCCCTCCCAGAGTCCAGAGGAGCCAGAAGAACCAGGACTCGGTTACTAGGGACCGAGAGGCTACCTAGTGTGTGTCTACTTCATACTTGCCTGGTTGTGCACACATAGGTGAGGGGAGACAGACAGGGGAGTTGGAGGGACCCACCTGCCAAAGGCCTTCCCGATGGCTGAGGGCCGAGCCTCATAATAATACTGCTTGTACTCGTCCATCCATACCTCCGCCGTCCGCTTTGTGTTCCTAAGAGCGGAGAAAGGGCACAACCAAGTCATCAGACAGGGGGTCAGTCGAGGTGGGTCAGTGTGAGTTCTTACAGCTTTTAAATGTGGTGCTGGGGGCTTAACCCACAGCCCCATGTCTGCCTGGCTCTGAGCTCAAACCGCAGCCCTCTCTTACTTTTACTGAGACTTGGTCTCTCTAAGCTACCTGGACTGGTCTTAAAGTCACTCTGTAGACCTTGAAATCCTTGAAACTTCAATCCTCCTGCCTTAGCCTTTGAAGTAGCTGGGACTACAGGCCTGGGCTATCAGGCCTGGCTGTTTGTCGATCAACAATAAAAAAAAGAAGATGCACTCAATCCATGCAGTAGACAGCAACAAAAATTCCAGCTTTACAGGCGAAACAATACTGGCTCGGGGTAAAACGAATTGGTATGGTCTGTCCAGAGGGTGATCTGTCAGGACCCATGACAGGCTCTCCACTCAAAGCAATCTGTTCTATTGAAAGACCGACCTGTTATGTGGACAAAAGGGACATAAGCAAGAATAGTTGCCCAACAAAACACTGGCAGCTAAATAAATGCCCTTCTGTAGGAAAATATTTCTATGCAATGGAGAGTGAGGGAGTCTTGGAAAAAAAGACCATGTCTAGTGATGCTGATGAGGACGGACAGCTGTGATACAGTGCCAGAAAGCCATGACCCTGAAAGAGGGCATGACAACGACCTGCCAAGGCAAACATACGGTTCTCTACATAGAAACTACACATGAGAATGCATGTAAAGTCTAACATGGTAGACTACTAAGAGAAGATAGTTTTATTTAAAGGCTTTAATGCAACAGCTGCTTCTGAAAAGACGAACGGACAAATGGGAGAGAGAACGAGTGAAGATGGCTTCCCCTTTCTTCTTGAATACCATGAAGTTATTATCATAAGTATGTTATATAAGTATCATCTGCATATAAAAATTGGTATTGATTCTGCCTGTGTGTTTGCAGTAACTCTATATGACTTTTACTATAAAAATGGGGCATAAGGGGGGCTAGACAAATAGCGTGTTGCTGTTATAGAGGACTTGGGTTCAGTTTCCAGCACCCACATGGTGGCTCATAACTATTTGAAACTACAGTTATAAGAGATCTTGGCACCTTCATCTGGCCATCAGGAATGCACATGGCATCTATCCCTAAATAAATCTTCTTTTTTTAATGGTGTGGGAGAAGTCAAACAAAACTTAGATCATCCATTAGTTAGATGTGGAAAGCATTGGTCCAACCTACACAAACCAGCATGGCTAGGTGAGGGGAAGACATGACCTTAGCAGGGCAGCTCCTCCTGCCCCCCAAAACTCCATCAGGACCACGGGTCATGGGGTGGTCTTCCAGGACACTGTTCACCCTCCCATGAAATCAAGTGTCCTCTGTGGCTGGGAATATGCATCGTTGGGTACCAGGACAAGTCAATGTTAGCGCTTTGGCAGCCATGACCAACAACTGAGGTTCAAGGAATAAGAACAGTAATATATTGGTCACTTGGCCATTTGTCTGAGACTTGTGGAGAAAGGAATTCGAGACAAGAGAGACCTAGGGGCAATGCTCCAAGTTCATCTTCTATCCTCAGAAATACCCAGAGTGTCAGACCTGGGGCAGCAAATGGAGAAACTGAGGCCTGAGATACAGGTTTGCAACCCAGAGGCACATGCATCATGAGTGATTAGCTGGGGAGTCTAGAGTGAGGGGAATCTCATGCTTCCTCTGGGGTGCTTCCCAGTGGGACCTACCTGATATAGGTGAGGGCATTGCCCTCGGGGAAGTTGTAGGGATGCCGCTTCCTGAAGACATGGCCCACTCGGCTGCAGGGCACAATCTCCAAGCTGCCACCGCACATCCATACCCTGAAGGAGAGTTCTGCAGGAGATGACAGTGTCAGAAGACGAGGAGGAATCCCTCCAGGTGAGGGTAGGAAGGAGGGAAGGGAATAGATTTCTTTCTCTTTGGTGTCTCCTTGAAAGTACATGCTGGGGTGTGAGCTCTTGTGCGAGATAAAATGGGGTACTTTCTTGCACAAGCTCACCCCATGCACACATACATACATGTGCATATTACATCACACACACACACACACACACACACACACACACACACACACACACCCTGTATACGAGCCCTATAAAAGCTTTGAAGGAACAGAAACACACACAGGCAGACAGGAAACATGCACCAAATGACGGCATCTTTTCCCCCCGCCCGTGAGTACAGGCTCTAGCCAGCCAGGAGTTAGGAAGACCATGCTTCTTGCAGTAAGTCGGAAAGTCGATGGGGGAAGACTCCTGGAATTAACCTTTGGCCCCACGAGTCCCCCTCCTCTACACCTATATACAACTGCTATGTTCTGTATGTTAGTGAGGTCAGCCTCGTCTCACTCAGCCTGTATGGTCTTGCTTTGTCTGGTCTGGTACTTGCTATGCAGCCTATAGTTCAAGCTGGCTTTAAAGTCTCAGCAATCCTCCTGCTTCAGCATGAGTGCTTGGATTACCATGTGTGTCACTTTTTCTTGTTTTATTTGAGATGGGAGTCTATATTGCTCAAGCAGCATACTCTTGAACTCAAGTAATCCTCCTGCCTCACCCCCTGCCACCCTCAGTACAGAGATAAAGGGTACACATCATTGATCCCAGTCTGGGTTGTGTTTTGTTTTGTTTTAAGCCTCTCCAAGATCACTGAACTACAAAGTTGCAACATTGCTATACAAAGTTCATACTTTGTCTAGCAAGCCATTCATCAGTTTTTTTTTCTCTCTCTCTGACTTGTATGTGCTTGTGTGGTATGCATGTGTTGTGCATCTGTGTGGGCACAGTGGTATATGTGTGTGTGGGGGGGTGCATGTGTGCGCTTGCACGAGTGCACATGCATGGGGCCAGGAGTCTTCCCCCATTTGCTTTCCAACTTACTCAGTGAGCAGGGGTTTTCACTGATATATCTACTCTGGCTATCCAACTGGGTCCAGGGATCCATCTTCACATTTCAAAGACTGAAATTGCATGTGGGCCACTTGGCATTTACGTTGGTTTTGGTGATTTGAACTCTGGTCCTCACAGATGCGTGGCAAGAACTTTGAGCACTCCCTAGCCCAAGCCACACTTTAGTGAAAACGTTAACTGAGCATCTCTTATGTGCTGTACACGGTTCTAGTCTCTTGTGTGTGTGTGTGTGTGCGCAAAATTCATAAAGGTGGGAAACCAAAACTACAAGGAAACAAGATGAAGAGCATGTAGCATATGTGATAAGTGCTAGGGAGAAAATGGAGGGACAGTGGAGTTGGGGGTGTGGGGCTACATCTTTAATTAGAATTACTAATTTTTTTTATTATTTTATTTTGTATGTGTTTGGGTGTTTTGTTTGCATGTATGTCTGTGTGCCAGATGCATGTCTGATGCTAGAAGATAGTGTCGGATCCCTTGGGACTGGAGTTGTAGACAGTTATGAGCTGCCATGTGGGTGCTGGGAAACAAATTCTGGACCTCTGGAAGAGTAGTCAGTGTTCGTAACCACTGAGCCATCTCTTCAGGTCCCGATTTGAAATTTTTTCAACTGAAAAGGGGACACTAGAGCAGAGAGCTAAAACTGGCAAAGATCTGAAACAGGTCATGAAACTCTCAGGGGAAGAACTTTCCAGAGGGTCACAAACCCAGAGGAGCAGGCATAGCCTGTGAGTTCTGGGCAACCGAGGCGGGATGAGTGAGGCAGGGCCTGAGAAATGGGAGGAGAGTGGAATGCATGCATGGGTTTCCATGAAGAACATGGGAGCCAGCAATCGAGCTCTGGTTGTCGCTGTGAAGGACGTGAAGTCCTTGCAGAGTTTGAGCAGAGGAAGAAATCCTAAGGTGACTTTCAAGGTGTGGGGATCTGCCAGTCCCATCCTGGTGGCCTCTGAGCTCCTGTTTGTTGATGTCTCAGGGGACACAGGAGCATGGCTCAGTTTGGGTGGCTCCTGTCTTTCAACAAAGGAATTAAAAAGCTCAAAGCCATCAGAGACAGGAGTCTCAGGGCTCAGAATGGGCCCAGCGTCTGACCCTCTGAGGGCCACAGTCAGCCTAGACACTTCTTTGAATTTCTTCTGAGGAACAAGAAGCCTGGCCAGAACCTCTCTCAGCTCTGCCTTTCAAGTTCCCCCAGCCCTGGAGCCCTTGCCTCAGGCAGAGTTTGAAGTGAGCTATTTGATCATTCACTGGATTCTCTGTCAGTTCCCAGCCTGTTTGTGTGTGTGTGTGTGTGTGTGTGTGTGTGTGTGTGTGTGTGTGTGTGTGAGAGAGAGAGAGAGAGAGAGAGAGAGAGAGAGAGGCAGGCAGGAAGACACGGCCTTGTCCAGCCTGCTAGGCCAGCCTCAGCTTCATGCTAGAAGGCTAGGCCTTATCCAGCCTTCAGGCTGAGACCAGGACACAAAGCAGGTCACTAGGACTCCAGACACAAGAAGCAGGGAGATGATGCAAGCAAGGGTCACAGGCTCCAGGTCACAGCTTTTACTCCTGTGAGCAATGCCGGAGGAGACAAGATCCTGTGCCTGTTTCCACCCGGTTAGCCCCTCTCTGCACCTGTTTCCCCGGTGCAGCAAAAGAGGACAAGGCTCATGCCTTAACACCTCACACAGGCCTTGAGAATACGTCACTACCCCTCAGGGGCTCTGCTGTGAGGGACCGTCACACATGGTACTTTCTGACTGAACTCAGGAAGGCAACACCATTACCTGTGTCCTAGTGTCACTTGGGTGGGAGGCCACCAGTACCTGCTACTCTAGAAATCTGGCCAGGTGGAAAAGGAAACTGCAATAGGAGCTTTGAGAGAAGGACCAGACAACTACCCTTGCTCCTGCGGGCCCTGGGATAACTCTCTGCCCTCCCCGGTTTCCCTGGGAGGCCCCTGTTTAGATTGAATGAGCCCTAGTGCTTCCTTCTGTTGGCATCCAGGTGCAGCCAGCAGGAGGCAGCAGCAGATAGAAATTGGTGAGGGGCAACACCTCCACACCCCCATAGAACACAGTGCCTGCCAAGGGGTGCTTGCTTCCCCATCTTTCAGACCTGTGAATGGTTGGTTACAGCTCCCTGTGGCCACAGCGCCACCCAGGACTGTGCTGGCTGGTCTTCATATCTGGTCCACATTGTATATGAATCCCTAGTGAATACCCAGGCAGGGAGCTGCATTTGCAGTTTGTGTGTGTGTGTGTGTGTGTGTGTGTGTGTGTGTGTGTGTGTGTGTCTGGCCTGATATACACAGTCTCATAACTATTCTACTGGAACCTCAGGAAGCAGGGTTCTTTCCTTGTTTTGCTGTTTCTTTTGTTTATTTGTTTCTTTCTGTTTTGTTTTTTTCTCTCAAGGGAATAAACTGAGGTTACTCAAGTTCACTGCTTCTCCCAGTGACCCAGACCAGATATGCTGGAGCCCAGGCTCTAACCTCATGTGGAGCACTCTGGGGAGCTACTTCCTCTCTTGTTCTGTTCCATCTCCCTCTTGCTGTTCCAGGCAGCCCAGGAGGTCCCCCTCCTCATGGTTCTGATGATCTCACACACAGTGATAATGGCCATAGCTTCATTCGCTACTCAAAACAAGCTCTGGAGGAAACCCAGTCCCAAAGAGGCTTAATGTGCTCCAAATCAAACAGACCAAAGAAGCCGAGCCAGAGCTGTACCCAGGCTTCTGCCTCCATATTACACACGATCATCCTGCACTAGTGTATATCTCCCTACCCCTTCTGGTAGAGTAACAGCCACAGAGTTAAGCTGTGTTCAGTCATTATTGTTTCTACACATAAGGCTAGCCATTTGGCCACAGGCTCCCTGGACACCTAAAATTTTTTTTTTGTCTAGCTGAACAGATCTGTTCAGCTTTTTAAACAGGAAAATGGAGACAATTACCTCAGAGTAATATAGGACAATTAAATGATTTCAAACAATGTCATATCTTTAAGACCAGGCCCTGACGTATAGACTGCTGTGTCTGGGCTTCGGTATTGCTCTTGTGTTTTTACTATTACTAATTTATTGACTCACCAAAATTCTCTCCTCCCCAAATGTCCATCTGGGCATCATACTTTCCCAAGTGGTTAAACCAGGACTTGTCAATCACGAAGATTCCTCCAGCTATAACAGGTGTCCTGGGGGATACAGAGAACGAAGGTGCATCTGTGAAATGTGGAAACCAGCAGCCTCTCTTCTGGCCCCAAGTTGCTTCCTGCAGAGTCGCTGAGGCAGGAGGCCTTGCCAGCTCTCAGGGACCTCAAAACTATCCCCATGGTATCAGTTCCCTCTGTTCTTACAGGCAGGTCTGAGGGCTCAGACAGAGTCACCACTAGACTGGACACCCTTGGGAGCCCTAGTGATGATACACCCTCCAAAGAGCCTCCCAGGCCCCTGATGCAGGAAGGAGGGCTCCCCAAAGAGGTCAGCCTGACCTGATGGGTTTAGTGGGGTCTGTCCGGGTCATCTTCTGCTCCAGTGGGATCTGCTCCCACTTGAAATGCAGACTCCAGTCGAATCCTACAGGCAAAGCAGAGTGAGAGCCCCCTGAGGGCTTTGGACTTTCTTCTCCAGTCCTTAGTCTCTTCTGATCAGAGTGGGGTGGTGGAAGCCATTGTTCAGTTACTCACACAGAAACATGTGCCTACCTCATATGCTGCCAGACTACTGAGAAGACCAATGCTACAAAGTATATTTTGCAAAGTGCTAAAAATAGAAAATTAAGGTGAGGTATCCATATTATAGCAACGGCAAGGCTCACCCACAAGATGCTTTTTGATAAAGGATCCTAATAAAGAATACAATCCATATGAACATCTGGGAAAGAGGAATTCCAGACACGGGCAGCAGCAAGTGGGTGCTGGTTTGAACCAGAATGACTTCATAGGCTATCTATCTGAACACTATCTATCTATCTATCTGAACACTTGGTCCCCAGATGAAACTTTTCTGGGAGGTTTAGGAGCTGTGGCCTTGTTGGAGGAAGTATGCCCCCAGGGGCGGGCTTCCAGGTTTTAAAAGCCCATGCCAGGCCCAGCTCGTTCTCTCTTGCTTTTGGATCATCTGTAAGCTCTCAGCTACTGCTCCATCACCATGCGTGCCTGCCTGCTGCCACGCTTCCCACTGTGATAGTGATGGACTCATCCTCTGGAATCGTGAGCCCCAAATAAATGCTTCCTTGTATAAGTTGCCTTGGTCATGGTGTTTTGTCACAGCCATAGGAAAGTAATGAAGACAAAGTACAAAGGCCCTGAGGTGGCTTCTCAGAGCGGAAATGGCTGGCTTCCTTTAGGATCTAACCCAGCTTCAAGGTCTAGCTCCTGGTTGGGTCTATTTAGTGTCTAACCAAGCCTTAGAGAAGACCCATCCCCCACACCCACTAGTTCCCAGTAACAGACTCTCTAGAGCAGCAGTATCCACCAGAACTTTCTGTATAACAGATATGTTTCATATCTATATAGCTCAGTGGGGTCACCAAAACTTTGTGTGGCTGCCAAAACCTAATATGGGTTAAGCACTTGAAACGTAGCCAGGACAACTAAGGAATTTAATTGTAAATCTTATTTAATATTAATTAATTTAAAAAGCCATGCGTGGCTACTGTCACCTGAATTAGGCAGCTCAATGCCAGGAATCCACGGTTTTCAAAAAGGAAATAAAAGCAAGCCACCAGCTCAAGCAACATCTGTCATCTAAACCAGTCCAGAAGACGCTAGGGTAGTGGTTCCCAACCTTCCTAACGGTGGGCCCTTTAACACAGTTCCTTATGTTGTAGTGACCCCTCCCCCATCATAAAATTATTTTGTTGCCTCTTCATAACTATAGTTTTGATATTGTTAAAATTATACTGTAAACATCTGAAATGCAGGGTTCTGATACGCTCCACCCACAGGTTGAGAAGCTCTGGGTTAGAGCAGTTGCTCAGCAGTTGTGAGCATGTGCGGCTCTTCAGAGGAGTCAGGTTCCGTTTCCAGTTTGTATGTGGTGGTTCATGACCATCTGTAACTCCAGTTTCAGGGCATCAGATGCCCTCTTCTGACGTCTGTGAACATGGCATGCGCATGGTACACATACACACATGTAAAATGTAAATAAATGAATTAACTATTTTTTTTTAAAACAGCCTAGGAGTTACATAAAACAGCAACATGAAGTTAATTTGAATAAAACAGTCTTAATACAGTCTATACAAAACATTTCGGCATGTAATCAATACAAACCACCAATGAGATGGTTTACATTTGTCCACACTAGAATCCTAACCACTGCTGTGGGTTTTATGTACTTAGCAGCCCACAGCAAATCTGACTAGGTGCTTTTCAAGGCTCAGTAGCAAATGTGGTGGGTGGCTGTTGTTGACGGCCTCTAGGGTGTGTATTAAGAATTCAGGAGAGGCCACAGGCTCTTGTTCTTCCTGTCCAGACAACTCTCCAAAAGACTTCCCCTAGGCCTTTGGCCAAGCTCCCTGGACCAGCAGCACTAGGGAGGAGTGTGCCGGTGACGAGGGGAAGGAATGGCTGACGAGCTGGCCCCACCTCTGACTGTGTGTGAAGCAATTACAAACCCAGGCTCTCCTTCTCCCTCATCTTCTCCTAGGAAGGACTGGCGGAGTGAGACTCGGGAGAGCACCTGAGCCAGGGCTTGTGCCTGCTTTTGCCTGCCTCTCTTCAAACCTAGGGGCCCTTCCTGAGGAGCAGGACCCACCTCCTCGAAGATCTGCAGATGCTGCAAGGTAGGCAAAATTGTCTAGGCTGATGACGTCGATGATGGGGCTCACCACACGGGTGTGGTCCTAGAAGAGGAAGATGGGAAGGTATGAGGTCAGGGGCTTCTACACAAAGAGGCCCAGCTCCCTGCTCTGCAGAGGGACCTCAGGAACATGGGTCCCCAGGCTCCTGGAAGACCTCAGGCTGGACTAGATCACCATACACACCCATCTCCAGGCACAGTGCTAGTCTTCCCTCTCTTCCTCTCATGTCATTTTGAGCCCTCCTGGGATCTCTCCTGCTCTGTGACACCCTCTCTGACTGCTGCAGGATGCCTTCCTCTCACCGTCATGATCTAGACTATCCTGGGACAGCGACTCAGCCACTGCACAGGCTGGCTCTCCTGCTGCAGCTCTGAGCTGTTCTGTGCTCTGCTAGCCATCTCTCTACCTTCTGGAGTTGAATCTCCTCAGACGGGCACCAACAGGGCAGGGCCAGGGACTGTAGAGTTCTGCTTTAAAGTCAATCACCTCCCAGAACGCAAATCCAATTTCAAAATAGTGGTGTATAATACAAACTTCCCTGATTTCTGGAATGGGAATAAATCATGTAGTATACCCCAGGAAATCTCAACCACAGTTGGTAGACTCTTTCAACACTCCACCGAGGGGCATAGACTAGAGCCTTCTTTCCCTGACCCCCACTCTGCTTTCAATTCTAATACCCTCTTATCCCAGCCAGATGTGATGGCACATGCTTGTTTACTCAAGCATTCGCAAGGCTGAAGCAGAAGGATGGTGTATTCAAGGCCAGCCTGGGCTACACAGCAGGACAACAATGACAAAGCCACTCTAAAAATTTTTTTACATCCATTTTTACCTACCTACCTACCTACCTACCTACCTACCTACCTATTTATGAGTATGCACAAGGCTGTCACGGCATGCATGTATGCTGCAATCAGTTCTCCTCATCTAATGTGGGTTCCAGGAATCGAACTGAAGCCCGCAGGCTCAGTGGCAAGCACCTTTATGCCCTGGCTCCCAAGCCCTTCTGTGCCTAATTGGAAACCCCTTAGTTCACACACATGGCTTGTGTATTCAAAACCTGGACAATGGCTGACCAGGGAAGTGACTATACCCTTTCTGTGCTCCCTAGGGAACCAGCCTCTCCCTGTTCAGACTCTGTCATTGAGATGGAATTCATATGCTACAAAATTGATAATTTGTATTTAAAAGTACAATTCCGAGAACTTCCGTATTCACACAGTAGACTAACCATCATTATCTAATTTTAGAACACTTTATCACCCCCTCCCTCAAAAAAAAAAACAACCCTAACCTACTTTCTATTTCTATGGATTTTTCTAGCTTTGGACCTGACCTACAGGTGGGAATCATATAATATACAGCCTTCTTGACTATCTTTCTTTCATCTCACAGGTTTTCAAAGACAAGATACATTGTAACTAATATTGGTACTTTTGTTTTCCTGGCTGGATAATATTCTACTATATGGGTATACCACAGCTTCTTAGCTGCTTTAGCAATGGCCCAGAACACATGTGTAGTTTTTGTGTGGAAACAGTTCTACTTTTATTTTCCCAGGGTCTATATCTAGCAGGGGAACTGCTGGGTCACATGGGGACTTGCCAGCATGTCTTTCAAAGCCTCTGCTCTGTTTGACACTACCACCAGCAATGTGTAAGGGCTCCCATGTGTAGGCAGCCTGACAACACTTGGTATTGTCTTTTGACTTTGGCCTTCCTTGTAAGTATGAGGTACGATCACATTTCCCAAACGATGAACCCATGAGTTACTTTTATTTGTGTGTGGCCATTTGTAATTCTTTAAACAAATGTTCTCTTAAATCCGTTGTCTGTTTTAAAAATGGTGCTGTTTTTCTTCTTTGTCTCCCCTTCCTCCTTCTCTTCCCCCTCTCCTTCCTCCTCCCTCTTCTTCCCTTCCTTTCACAATGCAATCCAGGCTTGTCTGGACTCAGGCATGATCCTCTTGCCGAATATTGGGATTATAGGCACACACACCACACCCAGGCGGGGCTACCTGCCTCTTATGGTTCTGTCAGCCCATCCTGATGAACAGCAGACACATGGCAGGGCCTCCTGCTCCTTCCTCTCCTGTCTTGGAGAATTCCAGTCTGCCCTGCTTCCATCAAGTTTCCAGCCTGACCACAAACTCCCCCAGCCCAGGATCCTGTGCACCCATCACAGTGTGAGCTTCTTGGTTCACCAAACTCCCGTGCAATGGGATTCTCATCCCTCAGCGGGGGAAAAACATGACAATCACACTCATGTTTCAGGAGAGACAGCTGGGTGGGTGGGGTCTCTTGGGAGAAGCAGACCCTGAGGCCTCCTGCAATTCCAGCCTAGCTCTGCAGAGAGTGAAGGCTGTGAATACCAAGAGCATCTCCTGAAGGGATCCAGCTCCCACAGAAAGGGGCCTCACCTCCATCACCCGCTGCAGCATCGGCTGTAGCCACTCCACATTCACCTCGCAGTGACTATCCAGAAAAGTGAGAACTGTGGCTCCTGCCACATCTGCCCCACGAACCCGGGACCGGATCAGTCCTGCAAAGGGAAAGGAAGGGGCTGAGTCACCACCCTATCAGTGTCCCCCAAAGTCCCAGGGTCCTCACTGCTTCAGGGGCTGAGATCTTTGAGCTACTGTGGCTAGCCACCTCTTTGTGCCTCTATATCTTTCCTTCATGGTCATTTAGGGCCCCTCAATGCCCTAGATGCAGATAGCCTGCCAAGCTGACTGAGTCACAGACCAGATGAAAAAAAACCTGTCTCTTTGAGAACCTTCATGGTTCTCTACAGCTGCACAGCCAGATGTGACAGGGAGACAATCATCTTGACTGAGCAGGGCTTGGGTTTGTATGTCAGCCATTCACTCACCTTGAGTTTGTTGTTTAATCTCTCTGAGCCTTGCTCGGTTTCCTTCCTTCCTTCTTTCCTTCTTTCCTTCATTCCTTCCTTCCTTCCTTCCTTCCTTCCTTCCTTCCTTCCTTCCTTCTCCCCTCCCTCCCTCCCTCCCTCCTCCCCTCCCACCCTTTCTTCCTTTCTCCTTCCCTTCTTTTCTCCCTCCCATTCTTCTTCCTTTCCTCCTTTCTTTCCTTTCTTCCTTCCCACTCTTCTTCCTCTCTTTCCTGGGGATCAAACACTGGGTCTTGCACATGTTAGATAAAAACTCTTCCACTGAGCTACAGTCCCACCCCTAAGCCTCAGTTTCTTTCTTACCTAGAAGATTAGAAGCCACCATAACCCAGCCTGTCACATCTAAGAGTAGAGCAAGGAGAGAGCCTGGTACCAGAGGACCCACATGCATTGGGTTCTTCTGTCCCCTATCTTCATTTCCTAGTGGCTTCACTAACTGCTTACTAACTGGCTGCTGAGGGCTATTCTGCTAAGGGCTGGTGGCAGAGAGCTGTCTGTCAGGATAGCCAGAGCAACCACCCATGTTCTGTGAGCTGTGGGAAGGGAAGAGTCCCCATGCTGAGATCTCTGGATATAGGTCACTTTCTGGAGAGACACTTCCCTGCCCATACCCTGTTTATCACTCTGCCTCTACTTAACCAGCCATCAATCCAAAAGGCCGAAGTCTTACCTTTCTTCTTAAAGGAATAGAGGAAGCACGTGACCATAAATTTTCATCCACTGTAGGCAAAATCCTAGACAACATTTCCAAGCCTGATAGTCTCTACTGGAAAGACATTTCTCTTCAGCCTCTTCCATGACAGTCTGAAGCGTTCACTCACCAATATCCTTATGGCTTAAATGGCCTTGCTCATATAATATCTACAACATATTTCTCTCACTCTAAGAGCTTCATGGCTCCCTGGTATCTGCCTTATCAAGTCTAAGAATGCTCTACCTTTCAAGATCTGCTTTCACCTCAAGCCTCCCAGTTTACTACGCCTGCTGGCCAGGCCTGGATTCTGACAGGAAGAACAGAGAGAGGCACTAAAAGACTGGCCCTTGAGTGTGTCTCCCAGGCTGGAATCCTGGCCCCTCCATTTACTACTTTTGGAAAACTACAGAGCCTCTCGACGCCTCGGTTCTCTGTGGGCGGAATGGGAGCAACGGCTGTCATCCCTAAGGATAAGAATGTCAGCACAGGCAATGTCTGCCACAGCCCTTGACTGCAGTGTGCTTGGCCTGCCATGCCCTCCTTTGCTCTCTGCCTATCACCCATGTCTTGAGGGGCCTGCTATTCTTCTCCATGTTGAGGCCTATTTCTCCCCACATTGAGGCCCACTCTGCCACAGAAGTCTTTCCTGCCCACCCTACTCGCTCTCTTCCATCACCACAGTATTCACAGAAACATAACTTGACTGTGGTCAGGGTCATTCTGATGCCCCTGGGTTCATATTAAACATTCCTAGGACAGGAACTGTGCTTGGGACTTCTCTTGTGATTTCTAGGCATCTAGATATCACACTGTGCTATCACTGATGTTCCAACGCACTCCCTGATTGGTCACACCTTTCTCCTTCCCTCCCGTTTTTCTCGGGGCTTTCTATCACAAGACTTTTGTTCATCCGTATACAACCCTGTAAGGTAGAAGAGTGCCAGCACCGTCCCATTTCTCAGAAGAGAGAAGCAAGGCAGACCGAAGAGTCTTAGGATAATGCAGTGCCCAGCACAGGAGTCAAGAGGTAGAAGACCACCGGGACACAGATCCAGCGCTCACCTTCCCGCTTGTCATTTCGAAGGCACTTGACCTTGGGGATCCTGGTCAGGAGCAAACAGTCTTCAGCTGAGGGCAGAGGGGAGGAAAGCAAGCTCATTTAGATATGGGCATCAGATCACACTGGTTCTCATGGCTGAAGGATAGCTCTGTCCCCACTCGTGGGCTGTGTGAGAACCATTAGTGTCTAGGAACCCAACTCTAGCCCAGGGGACACCAGAGAGTGCCTGGTATATTGAAAGAGTCTCTCTCTCTCTCTCTCTCTCTCTCTCTCTCTCTCTCTCTCTCTCTCTGTCTCTCTCCTCTCTCTTTTGGTTTTTCGAGACAGGGCTTCTCTGTGTAGCCCTGGCTGTCCCGGAACTCACTCTGTAGACCAGGCTGGCCTCAAACTCAGAAATCCGCCTGCCTCTGTCTCCCAAGTGCTGGGATTAAGGGCGTGGGCTACCACTGCCCGGCTGAAAGAGACTCTTTTATGTCGGTTATAACTATGAAGGATGCTGTAGATATTGTGCCAGGGGTATGTGTGTGTGTGTGTGTGTGTGTGTCTGTCTGTCTGTCTGTCTGAGTGTGCTTGCTCATGTGAGTAGGCATGGAGGCCAGAGGTTGGCCTCAGGTGTCTTTCTCTTTATTCTTTACCTCTTTGCCTTATTTTCTGAGACAGGCTCTCTATCTCTTTGCCCTTGGAGTTCATAGTTTTGGTTAGACTGCCTGACCGGTGAGGCCCCCACCATCCACTGCCCTCACTTCCCTGAGCACTGGCTGACGGATGCACATTCGGCACTTGGCTTTTTCCATGTGTGCTGGATGTCTAATCTCAGTTCTTCATGACTGCACAGCAAGCACCTTCTCTACTGAGGCAGCTCCTCGCCCCTTGCTTCAGTTCGTTTGTTTTTATTTTTGTTTTTTAATGTCATCTCATGGGTGTGTCATTTCAATCATGCCACTCTTGCCCTATGTTGGGGTCCAGGATGGAGAATCTTCAATGACTCGCTGCTTGACGGAGGGCCATGTGTGAGAACCAGGATGGCAGCAGAGAGCTCATCTCAGCAGCTGGGGGAGCAGCCAGGATGGGGCACAGAGCGGGGCACACAAAGGGAAGATGGATACTTACGATCCGAACTGAAGTCGTCCACTAAGATGATCTCCTGAATCAAGCTGGCAGGAGTCCGGTTCAGAACGCTGGAGGAGCAGCGGGCACAGAAAATGAGCCTGCAGTCACTCTTTTTCACACAACCCTGAAAAAGCCTCTCTCACCATGGAGGCTCCTGCCCACCCCCATGGCTGGGAGGGGGCCTGTCTCTCTCTGGGAGAGGATACCCAGGCCTCATCACTCCAAGTACTGTTGCTGGGTACTCCTTCCTGAGTCACACGTGCATCTAAGTGTACTGGGGAGGTGGGCTGTACGCAGGAGGGGACTGTCTCTCTCTGATGGTTACCAGGTACCTGCTGTGTTGATACCCAGCTTTCTAAGGCCTCATGTCTATCCCTGCCTCCCTCCACTCAGAGCCTGCTGCATGTCTGCCTTCTTAGTTTTGACCTTGGGTTTGACTTCTTACTTTTGACTTCTTGGGTCTCCCAAAAGATTCATCAGGCCTAGCTTCTTGGAAGGACAAGACTTAGCCTCCCTGTGCTTGCTGGTTTCCTTAGTGTCTGCATATTCTCCCGGACAACAGGTCCTGTCTAGTCAGAAACTCCACAGGCCACCAGAGACCTTATGGGACAGAGCCACTGAGACGGCAGCCCATAAGGGTGAGGGGGTTACCTCTTTACTGTGCGCAGGAGGGTGGAGCGGGCCTCGTTGTGGAAGGTGATGATGACACTGGTGGCTGGCAGGTCCGAGGAATAGGACAAGGATGGACAACTGAGAAGAGGACAAGGAGTCAGAGGTGAAGGGGGTCAGAGGTGAAGGGGATCAGAGGTGAACAGTGTCGGCACGCTTAGGCCGCTTAGTGCTTTTCTATAGGGACAGTTCTGTAAGGCAGAAGGTATTCTCGAAGCTAGGATAAAGCCTGCCCCCAACGTGATGCTCCATCCCACAAGGGCCCAGCACCCACTTGCTGCCTGGCCTGGGGTCCAGGAAGGAAGCTGCAGATTGAGGAGTTGTCCTAAGCCAAAAACCTAAAGTACCACTGTACACATGCACTGACTTTTGGGGAGGTTTAGGGTCTATGTATAGGCCCCAGGATACAGCCAGGAGCCAAACAGCAAGGCTGCTGATGGGGTAGACCAGTGGGACGAGGTGGGGTGCTGGGGAGAGAAAACCACCTTCCTTTTGCCTTCTCACACTCTGATGCTTTTTCCTCCCTGTCTCCCAGCTCTCGTAGAATCTGGTCAGAAATTCCTCCCACTCTGCCTGTAGGATGGAGGTGGAAGGATTTCCCTCCCACTCTCTATAGCACTAACAGCCCTGCAAGAGCTATGAGGCAGGGGCAAGCCTGCAGGACAACGGCTTCCCAGAAGACACCAAGGGCAGTCCCTGCCACTCTGCTCCCTCCCAGGCTCCCAGACCCTGTCTTTGGACCACGACTCCCCCTCATCTCAGCAAGAGGAATTAAAACTTTCATTCCTGCCGGCCTTCCTCCCTATCTATCGCTTCTGTGAATGCATTCATTCCTGGCTCCAAACCGCTGGAAGGCAGCCGCCTCCGCTGGTTTTCCTAAGCGATGTTCTTGATTACACTACTCCAGCAATGGCTATTTTTTCATTACAGCGTCCACTCCACTGACAGTAGCTCACAGTGTGAATTCCCAGACCCATATCCTGCCCTGCAGAGAGGCCAGGTCAGACAGGCAGGGAGTCTCGCTGCTCGTGTGAGACCCCAGGGAGAAATCCTGAGAAGCTGTAAAATATCTTTCTTGAGAGGGCTGTGGGGGAGGGTCTCTCTTCTGCTCCCAGAAGCCAGGCTGTCCAAGTGCCTGCTCCCAGGGGGGACACAGACCTCCAGAGCCCCAGTTCTCTCTGTCCTTGTCCCCAGACACATGTCTAAGGAGAGAAGCTAGATAATAATCTCTTCCTCTCCTTGAAGGAGGCAAACCTCCCACACTTGTCTGGAGGGTGAACGTGAATTTCCCCCACACCTCCATTCTTCTGGGATTTAGTTGACGTGTAGGGCTCAATTCCCAGGAGCCAGGAGTTGTCCAAGAGGCTGTCCCACATCTATGTTTGCAGAGGTTTGCTCATGTTCCCAACAAGTCTGCCCCATGTAGTTTCCTAGTCAGCGTCCCAGACAGATGACAGAACCAGGAGCTAGCCTGCAGCACAGAGTCCAGCAGAAGCTATATCCTGGCAAGGCAAGGTTTGCAGTAGCACACTGGCTTTACCAGGCCTATGCTCCCTCTGCTCAAGTGTGCATGTGTGCACACTTGCTGCTCTACCTCAGCCCTTTGGGAGGACCTAGCACATGGCATCTCATCAACCCACCACAGTCCTGGATGTGCACAGGCCCAGCAGCCTTCCCCTTTTAGTTTCTCAGCGAATAC
>NW_021604585.1:9894082-9894376 GCF_004785775.1 Grammomys surdaster | reverse complement strand
AGAGAGAGAGAGAGAGAGAGAGAGAGAGAGAGAGAGAGGAGATTTCCCTCAAGCTGACTGACATATGTCTATTTGCTAGCACCTGTAACCTCAGCACGTGAGAGCTGAGACTGGGAGAGAATCAAAGTTTAGGGCTAGCCTGGGGTACATACAGTAAGTTCCAGGCCAGCCTGTGCTACACTGTAAAACCTGGTCTTGCACATATCCCCTGCCCCCACAAACACACACACATATACACACACACACCAGAAGAAGAAGAAGAAGAAGAAGAAGAAGAAGAAGAAGAAGAAGAAG
>NW_021604585.1:9849152-9894072 GCF_004785775.1 Grammomys surdaster | reverse complement strand
AGAAGAAGAAGAAGAAGAAGAAGAAGAAGAAGAAGAAGAAGAAGAAGAAGAAGGGAAAGAAAGAAAGAAAGAAAGAAAGAGAGAGAGAAAGAGGAAAAGAAAAGAAGGAAAGGAGAACACAGGAACATCACATGCTGACTGAAGGGTAGATGAGGCTAGGCACGGGGGCAGGGGTTCTGCAGAAGGAGTAGGTTTCTGAAGGTGATGATAAGAAGAGAGAAGAGGTGATAGCACATTCTCTAGATAGGACACACCGAACTGAACCCAGGAAGAGAGTTGCTGATCTGCCCGAATCCAGTCCCACTGAGCTGGGACTGACTGGGGAAGGCCTCACTGGCCCTGGTTTAGGACCTTGCCCATCTCCCACAGGAGAAGATCAAGGGAAAAGCTTGAGATGCATTTGCAGGAGCTGCTGGGGCCAGGGCAGGAGGCAAGAAAGGGATGTCAAGGGATGGCCACAACCTTTCACTGTTCAAAGAGGGAAGGGCTGGATATGCTTCAGCTGTGTGGCTCACCTTCTTGGGGATTCTTGAGGTCCCTTGGTAGGCTACTCTTGCTGGGATGTCTGAATAAGGGACAGAGGGGCCCTTCTGCCTCCAGCTGGGGGTTTCTTTGACCTTTCCATTGAAACATACTAGGCCAGTGCCCTTTAATCCCAGGACTTGGGGCGGGGCGGGGAGGTGGCAGAGCCAGGCAGGTCTCTGAGTTCCAGGACAGCCAGGGCTCCACAAAGAAACCCTGTCTCAATAAGACCAAAAAGAAAAGAAAGAAGGGAGGGAGAAAGGAAGGGAGGGAGGAAGGAAGGGAGGAAGGGAAGGAGGGAGGAAAGGAGGGAGGAACAAATGAACGAAGGAACAAACAAACAGAGGAGAGGATAATGCTGAGAGTGAGGACAATTTAAGGTCTAAAGTCACTAGATGAAGACTGGGGACATCTTATTTATTTGTAAAATATATACAGTTTGCATGTGTGCACAATCACACACACACAGAGACACATGAATAAAATAAATAAATGTAATAAAACAATAGAACATACATGAGTGAAAGAAACCAAGCCAACCAACAACTGGTCATTTTTTCCTTCCTGTCCACCCAGCAGATGCCATACCTGTAATGGCGAGTGTCGCGGATGGGTCGGTCTGAGCTCAGTTTGTCACTCTCCAGTTGGTTGAAGGCATGTTGTCTGTATGGGTCCTCTCCAGGCTTCAGCTGCTTGGCTGACAGGTACGCCTTCTCATCAAAGCCTTTTGAGGGTGTTCCTGTCACCTGAGACAAAGGTCAGCATCAGAGAGGGCCCAGGCAGGGGGTTCCATGGGAGGAGATCGGGGAAAGATACAGTGAGTGCACGCTAGGAGTGTGTCAGCCGGGTCTTCTCAGCTGTACCTCCCCTTGAGAGAGCTAGTATATTGTAAATCTGAATACAAACTAGTCATTATTTTGGGGGCATGTATGTACTTGCTATTGTGTATACACACATGGATACAGAGTATGTGAGCCTGAGGGCAGAAGTCAACATTGGTTGGTTTTGGTTTTGTTTTTTAGATGTTGGATCTGAAGCTCTCTGATTCAGCTATACTCGTTGGTCAGTGAGCTTCAGCCTGTCTCTGCATCCCCTGTGCTAGGGTTACAGGCATGAACTGCTAGACCCAGCTTTGGGGTTGTTTTTGTTTGTTTGTTTAGTTGGTTGGTGTTTGTTGTTGTTTTAAACACAGGTTCTGAGGATCTGATCTAAAGGTCCTCCAACTTTGTGTGACAGGTGTGGCTTTTGGCTGAAGTATCTCTCTAGCACCCAAACCAGCCGTAATTCTAAAACGGTTGCTCTCTGCTAGATACGGAGAAGCCAGTTCCCAGAGAAAATCAGTTGCCTGGGATAAGGTACCTTAAGGAGACTAGAGACCAGAGAGGGTATTCTGTGGATAGAGAGTCTACCAGGACTGCACTTGAGCCTGCCTCTGGGTTAGGCACACACAGGATGTCTGTGGATAAGAACCAGGGCTTGGATAAGCTGCTGCAGAGAGTTTCCATTGAGGAGAAGCAAGCCATCACAGGCTAATGCACCAAGCTCTTGGGACCAAATGTATTACTATCGTATTGGAACTTCTCTGGGACTTCTGTTTGCTGCTTGAGTGGCCCCATGTCTGATTCACTAGGCCCACTGGTGCTAAGTGCTGGAGAGAGAGGGATAATTAATGGACCAGCCTCACAGTCCTTGGCTACAGCCAACAGTCTGCAACCAGAGTCCCTAGAGAGATACAGGGGAAGACACATCAGAGATGAATGGATGGATACGTGTACCCTGATGTGTCATTTATTTGACCCAAACTATGGGCCGGATGTTTCTAGGATAGCTACGACAAACTATCAGCTGTGACTGCATCCCAACTCCAGTTCTCATGCCCAATCAGCAGCCCTGGGCTGATGGAGAGAGCAGAAAAGAGGACAAGAACTGTCCACTTAATAGAGCCAAAGAATGAGGTCTCTATCATATGCCTCATCCTAAGAGGATGGTCCCAGCAGAGCAGCAGTCCCTGTAGACACTGAGGTGTTTCATCAACAGATCGAGGTATCTGTGTTCTCCTGAGAGCCTGACCCAACCTCCCTTGGAGGAATGCTAAAAAATCTAGAAGCTCCTAGCTCCTAACCTGGACCTTGTTATCACCTTCTCCAGTGGCCTCTTGGGGCCTGCTGGGAGCCTAGGGAGTCTGAGGGCAGATCCGGAGAGGGAAATCTTGTTTCTCTCAAGAGATGTATGCTTGTCCCAAGCTAGGTTCAGCTGCTAAGGATGTATGCTCAGAGGTGACACAGCAGCAGTCATGATGTTCTAATATTCTGAGACAGTGCCATGCCAGGAAATGAACAGAAGTGTCATCGGCCCCAGAGGGCTCAAAATCCATTCCAGCCAAGAGAGGAGGGAGAGAGGAGGGGAAAGGGGTGATCCAGCCTGAGCCCCCAGTTGCCCTCAGAGCGAAGATGGAAAGGCAGGGGTGTTGTGCCCTTCCACCCTGAGACAATGAAGGCACTAATGCCAGCCCCTCCCTTCCTCCAGCTCTGGGTCAGGGGAATGGAAAGAAGCCGCTAGCTCATGGCTGAGGAGCTAAAATTAAAGACAAACCACAGAGGGAAGAGTTTTTCAAACTCCCATGGGGAGTGTATATCACCTCATTATCCTGAAAGTTGACTGGGGGAAACAACCATGCTTATTTATTCAGGGCTTCTGGCCACTCTGTGGGCTTAGGAAACCTCTGAGGCTGACCCCACTCATCCTCTGTTCAACACTGACTGAGCGCCATACATCTACCCCTCCCTGTGTGTGTGTGTGTGGGGGGGAGAGCTAAGGGTCACCTGGGCTTATGTTGGTAAGTGTTTGAACCCACCCACCCATTCATTCACTCGGTTATTCAGTCCCCCCACCCCCAGCATCACCATGTACCTGGAAGTGGAAAGGACACTTTTGAGCTTGCTTCTTGTCAGCTGCCTTCCCATGTCTCACTCAAAGCCTCCTTCAGGCCTTAGAGAATGTTCTGGACTCTGCCAAGCCCTCAAGACTAAGTTAAGTCTCACTGTGTTCTTGAGAAAAGTCTGCAGTTCCCTTACACAACCCAGAGACCCTGTGTGGCTCAGTCCAACTCCATATGGGCCAGGGTCTGGGGTGAAATACTCTTTCTGAGAGACAGTTTGCAAAGAAGGAAGCCGTGGGACACGGGTTCGCTCCCTCTCAGAGGTCTCTTCTCTCCTGTCACATTGGCCCAGCAGTCCGTCAGGATGGAGCTGAAACATTGTTTGTCCCTGAACCAAGGAAAGAGGAGAGTGAGAGAGGATGTGCCTTGTGGTAACGCTGTGATTCCTGTGGAGCTTCACTTCCTTTTTCCTCAGACCCCACCTAGCTGGTATCTAGATACCACTGCAGCCCTTCAACCTCTGAGGGCCAGCTCCTAGTTCACCAGACTAGACCATAGCTTATTTCCTTGTGGCTCTCCAACTCTTGCTTTTGCCTTTTGCCTGAGCTCTTGAAACATTCAAGCCTCGGCATGTTCTCTGCTTCTCAGATAGCATCTCGGTATATCTCTGCCCTGTTCCACACACTTCGCTGTGTTCCCTGTAACGCAGACAGGCACTCCCATCTTTGTCTGCCAAGCTACAAGTCTAGGGTCATCTTGGTGGTTCCCTTATGCTCTGTAGTTTAAATCTCTGTCTTGGGTTTCTCAGTTGGTGGCTGTAGAACTAACACAACAAGTACTGTGGGAAGCTGGGAAAACAGAAATAGAGACAGCTGGGAGGACAGCCCACTTGGTAAAGTGCTTGCTTTGCAAACACAGGACCTGCGTTCAATCCACAGCACCTATGTAAAAAGCTGGGTGTGGCTACGCATCCTAGTAATCCCAGCACTAGGGAAGGAGACAGGAGGATACCTACAGCTCACTGAGCAGGGAGTCTAGCCTAATTGGAGAGCCCCAGGCCAGCGAGAGACCCTGTCTCAAAAGTTGTCCTCCAGCACACACACACACACATGCATGAATGCACACGCACATGCACACACACACACACTCACATACACACACATACATGCACGAATGCACATGCACACACACATACATACACACTCACGTACACACACACTCACATACACACACATACACACACACAAACACACACATACACACACATTCACATACACACACACACTCACATACATACACACACATACACACACTCACATACACACACACATACATACACATATACACACAAAGACACACACACACACACAGACATTTGCACATGTACCTTGCCCACAACTAACCAAATATACAAGAAGAAGAAGAATATTTTCTAAAAAGCTTTTGATCCACAAGATGGCTCAGACGTTGAAGGCACTTGTCACCAAGCCCGATAGCCTGAGTTGAGTTTGATCCCCGGAAACCAAGTAAAGGTGGAAGGAGAAACTCAACTCCACAGAGTCGCCCTCTGACCTCCGCATGTGTGCTGTGGTATGCACAACCCCCCAGAATAAGAATTGATTGTTGAAAAAATTAACAAAAGGAAAGGAACACCCAGCAGGGCAGCCCTAGAAGAGGTCCTTAGTAGGCATCTGATTCTTTTCTTGCTCGGCTCATGGCAGGCATAGCTAAGAAGGGTCATGAAGAAGAAACTCCTACTCCAAGAGGAGGGCTTATGACAGAACAGCTGGTGACATGGTCACAGAGCCTCCCCCATCTCAAGCCAGCTGGGCAGTAACCACAGATGCTGTTCCCCTTCTCCTCCCTCCTACAGTGACTATCATATCTCCAACCACCTGGCTTCTTAAACACAGCAGAGGTGAGGGGAAATGTGCCATTTGGTTCTTGGCTGCAGGGAGCTAGCATGGCACACGGAGCTATCGTGGGACATGCAGATCCTGGGCATGGAGCCTTCTCCAGAGCAGGTGATGGTACTGTGCTGTGTGTGGAATTCTTAGGCCAGGCTGGCACCTGTCACGTGACACTGACATTTGTGTTCTTCTACTAAGTTGAGGTTCTTGTGGAGGGGGGGGCTCATGAGGCCCCACCCACAAGGAGCTATGGGCAGGTGACAGCTACTGAGGGATGGAGGGTGTGGCCATAGATTGCCCATGTTCCAGTGGACAGCCTCCCTACATTAGCAAGTGGGTAGCACCAACTGGCTTTAGTGAATTACTTTTTAAAAAAGAGAACATTAAGTTGAGGGCAGGGGCGGTGTGAGAGAGCCAGGGGTAGGTGACAAAGACAATAAGATGAAAATATATTGAATACATGTATGAAAATTTCAAAACATAAATAAATAATACTATTTTTTAAGTGCTGCTCATTGCTGGAAAGTGGTGGCACACATCTTTAATCTAGCACTCAGGAGACAGAAGGAGGTGGAACTCTGAGTTCTAGGACCGCCTGGTCTATGTATCGAGTTCTAGGACAGCCAGGGCTACATAGAGAAACCCTGACTTGGGGGGATGGGGAAGGTGCTGCTCATCTGTGAGTCTGTACATCTGGCACACAGTAGGTGCTCATCTGTGAGTCCGTACATCTGGCACACAGTAGGTACTCAGCAGATATTCACTGAATAAAGGAATGGATGAATAACTGAATGAGCAGATAAATATCTAAATATGTCCCTGCTCTCAAATTTAGTATAGTCTTCCCAGCCCCCATATGGCAATTTATGATCCTGCCTGCCTGCAGTTCTGGCCTCCACAGGCATAGGTGCCTATGTGGAACAAAGGCAAACATGCAGGCGAAACACCCATACACATAAAACAAAAACTCCTTTTAACTTAGTATAATCAGCCAGGGAAGAAACAAGTGTGACTCTTCCACACTGCGGAGTACCAGGAAGCAGGAGTCCTCCCCTCACTGGACTCAGCCTCTCCTGTTGCTCCCACAGGCTCTGCTTCAGAGGCAAGGCTCCTCTCATCCCAGTCTGCAAGCTTTGCTCCTTGGCCTCCTGCAGAACTGCCCCATCTCTCATCCTCCATGAGCCTCCACCCTACCTAAACCATGAGGCCACCCACCCTACCTTTCGTCTCCTACGGCACTCACTGCCACCTGGAAATCTGTGTGTATTTTATACCTTAATTTTCTTGGCCACTTTCTGTTTTAAGAGCACTAGTTTCATCAAAGCACGGACTGCCTGCCTTGTTGACTGCTGGAGCCTAAAGTTCACAGTGGTGCCTGAGTGATACAGGCACTTTAACAGCACCGGCTCAAGGACAAATGAGTGGGCTGCAGAAGTGGCTCAGTGGTTAAGAGCACTGGCTGCTTAGCCAGAGGGTCGAAGTTCAGTCCCCAGCACCCACATGGCAGCTCATGACTGTCTGTAACCCCCATTTCAGGAGATCTAATGACCTCTTCTGGCCTCTGTGGGCACCAATCACGTATGAGATGCACATATACACACGCAGGCAAAGCATCCCTCCGTGTAAAACAATAGTTTAAAAAAAGAACAAATGTCTGAGAAATGATAACGACCTCATCTTTGTGGCCTCTCACCCCACATCTGGACAAATGCAACACTTGACATTGCAGAGGACAAGCAGGTAACAGGGACGCTCTGGCTGCCTTAAGGCTTTCTTGCCCATTTTCCCGTCGAGGTTCTCATTCACTGTCCCTGTCCCAACCCATGCCCCTGCCCATGAATGAACACAGGACTTTGGGTTAGACCAGTCTTATTACTTTACTCCTAGGTATAGTAGCACATTCATTGGTTCAGGAATGGTTATTTGGGGCTGGAGTGATGGCTCAGCAGTTAAGAGCACTGACTGCTCTTCTAGAGGACCTGAGTTCAATTCCCAGCAACTACATGGTGGCTCACAACCATCTGTAATGGGATCCTATGCCCTCCTCTGGTGTGTCTGAAGACAGCCACAGTGTACTTATATAAATAAAATGAATAAATAAATCTTTAAAAAAAACAGAATGGTTATTTGATTCAAACTAGACCAGTTGGAATCTTGAGACGTTTTTATATGACGAGCTTTCTAGCATATTTGTCCTCTCTCCCTCCCACCCCCTCTCTCAGAATAGTTTGAGTTGACTCTCCTGTCCTAGCAACCAAAAGTTCATGGATATCAGCCCTTCAGTCCCCTCGATGCACAGAAAAATAATCTCTAAAAGGAAATAAAATGAAATAAAATCCAAAACCCAGCAAACGAGCCTGTGCTGACAACGACGCAGCAAGGCAGCTGTCCATCCTGAGATAGCAGGCTGGTCTCTGGTATTTGGGCCAGTGGCTACAGTCCAGGGCCAAGCTGGCCATTCCCAGCATTCCCTAGCAGGCAGGGCAGTGTTCAGCTTTCAAGATGGAGCTTCGGAGTGAACCACACCAGAAGCCCTTTTGTGTTGCCATGGTGAGGAATGGAAGCTGAGGCCTGCTGAGTGACAGGCTGATGAGCTTCTCACTGCCCTCCAGCCCCTGGCAGAGGGTTCTTGGCTGAAGTGTAAGCAACCACCCTTTTTTTCAGTATTTGTCCTTTTATGGAATGCCAAACCCGGCATTTTCTTGCTCAGTAAGGTCAACTACGTGGAACTGAGTGAGCTGGAAGAGAAGCTGGGCAGAGTGGCGAGAGGAGCCCCTCATCTCGGGAGCTTTCACCTCCGTCTGTCACTTTGATTAAACTTTGGGACTTGCTTGACTTGCTTCAGCCGTTTCCCATCAAGATTTGCTTATTGCTTCCTGCTGCTAAAATTAGGAAGCAAACAGCAAGGGGGAGGCTTAAAATAAGAAGAAAATTTTTTCCATGTCAGTTTCATCGAGAACAGCTCAGCCCCACCCCCTAAGCCTGGTAAAGTTTCCCTTTAAACCTACACAGACCTCCACTTCTTAAATGTAAACAACTCCAACCCCTTTTAAACAATTGCTGCCCAATTTCCTTTTACTACCAGTAAAACAGGCACCTGCTGGGTTTGCCTTTCACTAAATTTCAATGAAACTACTTATTAAAAGGCTGTGGCCCTGTTTCACGGATGGCTCCTGAGTTTTTTTGGGTTTTATTTTTTTTTCCCCCTCCTGAGTCCGCTAGAAACCAAAAACACCTGGTGAACAGAATGTGATTCCCACTCTCTCTCCATGACGCCGAGAAGGAACTCCCAGCGAAGAAGAAAGACTGCCATTCATTACCAGAACTGGTAAGCATATCATTCAACATCTCTTTAGTCGAGGTCTGGGATGGGGGTCCCCTAGGGCTTCCCTGACCTCCATCACTACTCTCATCCAATCAGATTAGATGCCGCTGTGGCATGGGACCAGAAGCCTCCAGCTGGATACAGGATGCCTGGCCCAGCTGGGATCCCACCTCCTGCAGTTGCCTTAGAAGCTATAATTACAGTGGCGGCCAACCTGACCTCTAGAGTCTGATGATCTTGGCATGGGATGCCAACTCCTGCTGCTCTCTGACCTTGGTGATAACTTACCTCACCCGAGAGTGCTTCTTCATCTGGAAAATGGGAATTCTGGGGATTAAAGGAAATGAATGTAGAATGTGTTTAGCACAGGGCCTGGCATGTACATTGTAATAATAATTACCGCTGTTATTAATGACCTCATCTGCCATTCCTACCAGTGGTTCAGTACCTCAGCTTCACCACAGAAGCCCCAGGAAGATTTTAAAAGCCAGATGCTCAGGCTGTTCTGAAGACTACTTTAGCCAGCCTTTGGGGCTAGGACATAAACATCAGGACTTTGGAGCCATCCACATTGTTCTAGCATTCTCCATAGCCCTCAGAGCTGTGGCTCTCCATGGGTAGCTAATGATAAGGGACTGCCATAAACTAGTGGAACCCCAGGATCTTAACATTGTGGAGGACTTAGGGGTAATCTCCTAATGGTTACCCCCACCACCTTCTCAGCAAAGCCTCAGGTTTTGGGGAGTTTCCAGAACTTCCCCACCTGCAGAGCCAACAAACTAAGCTTGAGCCTGGTTACCATGGAAACCTACCTACCACTTTACAACACTTCCACCTCCCTTGAGAATAGATACAAGATCCCTTACCTATCAGGCTCACTGGTGGGAACACCTCCCTAGAACCCCTGCTTAGCCCACACTTCCTTTCACTCTCCCAGCGTGGCTGACCACAGGCTAACACTCTCACTTAACTAACACTCACTCTCACTTAACAAGCCTAGTGCATTCCACTGTTCTAGCAATTTCACTAAGAAAACCAAGGGAGACCCACTGTACATTCCTTCAGGAGCCTGAGCCAAAATGGGTTCCAGAAAGGCCGGAACATGGAGTCAGGCCATGACAGTAGACAGTTCCTGATTAGATCCAACAGGCTCCCCAGGTCACCATGTTCTACCCTGAGACCACCTGGGAACAGAGAGAGTCTGAGGGGAGTCTCTGCAAAGATTTGTGGTGTCACCTGACGGTCATTTGTTCAGCTTGGCTAAAGTATTCCTGCACCCTGCAAAGGGTATCAAAACCTTGCCTTATCCTCTCAGTCACAGCTTCTGGAACCCAGGGGATTAGGGCCACAGGCTCTCTGCTACAGTAAGGGATACACACTGGGGACCTCTGGGTTCCCTGTTCCGGAGGGTGTCCCACGACGATCTCCGGCCGGGCCTGGTGTGGGAGGTCCAGGCCAAAGGGGACAGAGTGCAAGCAGGGAGGGGAGATTGCCTGCCCGCACTGATGCCTCTGCTCGCATCTCCATCACTGCCCAGTCACTCCCAGGTACTCCACCTGTCTCTCCTCGCTGAGCGGGCCGGGCTGGGCTTCTATAAGAAGCCGGCTAGCTGGGAAAGAGGCAGCTTGGTGTCCCAGGCAGGTTCCAGAAGAGCAGATCTCTTCCCAAATGTTACAGCTCTTGGGACAAAAACTCTCGGACACCAGGATGATTCTCCCACACACCTTTTACTTCTCTTGAATAGACCCCTTATATACAGTTTTCGGGTGGGTTAGGGTCTGGCAGCAGACAACGCCTATTGGTTTGGTCTGAGAGCTTGGGGATACCTCATCCACATGTGGGAGAGCCTGAGGCACTGTTCCTCGTGACTGATGACCATAGACCTCTCTGTGGGAGGGTCTGTGGAGGGCTGAAGCTAAATGAAAAGAACCAGGGCCCGGGAGCAGAGCCAAACACCTGCCGTCCAATAAAGGTCCGGGGTTCGAGGTCTATGCTTGACCAGGCACCCAGCTGCTTCTCACAGCCCGACACCCCACAGGGACTTACTGTGTACCTAAAGCTCTGTTAGGTGATTATTTCTATCTCCAAATGTGCCTGTAAAATACATTCTCTTCTCATCTATACTTTACACAGGGGGGAAGAAGGCCCAGAGAGGTACAGACAGCAGCATGGCTGGGTCACACATCAACCCAATGGGGCTGCAGTGATGACTGTCTACCCACAGATCCCGCATGAGCTTCTTCGTGCCATTGGACCATTCCTGGACTTAGCAGAGCCTGGGAACCTCCTTTCAATGTTGAGGCTCTCAGCTCCAGGGCAGGTCCCTGGCTGCCTTCTTCCTTGGCTTACAGCCAGGAAATCAGGCTACAGCTCACATAGGGACATGCCCAGTGCTGTCATTCTTGGCCTGCACATGAGCCTGGAAGCATTTCTTTGCTTATGGTTCAAAAGAACATGAGAAAAAAAAAGAGGAAAAAATGCAAGAGTTTGTGTTACTTAGACAAAAATAGCACATAACCAGACTTTTCTCGACCATTCTGGGCCCTTCTGACTCTTTCCAGTCAGGGACACCCTCAGGGTCCTGATAACCCTCAACTGCAGATTAAGAAGGGACAAAAGTCGATTTCTTCTTGGGGTCTCAGCTGTCCCACCGTGTCACCCTTCCTCCCAAACAAGCCATCAGTGCTTTGCTGCTAAGCAGAGAGAGAGAGAGAGATGATGGGGAGGATTGCTGAGAAAAACCAACCTCAAGGCTCTCCACTCTCCAAATAACCTCTTCTGTGGCAGCTGGTGCAGGCCAGCCTCTCTTCAGTTTTAGTCACAATAGCAAAGTGTCAAGGTCTACATAGTGTCCTTACCCTCCCAGGTGCTTCACAGTCTGAAGCCACTGAACTTGGACCCACCAGACAGTAACAAAAAGGGAAAAGAAAGCAGTAACAGGCCACAAAACAAGTATAGTGTGAGCCTTACAGCAGTGACTGCAATCCCTGATGAAGCTCAGTGGAGCAGAAGGAGACAAGGACTCCGAGACAGGCTCCAAGCTCCTAAGGCTCCTGTATTCCATTGTTTTAAGACAGAACCTTGCTTTGTGTTATAGGCAGCTGACCTTGAATTTGAGACTAGTCTTTACCTCTTGAGTGTTGGGATTACAGACGTAAGAAATGGCCATGACTGGCTCCAGGTTTGTATATTTTTTTAACCACAATTCAAAATTAGGTACAAAAGTCTTATTTATAGAAATGAAAAGTAGAAAACAATCTAAATAACAACAGCAGAAGAAAGTAAGTCGTGTTCTGCCAACGAAGCCGGCGGAGACAGGGTCAAATATAACCAAGTAGAACTTGACAATATTCCGGATCAGCAGCTGATTGTCTCAGCTTACACTTCTCAAAACAAAGCCAACTCAGAGCTGGGGCGATGGCTCTGTGGATAAAGCACTTGCCATGTTAGCTCAAGGACCAGAGTTCAGATCCCCAGAAACAGCAACATCTATAATCCAAGCACTGGCGGGGGGGGGGGGGGGGGGGGGGTGTCAGAGACAGGGGACCCCAGGGCAGCCTGATTAGTTAGACTAGCCAGAGTTGTAAGCTCAGGTTCAGCAAGAGACCTCACCTCAATAAGTAAAATGGACAGGAAATTGAGGGAGACATCTAGCATCAACTTCAGGTCTCCATATGCACATGTGTGTGCCCACATACAGGAGAACACACATACACACATGAAAGCACACCACACATGCATACATATGCTAAGAGAAAGAAAGGAAAGAAGATAAAACCAAGAGAGACACATCAGACTAACGGCTGATTGGTAACTTCCTGGTGTTGTGGGTCAAGCAAGAAGCAACTTATGTGGTCCATGACTAACAACTGGACTATTTGTGTGTGTGTGTGTGTGTATACATATATTATACGTGTATATAATATATGTATATACATAAATAATATGTGTATACTAATATGTATAATAATATTATGTTATCATTAATATATAATATATACAATATATTATATAATACATATTATTACATATTATATAATAATATAATATTAATAATATTATACATGTTAATATGTATAATAATATGTATATATACATACATATATATATTTGTGTGTGTGTACTGAATATAATGAGTATATATTGAATAATATATTTATTCATTCTTGGCAAAATGCCCACGAATAAGATGGAACATAAGACAGACTATTTGAATCAGATATAGCACTAAGAAAAGGAGATAGGAAGGAGAACTTGGACATAGCCAGCCTCTGGCAGGTCTGCCATGATTTGCATGTTGAACCTGCGTCCCCACTGTGAGTGCAGCCTACAAGGAAGAGACTGAGCCCTCATGAATGTACTGAAGCCCCAGTGACAGAGACTTCAGAGAGAACTCACTTCTCCCGTTTAGGTCCGTCCACCTCCAACCGTGAGGCCAGAGTTTCAGTCACAGGACACGCATGGTGAACAATGAACTGTCTTGAGAGCAAGAGAGGGCAGCCCCAATGAGATACTAAACCTTCTCTTTACCAGAAGTGAATTCCGGCTGTTTCTGTGCCACCTGGTCTGTGACGTTCTTCTGGAGTGGCACAGGAAGACTTAAGCCAGGGCTGCTGCTACATTTGTCAAGGGGACCATAGACTGGCCCATCACAATCTCCTGTCTGGCCTGCAGCCCAGCATTTTATCTAAGAACAAATGGGAAAGTGAACTCAGGAAACAGGAATGAAATGATATTTGTTCTTTACAGACAGAAGAACCTTTTTATTTCTTTTGGGATACACCACAGTGTGTCCATAGTGTGGTTTTATTCAACAAGAAAAAAAAAAAACACCTCAAATGTCGTGATCACAGTATGTCACAGGTGCACACGTGAGGTACGGATGGGTACACAGCATTTGCTGCAGCGATGTGCATGGACGTCTACCCTGTGTTCACACCGACCCAAAGGGGCAGACACAGTTTGCTCTTGAAAGACTCAAGGATTCAAAGATATAAACCCTTGACGTACTATATAAATCCAGTGCAATCCTGAGCAAGTGGCAGCTGTGTTGAGAGAGGGGCGCTTCAGCTGGAAGACTTAAACATGAGGAAAGAATTTTGAATTTCCTTTTGACAAAAGAATTAAGGTGGCCAAATATTCCTGTTAAAAACATTATGAGACTGCAGGCTTTACACAGTGGGGTTTCTTGGAGTGAACCAAGCAGATCGACTGAACATAGGAAGAGACCCTAAAACTGTGCTGGGAGGGGTCTAGCAAAAGCCAGAGGAGAGAGCTGGAGGTGGACTTGATCAATATCCATTGTATCATGTATGAAATTTCCAAGAAATTCACTAAAAGTATACTTAAAATTTTAAAATACAGCTTTTCCTTCACTTACCCCCGCCACATACACAGAAGGAAGGAAGGAAGGAAGGAAGGAAGGAAGGAAGGAAGGAAGGAAGGAAGGAAGGAAGGACAGGTGGACAGACAGACGGAAGGACAAGGAGAGTTGACAGGAGCTAGTGCAGCACCTTCACTCCCACTCGAGCAACGGCTGATCAGTGGTTAGTGTTGAAAGACTGACTGACAACGCAGAAATCCATAAAGCTGACCTCACTTCTTCATAAAGACTGCCAGGAGGCTCACACATTTATATTTGAAAAAGAAATACAAAATATAAAGAAAAAAAAACAGACTTTTGAGTCTTTTCTTCCTCTCTAATCTTGGCCATAAAAACCAAATACTGTAAAAGATGATACTACATAAAAGACGCAAAGCTTTAATAAAACAAAATGTCTCAAAGTCAAATACAAACACACTGTGAAAAAAAAATATTGGCCAAAGAAAAGGAACCAAGTTCCTTTTTCCTAGAGATTTATTTTGAGTTGGGGGTCAGGGCAGGAGGATGGGAACAAGGCTAACCTGGAGGCCACAGCTGCTGAATGTGGGTGATGGAAACTCAGCTGAGGGCCCTGCAAGAGCAGTTCCTACTCTTAACCTCTGAGCCATCTCTCCAGTCCAGGACTAATTTCCTCAATATATAAAGAGTTCTTATATATCAACAAGAAAGGACCAAAAAGTCCAAAAGATGGGATATGGAGACAGGAAGGTAAGAGTTCAAGACCATTCTCAGCTACTTAGCAAGTTTGAGGCCAGCTTGGGCTACACAAGACCTTGTCTCAAAAGCAAAACAAAACATATAATTCAAAAGAAACAGACGTAAAAGATATGAGTTAGAAAAGTGTGTTTAAATGGCTAATAATAAATGAAAAGATGTTCAAACTCATTGATTATTAAAGAAGTACAAAATAAAATCAGATATAATTCCTTTCTAATTCATCTGCTGAAATTCAAGGATAATTATCAGCACTCAGCATTTTGACAGCCTGGAGAAACAGGAGAGCGCCTACGTTGGTGGATTATTAATTGGTACAACTTTGACTTAAAAGCTGTTTGGCAACCTTAGTGTTTTAAAATTTTGACTTAGCAGAAATTCCATTTTTAGGTAAAAACACACCTGCTTTCCCATGAGACAGTTCATGGTTCCAGCTGTGCTCTCAGAGGCCCCTCTAAATTTGCATTTGCTTTGCTTTAGGGGATCAATTATCTGATCACCTTACATCTCCAGGCATTAAGCCTGCAATCAAACTATCCAGTATATGAAATGTACTAGTTCAGCAACTGCAGCATTGTTGGAAACAGGAAATGCTAAGAATGGTAAATAAGTGATAGGAGGCACTGGTAGGGGTTTGTAGCGTGGTTCGTTTCATAGAAACAGTTCGCGAGCACAAGCCTGGGTCTGCCTGGAAAGCATGGGGCAAAACACTATGATCACTACCTCTGGAAGACAGCACAGGGTTGTGTGCACACTGAAGAGCTGTATCTGTTCCTTTATAAGATGGTTTCATGTAAATACATAAGCATTCTCTTCTTCTTCTTCTTCTTCTTCTTCTTCTTCTTCTTCTTCTTCTTCTCCTCCTCCTCCTCCTCTTCCTCCTTCTTCTTTTTCTTTTCTTCCTCTTCCTCCTCTCCCCCTTCCTCCTCCTCCTCCTCCCCTTCCTCTTCTTCCTCCTCCTCTTGTTCTCCTCTTTCTCTTTCTTCTTCTCTTCATCTTCTTTTTCTTCTTCTGGTTTTTGAGACAGTGTTTCCCTGGATAGCCCTGGCTATTCTTGGAACTCCCTCTATAAACCAGGCTGGCTTCGAACTCAAGAGACCATTAGCCTCTGCCTCCCAAGATTGGAATTAAAGGTGTGTACCACCATGTCTGGCGAACTTACGGGCTATGACTTAATCCTACTACTTAAAGATGGAAGAGGAGAGAGAACTTAAACCCAGGCTTGGCTACACAACCCATCTGTAAACAAAACCCTAAGCTCCCCTCTCTCTGGTTTGCTTGCTTATGTGTGAGCTCAGGCATGACATATGCAGGGGTAGAAGTAAGAGGCGACTTCTTAGGAATCTGGTCTCTTCATCACAGTGGTCCTGGAAATCCAACTCAGGCCATCCGACCAGACAGCAAGTCCCTTCACCCACTGAGCCAATCTCACTTTAGCTCTTCTCTGCCTAAGATAAAACTAGACCTCAGCATTGTATCATCAGTATCTCTATTCTAGAAGTGAGTCTTGGGGATGAATCAACTGATGAGGTATGAGCCACGCCTCCTCAGCTGCTACACCTATGAACAAGGGTGCTTGTCAGAGTGGCTGTTCCAGATGTCCTAGAGCAGGGATGGAGAGGAGGGAGGCGAGGGGAAGAGAAGCAGTGGTGATTGGACCTCAGTGGGGGTGGGACTGCGGATGGACTCCCCAGTCAGTGACTTCTGAAACTTAACTGAAGATGGGATGGAAGTCTGGCCAAGCCTGCCTGCTTGCCATGGTCACCGTGGCCCTGTCTATCCACACTAGTAAAGTTGCCCACCTGTGGGTGGGTAGATAGCACATGCACACTATGAGATGTCATTGGGTCTTCCTGAAGGAGGAAATTCTGTCACTTGCAGCAACCTGGAGAGGAGTGGGAACAGTCTACTGGGAATGGAGTACTGAGATCACTCTCAGAGGTCCAAAGCCTCAAAGGAAAAAAAGAAATCAGAAGTCTGACCAGCATTTTTTTTTTTAGAACTGTTCTACAGCAAGGTGGATAAAGCTAAGAGCTGAGTACTGTGTGTCTCAACGTCACTGGGAAGGTGAATCTCTAGTATTCCAGTATCCCCATCACATCAAATGTTGGGGGTGATAGGTAAGTTAATAATTTGATTTCGTCATTGTATTATAAAATCAGTAGTGAGACAGGTAAGTGTGGGGAATAGTTAGCCCACCTGGGACTCCGCTTGGCTTGGACTGTGCACATATCCCTCTCCAAACAACAAAGCTAGCTATATGTTGGCAACCTAGGACCCCCACCTGCACCAGTATATGCTGTTCATATTCTTACTTTAAATAATGAAAGTAAGTTACTCCCTTTGACAATGCCCTGTTTCTGTTTAAACGGCATTGGGGAACCATGGGCAACGGACCCATCTGGCCTAGTCTGGTTTTGGGTTCCTGTGCAATAAGGTAAACTGTCTTCTGAATGAGTCCCTTATTTGCAATCTCATACCTATTTTGACATGCATATGGTTAAAATAGAATGCATCATGGAAGGGAAATGCACAGTGAGTTAAGGCTATCTATAATCCAAGTCTGCTCATCACAACAGAGGTGCCCAGGCTAGCCCGCATAGGTGCCCAGGCTAGCCCGCATAGCAGCCAAACTCCTCCCCCTCTCAAATCTCATAAAAGAAAGACTCAAACAATGATCAAGTTCTTAAATACTGTCTCCCATGTGCTCCGCTGGCACTCCTAATGGTGTATTTTCTGATCTTTACCATCATTTAACTTGAATAAAGTTGCCCTGTTACTTGGGCAGTCTGTGTGAGCCTTTATTTCAATTCCTTGACGAAGAGGCCAAGAAACAGTCCAGACTCCTACCACTGGTAACAATAGCATCACTTTGTGACCTCTAAATATGCTTAGCTGAAATTTGTTAATAAATACCATCATCATCATCGTAAGGGGAATCAAGAAGGAATCCCAGTCATGTCACGAGTCTCGTCTGTGCCGAAGACCCTGGTCACCTGGCCTGATGAAGTTGATACTTAGGCAGCTAGGTGATCAGTGCCATTCTCTGTCCATATTAGCTGCTTTAAAAAGAAATAAATCACCTTTTCTAATGCCTCTGATATCGAATGCTTAACTTAATAACCTGGCCGAAGGTTGTGTACAAGCCGAGGAGAGCTGGAAAGGACTGTCAGTTAAGGCCCTCAGGCTGGCCCACAAGCCATTCTACAGGGTTGTATGAGCAGTTTCCACAGCTGCAGAAGGTGGTGGTGACAGTGCCTGGGGGGGAGGGGAGGAGGGAGAGATTCTGCCCTTAAATGAAATCTAGGCCCATCTTCCACAGGGCCGGGCGTCCCCAGGAGAGCATTGAGCAAAGAGAGTTGGAAGGCTCAGTCCCCTAGATCATTAAGTGATCAGTGACAGCTGTCAGTCATCTTATCATCATTTCAAGCATATTTATTGCAGATCAGAAGCAAACATACCAGGCCAGGTCTATGGGGAAGGCCACTGAAAAGTCCAGGGTTTCTCTGCATGTGACCTACTATTTTGGTGCTTGACACGGCATAGGCCCTCAGGCATGTGACATGGAATGTGTACTTTGTACCTCAGTGACCTGAGAGGAGTCTCCAACAGCTCTGATGAAGTGTCACCAAGATGGTCCCTCAAGGGGTCTTAAGCTTTGGACAATAAGAAAACAAATGACCGATGGGTAGGGGAGGCACCGGGAACAGGAGCCCCTCTCTAAGAGGTCTCTGCAAAGTGCATGAGCTAGGCAGATGGGATTTTAGGCGGATTAGGGGGAAGGTCCAGGGGGGACAGAAACATGTCTTAGCATGGTTGAAAGTTCTCCTGTGAGGAATGACTCTGTGGGCTAATAGTAGGAAGTGTTTTTCTTCTTCATCTATTATCTTCGGTTGTTAACGTTAAACTGTCTTAAAGTCACTTAAAACAGATGCTAAATTGACACCCTTTGGAAAAGTCTGCCAGTGCATTTCTAGTGCTAAATCCTCTGGCACATGCCTTTTCCATTTTCTCCTGTCACTACCTTCTCCTGTCAGAGCAGAGTGTCCCAGACCATACCCTAGACACCTAGAAGTTAACTCAAACCTTGGGAAGAGGAACTAATATGCACAAACATGTCCTCTCAGCTGGATAAGGCTTCTTGGTTGTTTTTGGTTTTGGTGCCTAGGATTAAGCTGAGTGGAGCAGAGGGAGGGAGGCAAAGACTCCGAGACAGGCAACCAGCTCCTGTATTCCACTGTTTTAAGACAGAACCTTGCTTTGTGTTATAGGCATCTGACTTTGAACTTGAGACTAGTCTTCGCCTCTTGAGTGTTGGGATTACAGATGTAATAAATGGCCATGCCTGGCTCGAGGTTCGTATATATTTTTTAACCACAATCTAAAATTAGGTACAAAAGTCTTATTTATAGAAATGAAAAGTAGAAGACAATCTAAATAACAACAGCAGGAGAAAGTAAGTTGTGTTCTGCCAACGAAGCTAGATGCCTGGCCATCATTCCTAGTATCTGTTGTGGGAAAGGGTACTTAGCAGAAAAAAGACATCCGAATCAGGATCTTAACCAGAGCAGCACTCTTTGGTTCACTACAGAATGGGCACAGGAGCCAGGAGGTGGAAATGGACACCCACAGGGGGATGGGTGAAAACAGGAACCACACACTCACAACTGAGCACCATCCAGGATGGACCCTGAAGACATCAGCTCAGGGAAATAGGCCAACCAGATGCTCCACACAAAATACTACATGATTCCACTTACAGGAGATATCTCAGGTAATCTCAGACAGCACTAAAATTTCAAAGGCATGGTTCTGGGACCATGGGTAGGGAGAGGCGGGGAATTAACACACAGGTGAAAAGCTTCAGTGAAGGAAAAGAGCAAGCTCTAGAGAGCCGCTTCCTCACACTGACGCTGCAGTCAGCCATGAGGCGCTGTGCCCTTCAAATTCTATTTAAATGGTAGAGTCCACATTAACCTTTAGTTATTTTTAATTATATGTATTATTCTGTATGTATGCATGCATGTATGCACATATGTATGTGTGTATGTATGCATGCATGTATGCATGCCTGTATGCATGTGTGCATGTATGTATATGTGTGCATGTATGCATGTATGTGTGCACATGTGTATGTATGCATGCATGTACACATGTATGTGTGCATGCATGCATATATGTATGCATATGTGTATGTGTGCACATATGTATGTATGCATGTGTGTATATATGTATGTATGTGTGCATGTATGCATATATGTATGCATATGTGTATGTGTGCACATATGTATGTATGCATGTGTGTATATATGTATGTATGTGTGCATGTATGCATGTATGCATGCATATGTGTATGTGTGCACATGTGTATGTATGCATGTGTGTATATATGCATGTATGTGTATATGTATTGTGTGGGCACATACGCATGTATGTATGTATGTGTGCATGCATGTGTACATGTATATATGTATATGTACATGTGTGTATGTATGTATGTATGCATGCATGTATGCATGTGTGCACCTGAGTGCAGCAGATCTCCCAGGAGCTGGAGTTGCTGGCAGTTGTAAACTGCTTAATGAGGTCCTCTGCAAGAACAGTACCCACTCTTAATCCCTGAGCCAACTTTCAGGTCCTGCCCACATGTTTCCTTGTTTTACTTTACTACAATAAAAATTCTTTTAGGGGAGAACACAGGATGGGGGAGATGGGTCAGTAAGTAAGGCTTGTTGCTCAAGCATGAAAACCTGACTTCAAATTTCGAGCACCTATGTAAAAACAAAAAGAAATCAGGTGTGGCCATGCAGGTGGTGGCAACCCAAGTGCAAAAGGGGGCGGAAGGGGGCAGAACTTCTAAGCTGCAGTCACTAGCTTCAATAAAAGACTCTGTCTCAAAGGAATAGTGTTTAGAGGGACAGAGCAGGACATCTGTCGTCTTCCTTAGGCCTGGTGTGCACACCTCCTATAGCACTCACACACACACACACACACACACACACACACACACGGTGGGGGTACCGTGGTTGGCCCCCATAATCTCAAACATTCAGATATTTGGTCCCTTGGTCCCTAGTTGGTGGTGTGGTCTGGGGAGGCCGAGGAGGGGTGGCCTTGCTGGAAGAAGTGTGTCACTACAGGTGGACTCTGAGCCTTCAAAGGCTCCTCACCATCTCCATTGTGTTCTCTCTGTCTCCTGCTTGAGGTTTGAGATGTAAGCTTGGCTTTTCCTGCCTCAGTGTCTGCCACCAGCTGCCATCATTCCCTGCCATGATGGACTTACCTCTCTGCAACTGGAAGCCCGAAAAAACCCTAGGAACTCAACACAGGGAGTTTTCCATAATTACAACCATGGGGCTGTGCAGTTTGTGCCCTGCCCTAGCCCCTGCTGTGTTAGCAGTTTTCTGTGCTGCCATAGAGTTTTCAGAGTTAATATTGTTTATAATGTTTTTCCTTGACAGAGGTAATAATTATTCATTAGGACAAATGAGAACATCCAGATAAGCAAACAGAATCATAACACACATATTAATTTGTGGCTTGTTTTCTCTCCCCCATTTAACCGTGCATGGTGAACATCCTGCCGTGTTAAAATTTTCATTTTTACATTATTTATTGATGAGATTTATGGTGCTAGGGATTGTATCCAGGGCCTTGAGCATGCTAAGCACGTGCTCTGCCACTGAGTCACAGCCCCAGATCTCCATCTATTACTGCAGTGCCTTCCATTTAAAGGGTACCCAACCCTTCGTTCTAGATCCTGTGCTGATTTAACTTTATAATTGAAGAGACCAGGACCCGGAAAATTGAAGGAGCTTCTAGCATATCACATGCCAATGAGTAAGAAGACACAGACCTTTTCATTTCCGAGATTGTGTTTTCCTCTTTCAAATTACTTTTATTTCTCTCTCTCTCTCTCTCTCTCTCTCTCTCTCTCTCTCTCTCTCTCTGTGTGTGTGTGTGTGTGTGTGTGTGTGTGTGTTTGTTACTTTTCTATAGCTGTGGTAAAGTACCGTGACAAAGGCAGCTTATAGAAGGAAGCTTCCTCCAGCAAGGCCACCCTCCTCAGCCTCCCCAGATGCACAGCTCCTACGGTTGTAGTTAGGAAAAATTATGGAGCTTGACAAGAAAAGCCTAATGAAAGATAAAATCTGTGACTGGTTAGGATGAAAAAATTATGAATGACTTTATATCCTTTTATGTTGTCTATATAATTTTTATTTTTTAAGTCGGGAGTGAAAAACCCATTGAAACTGGAGAGGTGGCTCAGTGGTTAAAAGCACTGCCTGCTATTGCACAGGTCCCATGTTGAGTTCCTAGTACCAACATGGGTGACTCACAACCACCCGTAACTGCAATTTCAGGGGTTCTGACACCCTCTTCTAACTTTCAAGGGCACCAGGCACATACATGGTACACATAAACACACTCAGGCAAAACTTCCACACACATCAAAAAAGTAAATTGTTAAAACACACACACACAAACAACAACAATTTTATTACTTGTGCCTCTACCGCACTGGTTCTCAACCTGTGGGTCGTGACCGCTTTGGGGGTGTAATGGCTCTTTCACTGGGGTCATATATCAGCTATCCTGCATACCACATACTTACATTACAATTCATAACAGTAGCAAAATTACAGCTATAAAGTAGCAACAAAATAATGTTATGGCTGGAGGTCACCCCAACATGAGGAACTGTGTTAAAGGGTCACAGCATTATGAAGATTGAGAACCATGGGTCTACGGTGTCTGCACTTCTTGGGATGACTGTTATCAAGGCTGCTTACCATGAAGAAGCTTGCATGGCCCACAGCTCCCTGGTGTGGGACACAGAAGGGATGGCTTTTCCAGCTGTGGCTGGTTCTGGCCCACATTGCTCTCTCGTCTCCATTTGTTTTCTCTCTGGCCTCTGAGCCCTGACCCCAAGCATCCAGAGGCTGTACACTCACCAGCCCCTCCCTTTAGGTTGTCCTGAACACCCAGGCCTCAGTCTTTTGGCTTTCTTTGAGCATGTAGATCAAATTTCTCAGCATTGAAGTTTCATGTCTCAGGGCCTTGCTGGAACAGAATGACAAGCTACTGCTATCCACTAGTAATGGGTCCTTGTGTACTTATCCCCTCTAAAAATCAGGCTCTCAGAAACAGCTTCAAGAGCACACCTTTTGATGAAAGCCAGCTTTGAAAGGCATCCAAAAGCTTTTAGATGTTCAGGACCTCTGATCCAGCAACTCTGATTCTAGGGTGTTATGAAACAATACAGCTATGAGGTGGATACAAAGAATAAGCCGTCTATGTCTCAAAATTGTACACATTTATTATTTAATGTGTATGAGAGTTTGTCTGCGCATATGTCTGTGCAGCATATGAAAGTCTGATGCCCTTGGAGGCTAGAAGAGGGTATCTGATTCCCTGGGATTGGAGTTATAGGCAGCTGTAAGGAGCCATGTGGGTGCTGGGAATTGAATGTGGGTTTTCAGGAAGAACAGCAAGTGCTCTTAACTACTGAGCAGTCTCTCCAGCCTCACATGTATGTTTTCAAAATCAAGAAATAATTCAAGCACACGGAAAATTATACTGAATAAGAAATAGTAATTTGGGCTGGAGAGATGGCTCAGTGGTTAAGAGCACTGACTGCACTTCCAGAGGTCCTGAGTTCAAATCCCAGCAACCACATGGTGGCTCACAACCATCTGTAATGAGATCTGATGCCTTCTTCTAGTGTGTCTGAAGACAGCTACAGTGTATTCATATATAATAAACAAATAAATCTTTAAAAAAAAAAGAAATAGTAATTTACCATCACTCCTTTGTTAAATCTTAACATTTGCCATGTTTACCCAAGATTATTTTTTTAACATTTCAAAAATACAATGTTACATATGTATATATGATATTAAAAAAAATAATTTGTGGGCTGGGTGGTAGTAATGCATGCCTTTAATCCCAGCACTCGGGAGGCAGAGGTAGGTGGAGCTCTGAGTTCAAGGCCAGCCTGGTCTACAGAGTGAGTTCCAGGACAGCCAGGGCTACACAGAGAAACCCTATCTTGAAAAAAACAAAAACAAATAAGATACATGCCACTTAAGTTTAACAACCTGAGTTTGATCCCCAGGACCCATTGGACAGAAGTAGAGAAGCCACTCTTCCAAAGCTGTCATTTGACCTTCACATTTCTGCCACAGCAAGTGTGCCTTGGTAGTGTGTGTTTGAGGGGAAGTAGGGGAGGAGAGAACAGACACTGAAGACCAGCTGTTGAGCTAGAGGTAGGATGCATAAGACCTCCAACAATAAATAAACGAAAAAAAAGACCCCCAACAATGGAGGAAAAGTGATTGTTTGAGGATTGGGATTAGGGGGGGTTTTGGATACTTCTGTAAGGCTTTCACAATGAACTAATATAGTTATATTTTGGAAATCTATCATCTCAGGTGGCGTTAATACCTTAATATCGTTATATTTCTTTATTTGTAACTCTTAAATCTGGGATTTATACATTTTCTGGGGACCTAATAACATCTATACTCAGAGAGTATATTCAAACAAAATTTTGTATATAGCCTCCTCTTCTTGTTGAGAAGCCCCCTCCTCAAGCATGGATTCTAGAATGTATTTCCATTGGTTAACCTTATTTATAAGGCTACTTACTTGGTTTCTGAATTGTCCCTAACCGTTTGTACCCACCTGTCTGACTGTTTGTCTCCCTTCCTTCCTTCCTTCCTTCCTTCCTTCCTTCCTTCCTTCCTTCCTTCCTTCCTTCCCTCCCTCCCTCCCTCCCTCCCTCCCTCTCTCTCTGTCTCTCTCTCTCTCTTTCTTTTTTAACATTTATACTGATATGTGTGGAGGAAGAATGTATGTGGATGTCAAAGGAAAACTCAAGAAGTCAGTTTTCTCTTTTTTCCCATGTGGGTCTCAGGGATAGAACTTAGATCATCCAACTTGGTGTCAAGAGCCTTTGCCTACTGAGACACTTCACTGGCCCCCCTGAAGCCAGTGACAACCTCTCCTTCAGGAAAAAAAGCACTCACATAGTCCTTATACCCACAGGTAAGTAGAGTCCTTACCCTTCATGAAGAAAACCTCTCTTTGCAACAGACAGAGACTATTATAGAAAACCACAGCCAATCAAAATGCAGAGTTGTGGAGGCCAGTCCCAACAGCTACATCTACAGTATAAGTCCTGCACCTAGGGATTGGGGATCAGGAATCACTGTAGAAGAGGAGGCAGAAAGACTGAGGAGCCAGAGGATCAGGGAGTTTGCTGTGAAACTGTCTCCTAGCAATGTCAGAAGCTACGTTCATAAAGTCTCACCAACATGGCTGCCTAAACACGAGCTGAACAAGAGTGACAGCGATGGACATGCCAAAGTGGACAGAGGAAAGACAGTGAGACCTCAACCCTAGAAAAAGAACTACAGACAACCCGGGAATGCTGAGAGCGGGAGAAATAGTCTTCTTCAGGGAAAAACACAGCAATTAGTTATTTAATACCAAACTGTCAGCCCTGAAAACATACATACAAGTAACATTACATGGACTGAGCAGGCTATACTGATGCATTTATGAACATGCATGGATATACACACATAACAATAATTAATGAAAAAAGAGGCCATGAAGTTGAGAGAGCAAGGAGGAGATTATAGGAGAATTTGGAGGAAGGAGAGAGAAGAGGAAATGATGTAATTATAATTTTAAAATAAAAACTATTTTAAAAATAGTAAATAGAAAATGAAAAAAGCAACCATATATTCCACATGAAGGAGTTCTCTGGAGACAAGGTTTGGAATTCTTGGGGAAGTCTCATAACTCTGGCTCTCACTGGAGACTTGACCCAGCTAAGTGCCTTAGGGCTGAACTGGATAAACACAAGCTTTGCAAAAATGGACAAAGCCAGAGCTGGAATCTAAGTCAACTCCCATGGCCCTGGCTTACAGCAGGCACTTTGAAAGTAATATGAAGGGGTGGTGGGAAGAGAAGAACAGGGAACCCCACCTTGCCCCTCAAAAGCATTGCTTGGGTGGGCTCTGCAGATCAGGGCCAGAATCAGTACAGAACCAGGAAGCTGGTGCCTCTTGTTCCCCTGGACCTAGGCCTTTGTGTTGCTGAAGCAACAGGGAAGGCAATGGAGGGACACATGGGAATACTGCTTCAATTCCAAGCTGGCTGCCAGCCCACTTTGAAGATCTCTCAATCAGCTGTACTGGGCACCAGCCTTGTTCATGGCCAATGGCCCTGAGTCCCTTGCCAGCTGAGAAGCCAAAAGAGACTCTGGGGACTTGTAGGTAGGAGGGGCAGCTTGGCAGTAGTAACCAGATGTTCAGTATAGACCCCCCAACTAACAGTGTGTGGATTTCTTGGATAACTCTGGTCATTCCTCAAGGTGGCATGGAGAATCCCTGTGACATGGGTGTCCCTGAGTAGAAAGGTGTAGATGTCATTTTCCTGAAGGGTGAGGGGGTCACATGGGCTCTATGGAGGGATGCAGCACCCATAGCCATGGCTTCACCCACCCTGACTCTGGTCAGCAGTTCTACTACTGGGCCTGCATGAGTGTGCCAGGACAGGTGTGACCTTGTGTGTGCAGCAGTGTGCATGTAGTACATATAGATACCTAGGTGTTCATATGGCGTAGGCTGGCATAGACATGGGGATATTAGTGTATCAGGACATATATGCATATACACAGGTGTGCTTGTGGATATAGCCCAGATGCATACCTATGTACACATGTCCACGCATATTTTATATATAAAAGTTCTTGCTGGGCCTGGTGGTACAGTCCTGTAATCCCAGCTACTCAGGAGACTTAGGCAGGAGGATCACAACTTCAGCATCTACCTAAGCTACAAAGTCAATCCAGGGGCAGCTTGGAAAATTTAAACGAGATTCCCCCCAAACCATGATGCAAAGATATTGAGACTATATCTCAGAGGTAGGATACTTGTCTACCAAGCACAAGGCCCTGGGTTCAAGACCCAACATTGCAGAAAATACTAATACTCATTAAATTAGTGTCCAGAAAGACTCCTGGGCTCACTTTACTAGCTAATGACTTTTTTTTAAATAAATCTTTTTTTAAGCTTTTATTTTTTTTAATTTTATGTATTCACCATTGCTCTCTTCAGACACACCAGAAGAGGGCATCAGACCCCATTGCATCTGGTTGTGAGCCACCATGTGGTTGCTGGGAATTGAACTCAGGACCTTTGGAAGAGCAGTCAGCGCTCTTAACCACTGAGACATCTCTCCAGCCCTAGCTAATGATTTTTTAACTTAAAAAATTTTATTACATTTATTTGTGTGTGGGGTAAATGTGTGTGCTATGATGCAAATGTATAGATCAGGAGATGGCCTGAGGGAGTCAGTTAGTTCTCCTTTCAGTCTAACTCAGGTGGTCAGGCTTAGCAGCAAACGTTTTTACCCGCTGAGCCATCTCGCCAGCCCCAAATCGACTTGCTTTCTTTTTTTTTTTGTTTGTTTGTTTGTTTTTGTTTTTCAAGACAGGGTTTCTCTGTGTGGCCCTGGCTGTCCTGGAACTCACTCTGTAGACCAGGCTGGCCTCGAACTCAGAAATCCGCCTGCCTCTGCCTCCCAAGTGCTGGGATTAAAGGCGTGCGCCACCACCGCCCGGCTTCGACTTGCTTTCTAATGGACCTTTTCCATAAAATGTCTGAACCATAGGAGGTGCAGTAGGCAGTCGTGTATGAAACCCCTCTCCCTAAAGTTTGCACAGTTGCTCAGCGTAGACGCTCGGAGGGCAGAGAAGAAACATCTGTCTTTCTGGAGCCCCAGGCTTCATTTGCCTCTGGGGCCGATTAAATTACTGCACCATCTCAGGGGAGTCCTAGAAGACATGGATGCCTGTGGTCCTAGGAGACCTTCTTCTAGACACCACCTACAACCCACTTAGAGGCTGACAGTCCCACAGTGAAAGGGGGCTTCAGTCAGTCCAGGGGAGGGTGAGTGCCAGGGTCAGGCACAAGTTAGAAGAAGAGAGAGGGTGGCCGCCCGTGGTGGGGACCACTTGGTGGGAAGGAGGCATGTGTTTGCCTGGCCTTGTCTTGTCTCTGGGTCGGTTTGGTGAAGAATTTGGGTTTGTGTGTAGCAATCCAGCCCAAAGCCTCAAGGATAGGAGGTCATTTATCAAGGACACGTAGAGAGACAAGTGAACACATATATATATATATATCATCCCATTCTCCAAAGAGTTACACATTGCTTTTCTATTAAACAGAAGTAGGTGTGACCCTGTGACCTTTCAAGATACAAGACTCCTGCCAGGCGGTGGTGGTGCACGCCTTTGATCCCAGCACTTGGGAGGCAGAGGCAGGTGGATTTCTGAGTTCGAGGCCAGCCTGGTCTACAGAGTGAGTTCCAGGACAGCCAGGGCTACACAGAGAAACCCTGTCTGGAAAAACAAAAACAACAACAAAAAAGATACAAGACTCCTGAGGCTTGCAAGGTAAGAGGGGTGCCTGGGCGCGTGTGGAAGCCAGAGACTGATGTCATGGTGTCTTCCTCAGTTGCTTCTCTACCTTATCCTTCTGGTACAGGATTTTTCATGGAACCTGGAGGCCTGCATTAAGACCAGACTGCTGGACAACAAACTCCACCCTTACTCGAGAGCCAGTCTGTCTGTTGCCCAGGGACACGCCATTGCCATCCCCGGTTTCATGTGGTGATGAAGATATGAACTCAGGTCCTCCTTGCTTGTGTGACACATACTTATCCACAAAGTCATCTCCACGTTGTAACTTTCTTTCTATGTTTGTTTTTTTCGTTTGTTTGCTTTTAGGATATCGATTTGTGTAGCACGGACTAGCATCGGACTCATGTGTAGCTCAGCTTGGCTGGGAACTCCTGATCCTCCTGCCTCCACCCGCCTAGTGCTGAGATTGTAGGCATGCATTGTCACGTCCAACTCTCAGAATATTTTCATCTTCTTTTCTCAAATGGACTTTCGGGGTTAATGAGATGGCTCAGTGGATAAAGGTGCTTGCTGCTAAGCCTGATGACCCGAGTTTGATCCCCAGGGATCACATGGTGGCAGGCAAAAACCCAACTCCTATGGATTGTACTCTGCTCTCTACATAGGCACTCTGTCACACGGTATACACATACACATAAATAAATGTAGAAAATGTTAAATAAAATAAACATTTATTATTACTGTGTACATATGCATGTGTAGAGATTAGAGAATGACCTCTGGGAACTGGTTCGTGCTTTCTGCTACGGGTTCTGGGACTCTAACTAGATCCTCAGGCTGGCACAGCAAGCACTCCGACCCACTGAGCCATCTACCAGCCCTATCAGAATCTTTCTGGAGGTTGTGGGCTGCAGAGGTGAGGCTGGGGTTCTGGTCAGGGCAACAGTGGACCCGAATCTCAACTCTTCACAATGAGCAAGATGTAGGATGTCACCTGGCCTTGGCCACAGCAGACACAGACAGGCAGGCCCTCTCCATGGAGGAGACCAAGAAGACACCATGACATAATGGCCACCAAGCACATTCAGCCCTATGTCATTAAAGCCTTTCCTGTAATCTGCTCAGAACTCTGCTTTCCTTGCTCACCCCAGGTTCTTCCTTCTGTCAGGGACTCATCCCGAGACCCAGGAAATGTGTTGCTGGAAAACCTCTCTGCCAGGCTGATTCCTGGGTAAAATAAAGTCAGAACAATCAAGACCAATAAACCCCAGCCCCGCGGACTCTTCCAAGAGCAAGAGTCTGTGCAGAAGGAGGTTATGAAGGGGAGAGATGAGCCAGGTCAGTCTGTGTGATCTCTAGAAGCTAAGAGTGACAGAAGAGAGTGACCAGCAGCCATCAAAAGTGGCCGTAGAAACTGGGGCGGAGGACTGGAAACTACCTGTGAGGTCGAGTTCCGCATGGAGGTCACCGGTTTCCTAGACAGGAGCTGTTTGGAAGAAGAGTGAGGACAGAATATTGACTGGAGGACTGGGGATACAGCTCAGTCCACACAGTGCTTGCCTGAAGTGCATGCCTGTAGCCATAGGTTTGCTCAATGGCCCCGTAAAAATCTGGTGGGGTAAGGCAGAAGAAGGAAGATCATGAGTTCAAGGTCATCCTTGGCTACATAAGAAGTTTAAAGCCAGCCTGGGCTACATAAGAGCTTGCCACAAAACCAATACGTAAATACAGACAAATACACAAGAGGAAATTTCTGACTGAAACGGATTCCAGAAAGATGAAACCAGCCTAGCACATGGACAGCCTGCTTCTCCCTTCCTCCTGCCCCACTTCTTGCCTTTCTCACCCTTCTCTTCTTTTCCTTCTTTTTTGTTGTTGTTGCTTTTTTGTTTGCTACTATTTTATTTTATTTTATTTTATTATTTTATTTTATTTATTTTATTGTTTGACACAGGATCTCACAATGGAGCCCTGGCTGGCCTCAAACTTGCTAGGTAAACAATTGAACTGGCCTCAAATTCAGTGATCCTGCCTGCTTCTGCCTCCCAAGGGTTCTGATTAAAGCTGTGCACCAGCATGCCCGATCTGTTTTTGTTTGTTTGTGAAACAGTCTTGCTGTGTAGTCCCAGCTGGCATTGAACTCAGGATGGTCTTGCCTCTAGCTCCCTAGGGCTAGAATTACTGGTGTGTGCCACCATAACTCACTACACACAACTCTCTCCCAAGAGTTTTGCTGTTTCTATCCACTGCACCTTGTTAGGAAAACAGGGTTCTGCTCCTCTAGGGCCCTCGTCCCCCAGGGCTCACCAGGTGCTGAGACCCCAGGAGATTATAGCTGTCCTTTACTCTCAGCTCAGTTTCACTGACATCTGTCGTGCTTTGCTCATACTTCCTATTTGTTCTCAATGGGAAGACTGCTCTCAAAGACACAAACTATTTCATCCTGGTGACAAACAGAAAGAAGGGCCAGGGCTCCGCTGTCAGCAGTGTTCCTCTAAGTCTCAGACGTGGAATCTTTGAGAACCTAGGACCTGGATCTTCCATCGCTGGGCTTCCATCTGCTGGACAAAAGTCCTAGCCGGTGATGTCACAGACACTTTCCTCCCACACACATTCTGGCTTTGCCGTCATTCCGACTTGCTACAGTGTCTCACCGAGAAAGATCCCCAATAAAGCCCCTACCGAATCTTCACACTGGCTCCAGGATTTGGTTTATTAAATTGTCTTCTGCCACAAGGACCACTGACTTATAACAGCTGTTGCCACAGCAACCAAGCAGCCAGCCTGCTGTTCTAGCTAACAGTCATGAACCTCCTGCTGGCAATTTGGCTTAGGGACAGCAGGGGAAGACATCCTGAAGTGTGTGAGAGGCTGGGATGACAAAGGGGGGTTACTTGAGAAGTGACAGAGAGGAAAGGGCAAGGAATTCACTAAGCATCCAGCTCAGTACTTGTGGAACTGCTCTACAGTTCAGAGTGGAAAAAGATGCAAATGACTAGCATCAGAGGAGTCTTCTTCTAGTGATGCAGGCTGCCCCTCATCAGATACCTCTTTTGTGAGGAAGAAGGGCCCTGGGGCAGGAAAAGGGCCACACAGCAAGGAAAGGGTCCTGCCAGCACTGAGCACTCACCAAATCCAGGAGCAGTGCCCCAAGGTGGATCTTGAGAGGCATAACCCCAGTGCTCATTGTCTGTTTCCTAGAGAAAGGCTGCTTATGTGAATATCTACCGTCTAAAGTATAGTTTCTGACTATACTTTGTGAAGTCCCACAGTAATGAATTCAAGTCCTGTCTTCTCCACTTGCAAACTGTTTAACATTAGGCTGTTTTGATTTGTAGCCCAGGCTGTCCATGAACTCACTGGGGTACTCCTGCCTCTGCCTCCTGTAGGGATTATAGGATAGTAAGTACTAGGCCAACTCAAGGGAGCACTTGGAATGGGAGAGCTATAGTGTGTGGGTTAAATCTCACTGAGGCCGCTCTTTTTTTAAAGCCTTAAAATATGAACCAAGGGGTATAAGAACCATTTGTCTATTAGCCCTACCACACCAGACCAGGGCTCCTGTAGCCTCTGCCCTCAGGAAGCTGAGATAGGAGGCTTACAGAGTTCCTGAGTTTGAGACCAACCTAGGCAGAACAGTGAGACACCGCCCACCCCATCTCAAACAATGTATCACCATGTAATAATTAGTTTATACAAACTAGCACCAAAAAAGTCAAAGAAAATGAGGTAGGAGCTGACAGTCTGAAAGGCACTCTGGACCAGAAGGCCACACAGACTCAAGCTTTCCAACATACAGAGCAGACGTCAGTACAGCTGCCAAAGAGCGTGGGGCAATGAGAGTGGTGACTTTACAGAGGTTTGTGTGTGTGTGTGTTTGTGTGTGTGTGTGTGTGTGTGTGTGTGTGTGTGTGTTCTGCTGCAGCATCCCTGTCTTTGGAAACTTATGCCAGATGAGAAAGACTGCAGATACAGGATGGATTGCCTGTGTGAATGAGAGGCTGGGGACAGCCAAACGTCTGTCGGCAGCTGGCTGACTGATTGAATAACTTACAGTATGGCCATGCAACGAAGAAATATGTAATGAAGGAATAAAGACAAATGAATAAAGAAAAATTCAGAACGGAGCCCAGGATATAGTTCAGTGGTAGAGTACTTGCCTAATATGTGCAAAGTCCTGGGTTCAATTCCTCAACATGGGGGTGGGAAGTGGGGAGAGGGGGGAAGAGACAGAGATGGAGAGGGAGGTGGGGAAGAGGGAGAGGAAGAGACAGACAGACAGTTCTGTTTGGGCAATTCTCCCTTATATGCCAAAAAAAGTATCTTTTTTTTTTTAAAAAATCAAATATAAAATAACAATTTTTTCCAGACTGGGTCTCACTGTGTAGCCCAGGTTAATCTTTACTTTTGCCTCAATCCTCCTCAGCCTTCAGAGCTCTGGGATTTAAGAGTTCACCATCATGGTGGCTCCCAGAACAATAGTTGCATATGCTTTCCTGTGTATAAAGTGAGACACAATGGTAGCTTACTTTTTTTCTCCTATTGCTGTAATAAAGTATCCTGACAAGCATATGAAGGGAGAAAGAGGTCGTTCTGGCTCGCAGTTCAGGACACAGTCTGGTGTGGTGAACACATGAGCGTCTGCTCATGGACTCTCTCCATTTCATACATCCCAGAATCCTCTCTGGTTTCACATCATTAACATAATCAAAACAATCCCCACAAGCATGCCTTGAACTGTCTCCCAGGTGTTCTAGATTTGTCAAGTTGAAATGAATACCATCCACTGTCACAGGCAATAAGTTCAATCTTTTCTTTATTTTTCTTTTTGTTTTTTTTTTGTTTTGTTTGTTTGTTTGTTTTCGTTTTTTCGAGACAGGGTTTCTCTGTGTAGTCCTGGCTGTCCTGGAACTCACTCTGTAGACCAGGCTGGCCTTGAACTCAGAGACCCACCTACCTCTGCCTCCCGAGTGCTGGGACTAACGGTGTGCACCACCACCACCACCACACAGCATGTTCATATTGTCTTATTTGTGGGTAAACAGATTCTGGAAGACTTTTAGGAACAGCAGAAGTAGGATACCAGCTGAACGGTTGGAGGATAGACCTTTCTGCAAGGAAACCATGTACCTTTCTGTGCTCACATACTTAAAAAAGAAGCTAAGAGCTCAATGCGATAGCCGAGATTTCTTATAAAATACTTCAGAAAAAAAAAAAAAAGGTTTAAGCTTTCATGAAGTGACAGTGGTAGAATGTCCATGGTAAACACTGGATTCAGATCTCCAGAACCCATGTAAAATCCTGGTGGGCCCAGAGGACTCGAAAGACATGCAGGAGACAGAGACTGAGCACCCAGAGCAGGCCATCTAGCTAAGTGGCTCAAATGGTGAGACTTTGGTTCAGCAAAAGGCCCTGCTTCAACATACAAAGTGGACAGTGACTGGGAAGGATACCTGTTATCAACTTCAGATTTCTACACACATGCACACACACACATGCACACACACACATGCACACACACACATGCACACACACACATGCACACACACACATGCACACACACATGCACATACCAATACACAAAGGCAAGAAAAATAGTATGTGGTGTAACCACACAATGGAATTCATCAGTAGAAAGTAATATCACAGCGTTGACAATGATGCTGAGGCAGGAGGATGGGGAGTTTGAGGCCAGTTTGAGCTACATACTGAGTATTGAGACCCTGGTGTTATTTTTTTGTTTGTTTGTTTTAAAGGGCGTTGGGGAGACGGCTCAGCAGTTAAGAGCAATGGCTGCTCTTTCACAGGACCCAGGCTTGATTTCCAGCACCCATGTGGTGTCTCACACTTATAGTTCCAGGGGATCCAGTACCTTCCTCTGGCCTCAGTGGGCACCAGGCACACACCCATGGTGCACAGACATATATGCAGGCAAAACACTCATACACGTAAGATAGATACAAACCCTTTTGAAGTGCAGAAATGGTGGTGCACGCCTTAATCCCAGCATGGGGATTAGGATTTAAAGGCTAGCCTCAGCTACTGGGCCAGCTTAAGGCTATCCTGGACTGCATGATACCCTGCGTCAAACAACAACAAAGGAACAAACTAACAGCATAAAACTACAGGCTGGGTGAATTGTATGGCATTATGAGATCTGGAAGAAGCTATTCGGAAAGCAGCACGGTGCAGGTGTCTATTAATAGGAAGCTCTCTAGAAGCCATCTAGAGACAGCTCATGAATGCAGTGCACGAGCCTGGGGCTGAGCGAGGCTGGGGATTTGCATTGAGTGGTCAGGAGAGGTCTTTATGCTAGACATGCTCAATTACAGTGATGGTTGGGTATCTGTGAATTCAATGAAAGCCACCCAATTGTACCAAAGCATGATGGTATACCCTGTGAGCCCAGGTGGGAAAACAAGGCAGGAAGATCGCAAGTTTGACATCAGGGTGAGACACAAGGGAGACTGTGTCTCAAAAAACACAAAGGTTGGCCAGATGGCTCAACAGATGAAGACACTTTCCACGAAAGCCGGACATCCCCAGAACCCAATAAATAGACAAATAGGGGGGAGGGGAAAACCAAGGTCATTGGAGTGTTGGTATAAGAGAGGCTGGCAATCATGATGTAAATTACACCTCAATATAATGGTCATCTGTTTTCTTGTGTGTAGGATGTGTTTGAATGTATATGCAGGAGGGGGTGGCCATGTAAGGGGTGCTCATGTATGGGGTGCATGTATGTGCCCAAGGCTGATGCCAGGTGTCTTTCTTGATTACTCTCCACCTTATTCATGGAGGCAAAGCCTCTCAGTTGAACCCAGGACCCACCAATATGGCGGGCTGGCTCCTTGTGGTTATATAATTGCTTTAACCACGGAGACCTTTCCCCAACCCTTGGTTGGGGGTTGTTTTTTTCTCTTTTTCTGTATGTCTCTGTGTGTGTGTGTGTGTGTGTGTGTGTGTGTGTGTGTGTGTGTGTGTGAGAGAGAGAGAGAGAGAGAGAGAGAGAGAGAGAGAGAGAGAGAGAGAGAGAGAGATTCACTTTGATACCTAGGATTGTCTTGAACTCATGACAATCCTCCTGCTTCAGCCTTTGAAGTGCCAGCATTACAGGCATAAGCTAAGTGGTTTGAGGACTGTTTTTTTTTTGTTGTTGTTGTTTTGTTTTTTTGTTTTCTTTGTAAAGGAATGAGGCTTCTAAGAGTTGATGATAGTTAAGAACATAAACTGTGGCCTTGGACTCATTAGGTTAAAATTCCATCTCTCCTTCTGTAGCTGGGCAAGCTACACAACAGGCCCCGTCCTGGAGTATCCAGATGATAATTAACGCTTGTCCCGATGCAGGCACTGTTCCAGGTACTTTGCTATGACAGCTTAGCTTAGCCTTACAAACCTTTGGTTACAGAGGGGTTAGGAGACTAGCTAGCCCCTGGTCACCCACTAGCCAGTGTTAGGTAAGTGGCCACCATATTTCAGGAGCTAAGTGCTTTGGCACAGGACAGCACTTATCCCCTAGTGACGTCTGGCATCACCTAATACAGGTGGTTGAGAAGGAATTCTCACAACGTGCTGACACACTAAGTATTGCTGAGGTGTGCTGACACACAATCAATGCCCCCCTCCAAATGAGGGACAGGATCTGTATCCGTAAGGGCTTCTCCCTAGAAGTCACTCTTAATGGATTCCCATGGCCTCGGTTTATCTGATTGTATTTGAAGTGTTCAGGAAGGAAAAAAGCCAAGTCTGGTTTAGAAATAGTGTGTAAGAAAAGGGCTCAATTCCACTGAGCAGCTGTAACAAATTCCTTTCTTCTGAGGGATCGACATTGAAGGATGGAATTGTACACTGAAGTCAACACAATTCTTAGTGGACTTGTTCTTCTGGCAGGGAGGAAGGCATGGACTGAGGACTTGGGTTCTGAGCTGCCCTAGCTGCTTGACTACATCTGCCTTTGGCTAAGACTCAGCATCCATGTTTGTAAAATTGACGAAGCAAACAAACTGAGAACGAACAACTCAGTCACCAGTGTATTGAGGATTACTTGCTGCGACAGGAGCAGACTCAACATAGGTTTATGGGATACACTTAGGGCCCAGTGAATGGGCGGGGCTAAGACTGGGAGGGAGGCTATCTGGATTAGGCAGAAAGAAACACCTGCCATAGGCCACAGCTAAAGGCATAGAGGGAGCCTGTCTTGGTGTCTTCAGGAATGGGGATGAATCCAGAAGCAAGCAGGGGTTGCCCTCAAGGGTCTCTGCGATGGCACTCCCATTCCCTGCCCACCTTCACTGGCCTAATAGAGCAGTACCCTAATGCAGGAGACCTGCTTTTACCTTGACTCAGGACAAGTGTCACTGGGACTAAAAGCACTAACTCAGAAATAAGAAAATTTGAGTGGGGTGTCCCAGCTCTGCCTCATACACACTGTGTGAGCCAGGGCAGATTTTTTAATCTCTCTGTGCTCCAGAACCTACCCCAGAGAGGTGTGGGAGAACATGAGACCCTGTGTATAAAATGCTTACCATGCCTGGGCTCACAGTGAACCTTCCATAACTCACAACCGCTTCTCAGCTAGTGTTTTTTTTTGTTGTTGTTGTTGTTGTTTGTTTTTTTGTTTTTTGTTTTTTTTAGGCAGAGACAAAGCCACCCACAGGTCGCTTTGCCCATTTGCAGTTCTTGTCTTGAGTGAGGACAGATCCAGCAAGTGTGCCCAGCAGGGACATCTGACTCCCACCCAAGTCAGCAGAGCCTGTGAGATCAGCAGGAAGAGCAGGGTTTCTTCAGCTTTTGCAGCAGCCAGATGGCTTGTAGAGCAACTTCAGGCACACATCTCAATGTGAGCTCTTGATTGACAAGCTCTTGATTGACTACCACAATACCTACTTTACAGATGAAGGGGGTGTGGGGGGGGGGGCTAGTGAAAGAGAAAGGTTGTCTGATCCATGTCCCACATGACCTTGAGCCTTCTTGGCAAGGATGAGGCTGGTCCTGTCTAGCACTCACTCTCCTAAGCTTCTTGCTCTGTGGTTGGCAAGCACAGGAGAGAGGCCTGCAGCTTGAGGTGTGTCTGACCCAGATCAGAACAGTTGGGACAGGCCCTAGACTCACTGGGTTCTGACTACACAGCTGGTTTTCTTGGGTCACCCAGCATAGATTCACAGAAAGGTCAGAGCTGAGATGTCATATCAGGCTTGGAGGCCAACTTCAAATGTCCCTGCATGTATATCCACAAATGTGGATTGGTTGTCCCTGCATGTATATCCACAAATGTGGATTGGTTGGTAGAGTATTTACCTACCATGCACCAAGCCTGGGTTTCACTCTCCAGTACCAAATAAACCATGCCTAGTGGTGCATAGTCTGGAGGCAGGAGGATCAGAAGTTCCAGATTATCCTTGGCTACATAGAGAGTTCAAGGCCAGCCTGCACTACATGAGACCCTAAAAAAAAAGAAAAAGAAAGCTCCTACATAAAATGTGAAAGACTAGTAAAAAAGACTCAGACTCATCTTGCAAAAAAGCATCTCCCTCATGTGCTAGCTCTCGGTTGAAGACTACCATTGTTGAGGGATTAGGTGTGAAGAGGGACCCCACAACCAGCTGATTCCAAAGCCTCTTGCCCATTAGGCTCTAACACTTCCCTGGCCCAGAGGTCACAATGTCCCTGGCACTATGGGTGTGTACAGGGAATGTATGGGTCCCAAATGCTATGGGGACTTTCTCCAGTGATGTTAACTCTCTCTAACAATTGGATTGTCACCTGTGAAAGGACACGGGGTGGGGGCAGTGTTTAATTCTCTCCAGTGAGAGCTGAAATTGTATTTTCAGTCTCCAGCCTCACTGTCAAGGGCTGGGGATTTTCTGAGGCCATTTCCATTCGGGCTGAGGCTTTGCTGTGAGCCCAGAGCTGAAGCATTGGAAAATTTTCTTGAGTGAGATTGAGTGGTTGAAGTTGCCTTTTCTTTTTTTAGATATTTTATTTTATGTGTTTGGATGTTTTCCCTGAAGGTATGTCTGTGTACCATGAGTGTGCAGTGCCTGTGGCCACCAGAAGAGGATGTCAGATCCTCAGGGTCTAGAGTTACAGACAGTTGTGAGCCATCGTATGGATGCCGAGAGCTGAACCTGGGTCCTCTGGGAGAACATCAGTGCTCTTGACCACTGAGCCCTTGCTCCAGCTCCTAGAAGTTCCTTTTAAGGGTTATGCTCTGAATTAAGTCTGTTGCTCTACAACAAGTGTCCTGGGTCAGGGAGAGCCGTACAATTTCTGCAACCTTTGTATTTGCCTCTCAGCAACCCCCACCAAGCCTCAGAGCCAGTCCAGCGGAGGGCAGCCTGGATTCAGGTATCACAGACCCAGAGGCCTTTAGCTTCCCAACCCTCCTATTTGCTGTAGAGCCATCCAGGATGGTGGGGGTCAAAGGGTCCCTCTCCTGAGAGTACAGAATTCAAGGAAGATCAACTGCCTCCCAGGAGCCCACCTGAAAAGGTGCAGGTCAAGCGCAAGCTTCAGGTGTCTCCAAACAGCAGATGAAGGTGCCCATGTGGGAGTCACTCCTTTTACCATATGGATCTCGGGGATCAAACTCAGATAGTCAGGCTTGGCAGCAGGTGCCTTTACCGCTTCAACCCTGTAGTAGGCTCAAGACAGGATCTCACATAGCCTCAAGGTCACGATGCAGGTGAGGATGACCTTGGACTCATAGTCCTTTCTGTCCCCATCTCTCCAGTGCTGGAATTACAGATGTGTGCTATCACATTTGGCTTTACTTTCCAAACCATTATACATTAGATCCCCGATTGATCAAAAAAAACATGTTCACATTCAGTCAGTTATCAAAAATAACTGAGAGTGACTGAACCCTGAGAGTGGGGAAGCCTCAGAGACATCCCCTATGCTGTGGGCACTAGCTTTCTGGAAGGTATCCCTGAGGAAAACATCACCAGGAAATTAAGAACAGGAGTTGGCCACCACTATGGAAGCCAGCAGATGCCTCTGGCAACCACAAGACAGCATGCTCTGGTTTTTCTGTGGTCCTTCTCTAAGTATCAACTTCCCACACCCAAACCTGTTGAGGTTCTTAAAACTGATGCCAGAGAGACCAAGTATTGTCCCCTCTGTGGCTTTCTGGTTGGTCAAACTCTACTAGCACCTCTGGTCCATGGAGACATGATGGTGGAGGGCACTTGCATCTACTTATAGCAGAGTGACTGCAGACATGAAGTAGCAATGTCTGGGGCCTACTCCCAGAGATGGCTAGGTATTCACGCCATGCAAAAGGAATGAAGGCCACACCACCAGCCGGCCCAGGGAACACACTGTGCTGGGGTTCCTGGCAGGAAGGCTCCTCATGGGGGCACAACACATGCAGGGGTATAAGGGTGGGTGGTGTCCCCGCTAAAATTCACCTACCACCAATTGCGTCAGAGGCTTCTCTGTAGCTGGAGCTGAGTCTGCTCCAAATGCTTCTGCTTTGCCTTAATGCAGAGCAAATGTACTGTGGCTTTTTAGAGAGGTGGCAGTATATGGGGAAAGCGAGGAGCTTGAAGCCCGGAGGCTGGATTCAGAACTCTTCTGCTCAAGGGAGCAGTGTTCCTTCAAACAATGGCTTCCTGGAGTCCCTGCCCTGTCCATCTGGTCATCAGACAGCCATCTCCTCCTGCTGGATCCTGTTGGGTAGCAGTGGATAGGACTCTCTGGGAGCCCGAGGCAGCCCCACAATTAATGCACCCCTGAATGGGCTGTTCACCAATTCCAGGAAATATTTTAGCTTCCTAGAACCAGGCTTGGAGAATTCAGGGAGAATTCAGAAACCTTGGTGCTACGTGGGGCTTTCTCTGAGTCCTCAGAATGTCACTGAATACCCAGATCTGACAACATGGGGAAACTCCATACAGGGCTGGTGGGCCTGCACTGAGCGTCTCTGGTTAGCATTTCTCACTCGGAAGCAGCTTTGTCATTTTTGAGCTGTAGTTTCACCTCAGATTGGAACACAAGCTCAATGTGACCCGAGAGAAAGACATATGGTCACAGGAAAGCAGGCTCAGGCTCAGGGTTGGCCAGCTGCCTGGCACATTGCTATTCGCCCTTGGGCAAGTCACTTCACCTCTCTGATCCAGCTCTCCTGCCAACAAAACGAGAGGTTGAAAATAATTCCTGCTTGTGTGCTTCTTATGTATTCTTAGTATTATTAGATACAAGAATACACACACACACACACACACACACACACACACACACACACATATATATATATATATATATATATATATATATTCTGGGCTCATGAGAAGTATGGAATGGGTGCCCTTCCCCCGTCAGAAGAGCCTAGTGTCCCTGAGCAGTTGTGATGGCTATGTTAGACTTCTAGCTACATCACTGGGGCGTACCCTGCCCTGCTCGGTCCTTGATGACAGGAAGCTTACCCATTAGTCAGATGAGCAATGGCTTCTTCCTGCGCTGAAGCCACAAGCCAGCCATCCTCACACCCAGCCATGCAAACACCAGGCTTGTGGCCTCTGCCCTTGAGGAGTCTACAGGGACTTCACCCCGGGAACTCTTGCAGCAGAAAACCTAGCAATGCCCGTGTGGCTGGACAAAAGGGCCCCCTAAGAACAAAGGGGGTACAGGGACAATCCCTTCTAGAAGACCCAGTGGGATGTGAGGACTTAGGGAAGCCAAGAGCTGTGAATGACACTTACATCCCCAAGACTCAGCTACTCCTAGAGTCCCCTTGGCTTTTGACAGGAGTTAGACCTGGGCTAGCCAGATGCCCAGCATTCTGCAGAGGTCTGGGCACAAGCATTCTGGGCTCCAGGCTGGAAAAAAATGGCTAACTATGGTGAGATGCTGGCCAACCCTACCTGTTCACTCCTTTTCTTTATAAACTATTATTATAAGTGTGTGTGTGTGTGTGTGTGTGTGTATGTGTGTGTAGGGCACAGGAAAGTGAAAAACCCTGTCTACCCCTTCCAACAGTCACAACTATCATAACCCATCTTGCAGTGAATGGAAAAAGGTTCTGTTATATTCCCAACCTCTGGTCAAGAAGGGGAGGGGAGAATGGCGATATTCCACAAGGTCCTGGGGGGAGTCTGGCTCTCTCGGGTTGCGTGTACCGCCTGGTGAAGAGACTTTGATCCTGAGGTTGGTTTCTGCATTCAAATGGTGATCTACACATACCAATTACAGGGTCTTGGGAAAGTTACTTAGTGACATGGACTAGCAGGTTGTTCTTCAGTGGAGGGCCGGAAGATCAGAAAATAAAGAGATAGGAAAGCTGGGGTCAGGTGATCTTGCATGTATCCTTCTCTGTACATCAGAGCCCCAGGGTAAGTCTTGTATCGGCCTGACTCACAACGACTGAGCATCCAGCCTGCGGAAGCTTATTGAACACCTGCTAGGAACAGGCACCAACAGGATGCCTTGGAGAAGAGTATGCTGATCCTCAAAGAAAACTAAAAAGAGGGCTGGGGAGATGGCTCAGAGGTACAGTGTTTTTTGTACAGACCCCACAATCTAAGTTCTAAGCTCACGTATAACAGTGGCAAGATCCTTTCTAACAAGTTGTCCTCTGACCCCACGCACACTCCACACCAGTAAGTATATATGAAATTGGGTTTAAGTATTTTAGGTTATAGCAATGTGTAACACTAGATCGCTGGTGGAACTGTGCCTCCCTGCCCCCCACCCTGCCACCTCTTAACACCATGTGGGAAGAAGTTTTTATTTATTTATTTTTTTGTGACAGGGTCTCACAGAGCCCAGGCTGGCCTTGAACTCCCTACAGCGCTGGGAATGACCTTGAACTTCTGATCCTCATGCTTCTACGCCCCAAGCTAGGATTGCTGGCATGTACCACTATGTGACAGCGTGGTTTAAAGCTCATCTCTACCGCTGTGTTGAATTACTTCCATTGCTTCACTTTTGCATGGAATCCCATCCCAGACGGAGGCTGCTCCTTCTGTGTGGACCTTCTGAGCTTTAAGGACACAGAGAGTTTCTCTGCCATTGTCGGGGGCTGGATGCTTGGAGAGGTTGAGCAGCAACAGGACCCTGGCCAGCTCACATCCTTGCAGTCAGTAAGTCCTGCCAGCCTTCCTGGTCCTACCGCCTCACAGCCCAAACACCTGCCAAGTTCACTCCTTCACCCTATTCCTTCGTTTGTGCCATGAACCACTTCCCTGAACCCATCCTGACTTCCACAGATGGGGTTCATTCTCCCCTGTGAGTTATGACATCACAGGGCAGCCATCTTGACATGTAGATGTCTCTGCGGGTTTGAAGCAGGGGACTCCAGCTGAATCCAGACTCTGTTGGCAGATAACCAGCTATCTCTGACTCAGGCTCCTTATCTGAGAAATGGGGGACAAGCAGCTCACAGGCCTGCTGGGAGGGTTGAAATCGATGTACCAGGTACACAGCGGCCAGTCAAAGGTGCTCTGTCCCTGTCCTTCCTCAGCTACTCTTAAAGAGGCAGCTCCCAGTGACCTCCTCGCATCCCAGCACCAACAGAAGCCAAGCGAGAGAAACACTAACAATTGATTGTCTGAAGCCTCTGAATCTGGGAGAGATTTGTAAGGTGGCATTAGATAACGAACGCACAAGTTAAAGAATTACAACTTATGATCACCAACAGCTTGTACAGGAGCGCTCTCACAGAGCCTGCTATTTACAATTCTGGACTCTTTACATAAATCAACCCACTTAGTCACACAGCTGCACACTGAAGCAGGGCTTGCTAGCATCCCACTCTGCAGATGAGAAAACTGAGGCACAGAACGCTTAAACAGCTGTAAGCCGCACAGCTGGAGCACGTGATATCCCCTGCCTCCGGAGTCCGTGGTCAGAGTCACTCTGCTGGGCTGCGTCTTCCTCAGAGCCCTAAGGAAGCCCCAAATGGTCTTATGTCCACAGCGCCTGCCTCGGTGGAAGCAAGAGAGAAGAGGGCAAGAAGAAAATGGAGCTCCCCTTTCTTTCCGCACTTTGCAGGTGTCTGCCCTCCTTGGACTCCATGTCCTGATGACCTGGGTTCAATTCCCAGAACCTGTGGTGGTAGGAGAGGACTCTCAAAAGTTTCCTTTGGCCGCTACACGTGTGCTGTGCCAATCATCCCACACGCACGCACATACGTCATACACACACGCACACACTATAATAATCACAAATAAAATAAATAAACTACATTGGCCAGTGTATTAAAGCATATCTCTAGTCTGTAAAGTGGCGATGACTCACTCAATAAAAGCCACGTCACATAACACTAGACTGGATCATGCAAAGCCCATGATCAACAGCTCCTTTCCAGACAAAGCCAATCAACCCTTCCCCATTTGGCTTGGCTTCAGCTTCTGAGTCCTCAGCGCAGCTCCAGAGTCTGAGCCAAAATTACAGCTGAAGCCTATCTGTCATTCTGGCTCTAACAGGACAAAGACAGAACACCAAAGGCAGCAGACCAGGGGAGTAAAAGGCTTCCCGCCTCCACTGCTCTCCCCTTCTGCAAAACCCATTTTCATCACAGTGAGAACTTAGAAGGTACTGAAAGGAAACGCTGGTTTTAATGATGGTGTGAGGGCCATGCTGAGAGGAGCGCTGTACCCACGGATGAGGACAGCGAACAGGAAGCGAGAGCTCGGCAGCCGCTGGACCAGAAAGGATTCATCCTGTGGTGACCATAAGCAATGACATGGGCCACGCCCTTCCCTCGATGCACCTCCTCCCTTAGACAACCTGCCACCCAAGAGTGTCATGAACCGATGCAAGCCCCAGAACTTTCCAATGGGAACAGGACAAGACATAAGCCACGTATGCAATTCAAACTTCTCTAGTAGCCATTAAAAAAAGGAGGTTAAAAAGGAAACAAGTGAAATTAATTTTCATAGCAGACAGGGGTCTGGGGACACCGTTTATGATAGGCCATGTGCTTGGCGTTCATAAGGCCTTTGGTTCAGTCCCAGGAATTTGGCACTGAGAAGCCAAATTCCTAAGATAGATGTGTGTGTGTGTGTGTGTGTGTGTGTGTGTGTGTTGTATCTTACCCCAATAGCTCCAAACAGTATCATTTCAATACAGAAAAAAAAAATTAGTGAGGTTATTTGAGTTTCTTTTTTCTGATGCTATCTTTGAAATCCAATATATATTTTTATAGTATGTTTCAATTTAGATACAAAGATTTCATTAAAAATAGTCTGTCTTGAGAAGTCATAAAAATTATAGTTAAAAATGTAGATTCCACATATAGCTACGCTTTTAAATTTTTCCAAAAGTTTTCCAACAACCTAAATCAGTGTCTGCTTTAAAGTTTAAATCAATAAAAATTAAATAAAACAAAGGATTCGGTTCCTCAGTTGCAGTAGCTACATTTTAAGTGCCCAAAAAACCTAGGTGCCCGGTGGTGACTTTGAGGTCTGGACGAGGGTGAGAGTGTGGGTCTGCTGAAGGTTGCTCTGTCCACCTGCACCAAAGTGTTAGCCTGTAAAGATTCTCAGAACCTTGAGGTTGGCTCCTCCAAGTATTTTTGTCCAGGCTTGTTGATCCTGTCTAGGCCACTTCCTGTCCCCCACCCCACTTGCCCAATGTTGGTTTCCATTTCCCTTTGGCCCTACATGTACTCTGAGACTTCAGTTTACTCCCGACTTCAAACTGGCCCACTCCCAACTACACTCTGAACCCCAGCACAGGTGTGGTTCCCTGTCCATGTGTGGTTCCCTGTCCAGGTGTGGTTCCCTGTCCAGGTGTGATTCCCTGTCCA
>NW_021604585.1:9835637-9849142 GCF_004785775.1 Grammomys surdaster | reverse complement strand
TTCCCTGTCCAGGTGTGGTTCCCTGTCCAGGTGTGGTTCCCTGTCCAGGTGTGGTTCCCTGTCCAGGTGTGGTTCAGGGACTCTACTTATTTGGAAGGGTTATTCAAGAGATGATGTGTTCTCAGCTAAATGAAAAAGAGAAGACTGTCAATCTTGGGGTGTACCCATGAATGAGTCATCATCTCCTTCTAGTGTTCTGGGGGGAAAGCCCTGGCAATTTTCACATTCTCATGAGGTGGATCCAAGATGGCATTTGCATTCTCCTCAGAAATCTCTTACAGCTCACTGTCTCACAGTGCCCTCCAGGAGCGGAAGGGCTTTGCCCTGTTGCTTGATTCCTTCTTTATCTTCTGTCTTGGGTTGGTGAATTATTTGGGTGCTGTGCTTGGTCCTAACCACTCACTCCTCCAAGTCACCAAAACTACCACAGACATCACTGACTGATCACATGGTCTTTCTCCATGAACTTCAAACTAAGCTCTACTCCTCAACCCCTGGGACACTGCCCTATCACCCGATCCCAGAAAGAGAAGGGAAGGGAAAAAAGATGGCTTCACACAAAGAAGCAGGTTCCAGATGTCATAGATGAAGACAAACAAAACCTATCAACACCACAAACACCAGCTCCCCATCTCCTGTCCCCAGAGCTGACTGACTTGGCACCCTTGGAGAGTAACACAAGGCTGCTCATGACTGCAGTGGCCCCTGCAGGCCAGAGCTTCAGAACTCCTTGCAGCAGAAGGCCCCAGACATCATCAGCCCTCCCCTGCTGCATTTGAGAAGCAGGGAGTCAGAATGGGCGGGTGGAAGCTTCGTTGGAAAGGGTATCTTTGACTGTCCCTGGTCTGCAATTGACCTATGTACGCTGACCCACAAGAGAAGACCTTGCAGGCAGCCAGCAACACAGGAAGCCCATCACCCATCACTCGGTGCTGAGGAAGCCACTTGAACTTCAAAGGGATGCAGCAGTCCCTGTATCACTGAAAACAGCTGAGTGGGTTGCTCCTGAACAAGTGCCACCTCTCCATCTTGGGGCAGCCTCAGGCCTCAAAGTCTCCAACAAAAAAAAAGAGGAAAGAATCTTAAGGTCCTGCATTGCCCGAAAATGGGATTCCACAGTCTGGCTGTACCTGAGGAGAATACCACCAACCAAACAAGGAAACAAAGGAGGGCTTGATCAGATACCCAGTTGCAGCACTCTCCCGCCCACACAAAGCACTCTCTAGAGACAGGCCTCCCATCTCCCCCCCACTCCAGTACTTCAACAAGGGCTCCATTCTCCTGTGTCATTCACAGGCACTAGCATCCTCCCTTCCCCCTCACCAGGCCCATACCACACATTATCAAATACACAAGACATAACACATGACACATGACACCCCCCCACACATAGGACATAGACACAGGTCACACATCACATACAAACACACGTATAACGCGCTTGAAACATATGCCACCCACACGCCCACACACTGTACGCAAGTATTTCACTGATCCCACATTCTAAGGACGAAATGTTCCAAGCCATAGAACATTAAGAAACAACACTTACAAATAGATCTGATCATCTTGCTGGAAAATGAAATGAATGACACAGTTTCCTGACTTACAAAGCCTGCATGCTGAATATGATTTATCACTTCTCAGAGATTCAGTCATGTATCTCTGAGCCTGTCTTTACCAGGGCCCTCAGAGCCTAATGACCTGGCCTCTCCCTCTGGCTGCTTTCCCCTGGCCACAGGCTGCCTTGGCCACAGGCTGCCCTAGCCAGGGACACCAGGCATTACAACCTCCAGAGATGAGGCTTACACTTGGCTGTCTGGAACACTCCCTCCCTACATGTCTGCATGGCTCAGTGTTTTTCCATTTGGGACTCTGTTTAAAGGCCAGCTTACCAGAGAGACCCTTCCCAGCCCTGTCCACCCCCTCTTCTGCCGTCTTACACTGTTTTATTTCATTTTCATGTATTTGCTGTTATCTAATAAATTATGTTCATATATTTATTGTCTGCACTACCTCCAGGACCCAAGCTCCTCGAGAGCAGAGACTATGCCTGTTTTCTTAATGCTTGAAACAGTTTTGGAGCATAATAAATGCTCAGTGAACAACTGTCAAGGCAGTGAATAGGTGAAGTATCAGGCATTCTGACCAGTGAGCGCATTGAGCAGCGGCTACTCCTGTTTCTGGTTGGTCTTTTGCTGTTATCTGTCACTTTCCAGGATGTCTGCAGCTCCAGGGGATTCCAATCTCAGGCCCTCCTGTGATGTGCTGTATTTGTAACCAAGGAAAAGCTAAAGGTTGCCAAGAGATGACCAACCTGCTGACTTACTTAACTGATTTTTCTAAACAATGTTTCTTCCCAGGCTGTGGCCTCAGGGCAATCGAAAGCCTGCCTGCTGCTCTCAGTGGTCTGAGGACAGGTCTTTGTAGCTTCCTTCTGGTTGTGAACTGTTACAAGATCTAAGTCTACCTAGAAACACTTCTACAAGCACATCCCAGGCACACTCAGACACCTTCGACAGCAGTGCCTGTGTAGTCCTGGCAGTCAGTGGGAAGGGCACACTCCTGTGGAGATGTCAACGCTGCCAGCGCTTGAGCAGTCAGTTGGCTTTCCATATGCCTGGGGCCCTGGCCTTATTCTCCTTCAGTAAAGCACTGTGAGGCCTTGAGCCTAGGTCTAGGGCTCCTTTGTTTTTGCAGTCTGAGCTGGCAAGGATGGCCTAGATCCTGGCCTAGAGAGTAGAAGTGACCCACCTCAGGCTGCAAGCCCCTCAGCTGCAGGGCTGGGCCTTGCAGTGGCCCCTGGACATTCATTCATTCATTCATTCATTCATTCCTATCCTCTCTACACTCCCACCCCATGCAACACCTTCTCAAAAGCCAGGCTCAGTTTCCGTCCTGGACCAGTCTCCTCCCTTCAGGGCCCTCAGGGAGCCAGGGAGAGTCCCGAATGGCAGATCCCCATAGCTGTGAGCACAGTAAGAGTTGCCACCCCTCTCTGAGCTCTCTGTGACAACGTTTGTTTTTGACTTTTGGGGAGTCACTCTACAAAACAGCAAGAGGCGGCTTTTCCTGGAGCTCACTTTCTTCCACGCCAGCTGCATGTTGCCCAAAAGAGCCTTTATGTGTAGCATTTTAAACACACACACACACACACACACACACACACACACGCTCCCTAAGGTTCTTCTATTCATCCACTTACCCAAAGTATCCCCAATCTCCTAACCACCTCTGGTTCAAGATGTTCTGCAAAGTCTTTTGGGTGGCCCGGCATATCTGAGTGTGGCTGAACCTTGTAAGGTAACAACATAGGCAAGCCTGGACTACAGCCTCTTCCATAAACTAGGATTCAGAGGATGTTGCCAGCCCACACTGCCCTGGAAAGTAAAGGCCAAGACCCTGCGAAAAAGAACAGGCAATTTGCCAGTGGTACCCGCGTTGGATCAGGAAGCAGAAGTGGGATGCATGAAACTCTGCCAGGCAAAAACACCAAAGGAAGCACTAACGTAGGGGGCAGGACAGTTACTGAAGCCCCGCCCCCTGGCTATTCAGGTCCTCCGGGAACCAGCAGGCCTCCCCTCTCCCTCCCTGCCGGGCTGCTCTGAAGGAAGAGAGGGGAGGAGCACACAACAGATGGGGGTTCCTTTATTCACCCTCCTCCTCCCAGCCTCCCTCCCCCTTGCTGGGCCAGCCCTGCCTCTCAGGGAGCCAGGTCTCCTGCTGTGCAATAATTGGACCCTATTTCACGACAGCGAGTCTTTTTTTTTTTTCCTCCCCTACCTGCTGCTATTGGAAGCATTTATCTGCTGACTTGAGCCTGTGGAGAGACACCCTGGCGGGCCTTGAACTATTCCAGTACAGACTGGTTCTGCAAGAAAAACCTTTCCTGCTTGGAAAAAAAAAAAAAAAAAAAAAAAAAAAAAAAACTCTTTCCCTGCAGCTGCACCCATTGGCTCCGTCTAGTTCCTGGACCCCGGTCTACAAAGGGAGTTGGTTCCAGAACCACCTTTAGATGTCAAGGAGACAAACAACTCGGAAGCAGAACTGGACCTCAGAGCAGCCACTGGACATCCATTTGCATCCTGCATGTGAGCAAGTGCACACGCACACACACAGACACACAGACACACGCACATACACACTATCCTCCACACCCATGTTTTCAATAGCTAGCCTCTATTTCCATCTGGGGTTAGTCTTTTTAATCAGTCTATCAAAGAGCCCAAATTCAGTGAGGCTCAAATTTCTTACATAAAGTAGGAAACTACACTGTGTATGCAATCCCAGCCCGTCAGCCTAGGCTACAAAAGAAGAACCTGTCTCAAAAAGAAAACAAAATGGCCACATGCATAACCTTCTGAATGCTTTATAATCTCTAGCTTCTTTTTCATATTTTATTATTGATTATATGCATCTGTGTTTGTCTCTGAGTGTGGGTTTGTGCGATTTGGGTGTAGTGCCCACGGAGGCCAGAAGAGGTCACTAGATCTGGAGCTGGAGTCACAAGCAGTTGTGAGATGACCAATACGGGTGCTAGAAATCAAACTTGGTTCCTCTGGAAGAGCAGTACATGCTCCTAACCACTGAGCCATCCCCCCCAATTCCACGTCTGGATTCTTACACCGTGATCGCATGTAAGTGTGAGTGGTCCTTCTAGAGTACCATTCACAAACTAACGGGGTGGAAGTGGGGCGGTAAGCCTGCGCATGCTCAATACTGATACAATCCCCCTCCATCCCCCAGTATTTTGACGTGTGATGGTGAGTGCATGAATGTGGAACCTGAAGAGAATGGAGGTGGGAGAGCCAATCAGGATGTTGCTAGGGGAAAAAAATTTAAAAAAAAAAAAAAAACAGCTCGGCAGATCTAGAGTGTTAAACACCTCATACTGAACTCACTCACTGGTCAGATCATGGATATGCCTCAGTTTACTCCTGTGTTGCAAATAATGTTGATACCTAGGTCACAAGGCTGTTTGAGGGAGGGAACGCTGATCCAAAGCTTGGGAAATACTTGTCCGGTGTCAAAAGTATCAAATGAATGTGACCACCACCAATGTAACACAGAGCAGGCAGCTGCTACAGAGGCTAGACTAAGTGGCCTGAAACAGTTCTCAGAAGAGGCAGAGCACGGCATGAGACTGTCCAGAGCAAGCCCGATGTCTAAGTGAATCAAATTTAGTGCCCCAGAGGTCATTAATTGACCCCACCTGAAAGCTTGTCACCCCTGTTCATTTCTGGAAGGCTTGAGAGTCTGTCTATTCTCCCGTGACTTTGCTCTGCTGCTTATGGGGAGGTGTTCTGGGTTCCCTGAAGAAGCAGGCCAGGCACAAACCTCCAATCTTCTAACTATAATGAACTCCTCGGTTAGAGCCTCCTCTCCGACCTCAAGGTGGCTTCTTCCATTACAACATAACAGTCCTCTGAGTAGCTTAGCCAGCCTTGCCCTGTGCCCTCTCCATGTCCACCTTAAATGGTATTTTCTTTCCACCTCAGAGCTTCTTCTGCTTGCTAAGCTGAGAACAACCACCACAGAAGGAAGTCAAGTCCCTCAGGCCTCCCAGCATGGAGCAGGGTATTACTGGCTGGTGGGAGGCTACAGTTACAGCACAGAAATAAAGGGGTTGCTGGGGAATGAGCAACACCCCAAGATGCATCCTGTGCTCCTGGGCCTCCCTGGCATCCCTGTGAGAACTCCCTCCAGCTTGGGTGCCCCTGAGCCCAGGAATAGACCCCCTATGAATACTTTACATCTGAACATGTTGGGAAAGGGAATTGTGGATATTTGTGTTTCTCTCCCTAACCTCTTTCTCACATGCGGCACCTCAACAAATTAAACACAAAATCGTTTTCTATCATTTAGGCAAATCTTATTCCCACAGCTCCAAAATGCACACATTATAAATAAAATACAAATCCATTCAACTGTGATTGAACCTTAGTTCTCAGAGAACAGTCCTAGAAAAGCTGCTATCAGTGTCACCATCTATAGCGAAGTTCCCTGAAAGACCTAAAGAGTTACAAGACCTGACAGGTCATGTAGTCTATAGCTCTGAAGGTCAGGTATGTCTGTACGGCATCCTCACAGATCCCTAAAGAACTTCCAAAGCTATTTCCTCCCTTCTAGAAATCCACCATCTGTTTATCAAAGCACTAACAAACCTGGCCAATTATTTAACCCAAACAGAACAAAGACTAACAAAGGTCCACAGGTGGTAGGTTATCTCATCCATGGTTATTCGGCTCTGTCTCAATTTCAGGATAAAAAAAATTCCAGTTGAGGCCAGGTATGGAGATGCTTTTCTGCAATCCTAATACTCAGAGGGCTGAGGCAGGAAGATTTTGAGTTTAAGGCCAAACTGGGTTTTTCTGTCTCAAAGAAGAACAAATGAACAAAAAGAAAGGGAGAAGGGAGGGAGAGAGGAAGGGAGGGAAGTAGGGGGAGCAGTTCCAGTTCAGAAAATTCATGCCTAAACCTTTCATGTTAGACAGGAAATGGTTATCTTAATTATGTCCCTACTGAAAACACCCAAAATAGTTTTGTTTTGTTTTCAAATAATGTAAAGTGAAATTCCATGTAAGACTCTAGCATTTCACTCAAGCCTGTTAAGAGAATTAGCATATAGAAAACCTGAAACCAGGACCAACCAACCACATACTCCAGCCCTGGTTACTCTGCATCCTGCATCAGCTGGAATCCTCCGCTAGTGCAGATTAGTGTGGACTCAAGGGGATATTTCCAAATACGTCGCCGTCTTGCCCAGCACAGCGCAGCAAGGCAAAGTGTCAACCCATGTAGTAAAGCTGCCAGAGAGGGAGTCAGCTTCTCCCTTGAATCCAGATTCCATGACCAAATCTTCACATCCGAATCTGTGACACACAGGCTGAGAGTAGGGCCTCTCTGAGAAATTTGGCCATGGGGTTGCCATGCCGACATCCCACGATGCCAAACAAGGTCCCAAGGTCCAGAAGCAACTTGGCTGGCTTTGAACAGGCCAGACAACCGAATGAGGGCAGAGCTGCCTCCAGGACCAGACGCTCACAGGGACCCTCCCTTTCTGGTTTTAGCTCTCTGGTTCCCTGGGGGTAGTAAGGATGGTGCCTGTCTGAATTTGCTCAGCCTCTGACAACAGGGCTGGCCACCTCATTCTCTAAGAATCTGAAGTTACGGCCCAACTCAACGGAGATGTTTGGAAATGGCCGACAGTGAGGGGTTATCAAAACTTTTAGGGAGAAGTCAACGGCAGCAGCTGCCCCCTTTCCCTGTGAGCAAAGCATCCACCTCCTGAAGATGCTGAAGCATGTGTCGCCTTACCTTTCTGCTGAGAGAGGGTTGGAGCTGTGCATAAGGAATAAGGGGATGTGAAGCTGGAGCTGTTCAGTGCTCCCAGTGAGCAAAATCCCTTCGCACTGCTTTATCAAAGAGGTACTTATTAAGTCTTGCTGTGTGTATCAATGTGGGAATGCAGAAAGCACCCGGCATGGTCCCTGCGTGCACAGCTTATATGCCGCTGAGGGCAGCATGGAAGTGAATCATTCACAATAGGGACACAGTGCAAAACAACATCAAGTGCAGCCTGCAGTCAGGCCAGCGGCAGAGCCATCCCTGGCTAAAGCCTAAGAATAGAAAGGGATCTGGCTGTGTACCCAGGTGGTAAGGGAAGGCTCTGCCACTCGGCTCCCTTAGACTTCCTTCATTGTCTTTCTTCCTGGTTCCTAGGTATCTCCCTAATGCCCCTGTACACTCTACACTGAGCTTCCAGTTTCAGCAGATTACCAGCAACAAGTCGGCATCTGCAGGAATGGGGGGGCAGGAAGTGTTCACTAGGGCCACACACCCATAACTCCTAAATCTCATCCCTCAAAACTTGTGCTGTATCCATCCCACCAACAGTGTCCCCACATAAAGACACACACCCCATTCTGAGACTCTCATCTGAGAGGCACAGAAGATAGGTGTCCCAATCCAAGTCAGGGTTCAGGCTTCTGGACCAGAGGCTACAGAAGCCTGCCTGTGGTCCCCGCTGTCTTCCCACCTACCAACCCCTAGCATCCTCCTCTTCTAGATGAAGGACACCTCCCAACAGGTCATCAGAGAGGGATGGGGATCCCGATCAGCTGGCCTCACCTCTACCATGCTGGCCTTAGGCTGTGGTCCCTGAGACTGGGGCTGGACTGATCCAGAACTAAGAATAGGGCAGCTGGGACTCACAGCGTGGGAACTCACTGGAGTCTAGAACCATCAATGTTTGTGTTGTTCTTCCTGCGATCTGTCAGCCCACATAGATCTCAGCACCCTAGAGTGTACAGGTCTTTTTTTTTTCCTCCATTCTGTTCAGACATTGACAAGTACTTTGGAAGCCAAGTCCTAGGCTTGGCCAGGACAGTGGCCCTCCTAAGCATGTTTGCAGTGGTTCACAACTTGGAATCTAGGTTAAACCCCAGGCCTTAGGGCCTAAGGTCTCCTTTCACCAGGCCCAGAAACTGATGCCATCGGTGAGTTTTCTTTACAAGCAGGTGATGGGAGCTGTGAGGGGCTATCTATAGAACCAGCCTCTTATTCTTGGATTTCACTACAAATACCCTGCATTCTCCTGGATACAGGTGTCAGTCAGCACTATTGACTTTGCACCTACTGGAGGAGCTCCTGTTCCCTCTTCCCTCGGGTCTTTCCGGGCCAGAATATCACACCCTCCTTTACTCTACACACACACATACAAACACACACACACACACACACACGCACACCTCCCTGGTTCTTTGCTCTTCTTTCTGGTTCTGGTGGACATCCTAAGCTGTCTCTGACCAGCAGTAACCGAGAGGTTACCTGACCCCATCGGAAGAATGCTTCCATCCTAGCGTTCTCTCAAAGAGTCCCCTAGTCTCCTTCCTCAACAGGTGCTGGGCCTGGCCACACGAAGCTATCACCAGCTGACCGGGCGAAAGTGAAGACAGGACGCCCCCTACAGGCTCAGTTTGCCCCCACCGGGCTCTACTGTGCAGCTTAATCCGCCCCCCAACCCTTTGCCCCAGCTCTGCTGGAGCTCCTGGAGCGCTAACACGGCTTTTGTTTCTTGACTCGCTCGGACGTCGGGAGGGTGATCTCATGAGAGGAAACTGCCGAGCCCAGACGCAGACACAGTCCCCTTCAACTGCAGACCCTAGGGTTGAAGGTGAAGAGTGCTTACGAGGCAAGCCTTCTCCTCGCCCCTGGGGATCCAGAAAACACCTCGGGGGGGAAAGGGAGGGGTCAAAGCCGAAGAAACTGGTCCAAGTTGATCTGGGATGTGGTGGAGGCGCTAAGCCAAGGGCAGCGCTCAGGGACCCTTCCCTACCCACGCCCGGCGTCCTTTACCCCAGAGGCTGGAGACCCGATGCGCACCGCCACCTACGCGCTCTCGCTGAGCTCTGCTCCCACCACCCGCTCGCTTGCACTCCAGGGCCAGCCGCCTTCTGGGGATGGCGAGGCGCCCACAGCCCCCTAGTCCCCAGCCCCGGTGGCGCAGGGCCGCGAGAGCCGCCACGTTCCCAGTCGCGCGCGCACGCCGGGCCCACCAAACTTGCAGCACTTTCTCCCTGCCCCCCACATGCTGTCACCCTCCCTGCATCCAAGCACCCTGGCCCCTCCGGGCCAGCACAGGTTGCCATAACAACGAGCAGGAATTCTCCAACATATACAAAGCCTGAACGGCGCTCGGGGCACACAGCCCCCGGCCGGGCCCCGCGAACCTCGGCTAAGAGCCGGGGGCAGGACGCGCGCCGAGGCTCCCTGGCCCGCTGCTCACTCGGTGCGCAGAGCGTACTCACAATGAGCGGAATGGTGCGGTCCTCGCGGAGCTGCTCCGGTCTCCCGCCCGCCCTCTGCGCGCCCCGGCCGCCGGAGGATGCTGCATGGGCTCGGTTGTCCTGCCATAAGTAGTAGAAAGTGCCCAGGATCCAGGCTACGGTCAGGATGGCGATGGCATTGGCGCGGATCTTCCTCATGGTGGGCGGACGGGCGCCCCGCGTGGGGCCCGGGGCCGGCGTGCTCTCAGAGCCGGGGAATCGGAGCTTGCTGCCCCAGCCGTTTGTTATCGCTTGCGCCGGGCTGCTCAGTCCTGCAGAGCAGAAAAAGGAGAGAGGTGGTGGTGGTGGGTGGGGGGGGGGGGGGGGGCGTGATAGGAAGAGACAGGAGCGCACAGTGATCCTCACGGTCCTAATGCCCTTCAGCCCCGAGCGCGCGCGGCCCCGGGCGCTCATTCATTCGCGCGCCTAGCTGGCTCCGTGCTCCAGACGCCGCGGGTAGCCCCGGCCGCTGCACACCGGTTAAAGAGCGCGCCGGCTGGGAAGGAGCGCGGGCCTTCCTCCCGCATCCCGGGTCTCGGCGAGACAGACGCCGGGCGGAATGGCGATGGGCCAGAGCTGGTCTCTGCTCCCAACGCCCGGCTACCTCTCGCCCGTCCGCTGCCCCCGCGCGGCCCTGGTCTGTCTCTCCACCCACACCTACCCTATCGCCGAGCGGCCCTGAGTCACCAGCGAAGATGCGCGACCCCTGGCCTTGGCCCGAGTCGCGTAGCTGCAATTCCGGGCGGCACTGTGAACTGAGCTCTGGCACGGGGGTTCAAGAGTGTGTTCAAAGAGTCCTTTGGAGGGGGCAAGGCTGGCGAAGAGGCAGAGTCTTGACTTTGCACCGGAATCCTTCTAAGAGACCCAGGATTCCCATCCGCCCCGGTGGCCCGAGGGGGTGGGGAGTTGGAAGCTGATGCACTTGACACTCGGGAGAGCGAGGTGAAGTTGCGCTGCGGTACAACCAATGCAAGCACAGGGATGCAATCGCTGGACACCTTTCATTATCCCGGGGCTCCTAGCTTTCTCCTAGCTCCCATCCACCCCGGCTTCGCGGTTCCCTGAACTGTCCTGAGGCGTCATCACCGTTTCATCAGAATGAAGGGAGGCCACAGAGGCCAGCCCAAGGGGTTCGATTAGTGGGCAGAACCCTGTCTAAAAAGCCTTCTGACACTTTTCCAACAAAGCGCAAAATAAGGTGTTGAGAGACAGGATAGACATCATTGAGATTCTGATTCTGCGGAGGCCCTGGAGTTGGTGAGAGGTGAGAAGCAGGTGTGAATAATTCAGACTCCAGGCAGGAGACAGGGCGGGCTAGGGCCTGTCAGGCAAAGGAAGACACTCTGAGCTGTGAGATACCAAAGTAGGTGCTGCGGAGGAAGAAATAATTTATTGCAAACCAGTCTTCAGTAACGAACTATAGAAATGATTCCTGGAAGTATAGTCTTGCAAAGTGGTCTTTAGGAAGGCTTCCCAGAGAAGGTGGGTAAATATGGAGGATGGGAGGGAAATCCTAAAAAGGCAGAGAAGAATGAGGAATGGGCAGGGACAGCCAAGGTCCTGAGGATAAAATCTCATGAGAGCATGCTAGATACTGTCAGAGACCTGGAGTGGTGAGTTGAGACTGGCTAGGCTGGGCAAGTCTGGATTCTGGAGGCTTTTGAATATCAGGAGCAGAGTGGACAGGGTGGTGGTTTTTTGGATGATGTCAGGTAGGTTGGATTTTCAGAAAATCCAACACAGGTCAGACCTGTGAATGAAGCCATCGGGGGAATGAGGCAAATAATAAGATCATAGTATGTTCTGCCTCCCATATCAGCATCAGCATCACCCAGAAATGAGATGGTCTTTCTTTGTATTTCCAGAACTCTAATATAAGCTTGATATATTTCTATTGAAGTGAAGAAAATCCCAGTGTTTTGTTCAGGAAAACAGAAAGAGGAAGAGGAAGAAGAGGAGGAGGAGGAGAAGCTGGAATTTAGCGGTTTCTACTAGTGTTACCACTTGCTCCTCAGGATTCACAAGACAAAGGGACAGAGAAGGCTGCCCCGGCACTAGTACCACCACAGAGAAGAAGCATCCTTTTCACCATGAACACTCTAGACAGGGAGGGGACTCGAGCTGCAACCTCGGCTACAGCTTCTAATAATCTTCTTCCAGGATCAAATCCAGAATGGCTCAGAAGTGAGCCCAGCCTTTCCTGGGGTTTCCTTGCTGGTGCTCAGAGTAGATCTGAGCAGCATAGAGTTAAAGGCTCTCTGGGAGACTTGCACGTTCCTAATAGTCCCTGAACTCTGAAAACACGGAGAGTAACCATGATGGCCACAGGTTCTTTGAGGCTTCCAGGTGGTGCACTGTGCGGTCTTCCATATATGCCCCGCAGAGCTGCCACACTGAGAGGAGCTATGCTAGTCACCCCACTGGCAGATGAGGACACTCAGCCCTCAGGAGGCCTGCAGGTGCCAGTATCCAGTGACCAGTACAAGGCTGTTTGTGTAGGGACCTCATTTCCACCCCCAGTCTGTTTTCTCCTGGGTAAAAGACAGAATATGGCAGAGTGGGTCTACTCCTGCACAGCCATTTCCAGCTACTAGTACCTTAGACATCTTGTGCCAATTGGAAGTCCTCTTAGAAACAGTTCACCTCTTCTACAAAGCCAAAGCCAGTACTCAGAGTGAGTTGAGGAAAATGTCATCGCTGAGGGTTCACAGGGACATCTGTCCATCTGGGTGGGAACTGGGATGAGTGGGCAACAGAGGGGGTCCGGATCAGCATGAGCCCTTGCCGCTGGGGCAGGACAGGCAAACTCAGTGTCCAGCTGTTAGCTTTGAAGTGGCTTGGGTCAATTCTCAGCCTCAGTTTTCTCACCTGTGCAGTGAGGATGCCGACTGCTTGCAGCATTACTGGGAAAGATGGGATGAAATCCCGTATGAGATAGAGAGGCTCGCCCAGGGCTCTGTAGGTCCATCCCACAGGCACATGTTCTTCTAAGGGCAGAGGAGTGAGGCTGAAAGGGGACTCCCTACAGCCTGCCCAAAGCACATGCAAAGAGGGCTTAACACTACTGCCAAGAACAGACCCCAGAATAGCTTCTCCAGCCAATCAAACATTCCTTGCCCCACAGCTGAACAGCTGCCTCTTCCAGAGCTTCTGCTAAGCTGACCTTTTTAGGCTCCATTACCTTTGAGAGGCAAGCCCTCTCAGAAGCCTCTTCTCCAGTCTGCTTTAGCATGAGAAGTCCAGAAGATAGGTGAGGGAACCTGGTTCAAATCCTCCCTTCCTACCATACCTGTCTGCTCTGAACAGGAAAGAAAGCTGGAAGCACAGAGCACATGTGAGCACATAACACACAGTGCTGACACAGAATCTCAGAATCCTTATCCCTTGAGAAGGCTACATCATCCCTTCTCCACAGTGATGAGATCCATGCAAAGGTTAGCAGCCAACCACTGTCAGAGAGCCACCCTCAACATTTCCTGACTTTCTGGAAATCATTGTAGATGGGAGGACCTGGCTCTTTGAAAGGATTCCAGTCTTATCAATCCCCTGCCTCCTATTAGTCTTGAAGCAATGGCTTTTACCAGTTTCTACCACTGGACTGTAAACCTCATGAAAACATAGTCATTCAATATCTCTCCCTCACTCCCTCCCTCCCTCCCTCCCTCCCTCCCTCCCTCC
>NW_021604585.1:9816931-9835537 GCF_004785775.1 Grammomys surdaster | reverse complement strand
CACACACACACACACACACACACACAGAGACGCACACACTATGCATGCAACACCATGATGCATATGTGGAGACCAGAGAACAACTTTTTGAGAGTCAGTTCTCTCTAGTTTGAGGCAGGGTCTCTGAGTGTTGCTGCTGAGCTGCATACTTCAGGCTGGCCGGCCTCCAGCTTCCTGGTGAATCTCCTGTCTCTGCTTCCCATCTCTCTGTAGAAGGGCTGGTATTGCACATCCCCCTTTTTGACTTGGATTCCAGGTTACTGGACTAGTTCAGCAAGTCCTCTGACCAACTGAGTCATCTCCTTGGCCTCCCATTGATATTTTTTTTGTTTATTCTTTTCTTTTTTACACTTATTAATTTGGCAGGGGGTGGGGCCCCGCACATGCCATGGTGCACATGTGGAAATCAGAAGATAACATGTAGAAGTTGGTTTTCTTCCCACCATGTGAGTTCTGAGAATGCAACTCTGATTATCCATTGTGGTGGCAAGTGTCCATACTCACTGAGCCACCTTGCCTCATAGATTCTTATATGTTCATCACTGTTTGCCTGCTGCTGACAACAGTGTGCATAGAAATAGCTCAGAAAACATGCTCATCAAACAGTTGTCAGTGAAAAAAAAAAAAGAAAAATGGAGCAGAAAAGGCGTAGACCGCTGGTACATCTACCTCCCTAAAACAAACACCTGAAGGATGAGTACAGAACTAGAGTCCAGAGGGGACTCATTGTAGGGTCAGGGACAAGTCAAGGTACTGAGTCCCCTAAATGCTTCTCTTGGAATCGCTGGTTCTGTCCTCTAATCAAGAGTTAGAGGTTGGGCTGGAGAGTTGGCTCAGAGGTTAAAAGCACAGACTGCTCTTCCAGAGGTCATGAATTCAATTCCCAGCAACCACACGGTGGCTCACAACCATCTATAATGAGATCTGGTGCCCTCTTCTGGCCTGCAGATGTACAAGCAGGCAGAACTCTGTATATATAATAAATAAATCTTTAAAAAAAAAAAAAAAGAGTTAGAGGTTAAACTCTGCTGCCCCAAGATGAGGAAGAAAGAAAATTTTCAGGGTCTTGGAAATTGGTACCAGGAGAGTGGGGTATTGCCATGAAAGACCTGACCATGTTGTTTTGGGGAGGATTGTGAAGAATTTTGGAACTTTGGACTAGAAAAGCCATTGAGGGTTGTCGTGTCTGTTGGAGCTTAGAAGGTAAGACTGTTGAGAGCAGAGCAGATGATGGAGGCCTGGTTTGTGAGGTTTCTGAGGGAAGCAAAGACTCTATGGGGCCATTTGCGTGAAGAATCTATGGTTCTGGTCAGCTGGGGCTGAAGAATCGGCTGTGGTGAACAAGAGGCCAGCATCATTGGGGTGAGGGCTTTCTGGGAAGTGTTATATCAGGATCAGCACACAGAAGCTGTGTTCCAGATGTGGCCAAGGTTGTGCTTCCTGCTGGCACCCAAACTCGGTAGTATAAGAGTCTCCTGGGCAGTACTGGATTTGAAGGCATGGAGGAGTCATGGAGAGCAGCTGAGGCTTGGCACTGTGAGGCCAGAGAGGCCACTGGTGAAGGCGCAGCCTCAGGGGCAGTGGAAACCCAGGACTGAAAGGTTCATGTAGGGAAGATGAGGCTTGGCACCATGAAGGGAGACGAAGAGAGGTTATTGGTCAAAGTGCAGCCCAGTTGCAGCTGACAACCCCAGCATTTTGGAGATGCCAGTACCATGCGATGACCACCAAGAACAGCAACAGCTGTGGCAGGGAGAGCCTTGGAGCCTAGAGGACAAGCTGTGTGTGCTGCAGAAGGGAGGGATGTAGAGGTGACCCAAGCCCCTTGGAGGAGCCCAGAAGATCATGAGTGAATGACATTGGACATTGAATTATTTACACTGTTGGAGTGTGGTTTTGCTTTGTTCAGATTCTGACTGTGCCCTGGTCCTACCCTCTTGAAGTAAGAAAGTATTTAGCTTAATTTTTTTTTTTTATTTTATAGGAGCCCACAGTTGAGAAACTTTTAATTTTTAAAAGAGATTTAGATTGTAAAAGAAACTTTGGATTTTTACAGGGATTGGACTTTTAAAGTGTTTGAATTAGTAAAGACTGTAGGCCTTTTAAGTTTGTGATATTTACTAATGTGAGGTCTTGGGGGGGAACCAAGAACAGGAAAGGTTAGGTCTTAAAAAGTATTGCACGTCAAGTTGACAAGGAACAATTGTGCTAGTTAATTTGATGTCAACTTGACACAGGTTAGTCATCTGAGAGCAGGGAACCCTAGGTGGAAAAAAAATGCTTCTGTAAGAGTAGGGCTGTTGGCAAGGCTGTAGAGCATTTTCTTAATTATGACTGATGGGGGAGAGCCCAGCCCACTGTGGGTGAGACAATCCCTGGGCTGGTGGTCCCGGGTTCTTTTTAGAAGAAAGCAGATTGAGCAAGCCATGAGGAAGAAACCAGTAAGCAGCACCCATCCATGACCTCTGCATCAGTTCCTGCCTCCAGGTTCCTGCCCTGTTTGAGTTCCTGTCCCGACTTCCTTCAATGATGAACAGTGATATGTAAGTGTAAGTCAAATAAACCCTTTCCTCCCCAAGTTGCTTTGGTCATGGTGTTTGGTCATAGCAATAGTAACCCAAACTAAGACAGGTCCTAATCAAAGTTAGAGAAAGAATGCCTTGCATTCTGGTGGGCAACTCATGGGACAATAAAATAATTGTGAAATGAGACAGCTGTTGCATTGGGATTAATTTGGCTGCAGAGGCTTGTAGCTAATTAGAAATGTGTCAAGTGTTCTTTAGTAACAGCAAAGAATGCATTTTTAAAAGAAATGCACTAATAAAGCCCATAGTCAGTAGAGCTGGTCCTAGAGACAAAGTCCTTTTCAAAGCCCCCAACATCCCCAACTCTTTGCCTCTTTCCCACAGCCTGTAGAGGACTAAGTGGCCAAGATTCTCACAGGAGACCACGTGACCCATCAGGATGCCCAGCCAGGAGCTTTCTGTAACGTATTGTGAGTTTCTAGTACAGTGCTGACCCTCCCAACATATGTACTAAATATCTAGGTTTGGTAATTGAGTGAATAAAAGAATAGGGGCAGTCTGGCTAGTCACATGCCACCAGTTTCTGTCTCATAACAATGTCAAGTAGCCTTTTGAGATAGTGTATCTAGTGTCTACTTGCCTGTTGGGGTGGTATTTCTAGACTCTTCCTTTTTTCTTGAGTACTACCATGCCAGTCCTATCTAGGTACTAGAGAATACAAGAGTGAATAAAATTTGGTTCTCCCCTCTTAGAGATCTTGGAATTAATAGCAGGAAGAGGCACATGATCATAAGATGATATGGATCAATAAAAGCACAGAGAAGCACTGTCACCATCCTGAAGTCATTTGGAGCTGAGCCTTGGATGACAGACTCGCTGTGTCTGGGAACACATGAAATGGTATACACGAGTACACCTTACGATGGGTAAGGACAGTGGTGGTGATGCGGTGGGCGAGGGACAATCCTCTGTGCCCTGATAAGAAATCTCTACTTGTTCAGGAAAGACAAACAAACACACCAGTGTGGCATTATCAGCTATGAGGGGTAGGGAGTACAGACTACTGATGGAGAATCACAGAAACACTGTAGCCTTCCCAGCAATGTATCCAGCCTGGATTAGGACAGCTACTGTGTCTAGAGCAGGAGAGAAAGAGGAGAGATGCAAAAGATGTACCAATGAGGCCTGGGTAAGAGAGAGGATTTCAGAATAACATAAATTTCCTCCCTAGTAGAGAAGCCCTCTGGCTTAAGGGGATCGTGAACTGAAATGAGTCCAGGAGGGGAGATCTGAGAAGTATGTTCAATTGAACCTGAGCTCTCTGGGACTATCTAACCTCTGGAAGAATGCATGAATCAGTCGGATAGAGATGAAATATCAGAAGCACAAGAGGCAAATTCAGCACACAGTGGCTATCATGTCCTCAGTGCCCAGGCATTCGCAGAGGCCACACACATCACAAAGTCAGCACTGGGTGCCTACCATGTACCTAGGCATGAGGAGAAGCCATGCACATCACAAATGATGACTTGTGGATCCCCGAGTGAGGATGAAGGACTGTCATTTTTTTTCCCCCAAGTCTGCTAAATGTCCTGATTCATGGCTCTGGATGCAGGTTCTTAGCAATGCTTATTTCTTTATTAGGGTTCTTATCAGGTGGAACACAGGAATGGGCCGTTAGCCTTAGGCCTTACAAACTTTGGCTCAGGGTCAAAGGGATCAGGCCCAAGACCAAAGCGAATGCAAGGTGAAGAGGCCCACACCCCTGGCCTGCATTCATTTAGTCCAATGGCACCTATAATCAATGTCTCACTTGTCTTTGCAAAGCTTCAAAGTGGAAAATTAAGGGGATACTCTGGGGCTGGTATATACTTTGGAGCTCTCATCCAGCCAAGATTGCCAAGGTATTCTCAAGTGTAATTTCTATTCCCTTACAAGAAGATGATGTTAATGCGGGAAGCATATAACACCGACCCACACTGCCTGGAAGTTCACCATTCAGAGAAACTGAGGGTTTTACAAGCGAGTGTTTACAGTTGTACATGTCCTCTCACTGAAGCAACCTCCAAAGCCGTCAAAAGGCTCATCAATCTGGTTTGGACGCTGAAATTGCTCACAGCGTCTGGAGCTGATGCCAGAGCAAAAAGACTTTTAAAAAGCATCATGCCATTTTATCAGCATATAAATAGTTATAAATCGTGGGGCATTGCCTCAGGGTAGGTGGTGATAAACAGCTAGCTGGGCTGCTGGCTGTCGGGGCTGAGGGCACGGAGCTCAGAAGCAGCAGCAGCAGCAGCAGCAGGTCATGTCTTCCCAGCTCCCTTGGCTTCACTGCCCTGTATCCATTCTCAGGCTGTCCTCTTAGTCCAGATTGACACTTCTCCCTCATCCCCACAAGAAAATGGCTGCCTCTGCTTCCCACACCCACAGGCTGTAGTCCTTAGTTGAGGTGGAGGTGCTGTGCCTCTGTTTGGCCCCAGATCTCAGCCTGCAGTCTAGCAGGAGAGGCAGACACCAGCCTGTGGTTGTAGCTGTTGTCTCTGCCCCCCAAGTGCCTGCGTATATGTATATGTGTGCAGGAATATATGTTTACTAAAAGTGGAACTCGTCCTTTTCCTTAAATTACTGATTTCTTTCCTGTAATTACTAGTTATTAGTGACACACGATTGTCCACTAGAGGAAAAATAAAATCTGTGTCTAATTGTCTTTCCTTCCATCTCTGAATCATTTATCTTTACAAAGACCACTACCTAAAAATGGAGGGAGCTGCGGCAACTGGGAAGTGGGGTACCTGCCATCACCAACCTGAAGGTCCCGGAGAAGTGACACATTTGGGCCTCTTGCATTTAAAATGGGACTTTGTTGGTGGGTGTTAATGCACACTGGTAGTCTCAAGCAGCACTTGAGAGGCCGAGACGGGAGGACAGCTGTGACTCTAAAACTAGTCTCCCCCCACTCCCCCAAAAATGGCAGGCTTGGAAAGATGGCTCACCAGTTAGGAGTAGTATAGCTCTTGCAAATGACCCAGGTTAAAATCCCAGCACCCACAACCATCTGTGGGGTGCATTCACACATAAAATACATCTTTAAAAGAAGAGCAGTACTTTGTCTCAAGTGCACTTAGAATGGCCTTTCTAGGACTGGCATTTTAAGATCTCATTTGCCTAGTATTTAAACTATTTTCTGTCCTGGAAAGCATTACTAGCACTAAACTAGAATGTAATTTTCTGTATCCTTTGATTTCCTCCAACATCTTACACACACACACATGTACACCTGAATGATATTTAATATCATACTTGATCAAGAATCTGGAACCTGAGGCAGAAAGATGGCTCAGTGGTTAAAGTGCTTGCCATGTGATCAAGAGGACTGGATTTCAGAGCTCCAGATTCCACATAAATGCCGGGGGTGGGGCGCATGACAGCTTGCCTGTAATTCTAGTCTTAGAAGAAGGAGATGGAATCCCTGGAACAAGCCCTGGAGGTCTGGGTTTGAGAGACTCTGCCTCAAAGAACAAGGTGGAGCAATTGAGGAAGATTGCCAGTATCAACCTTGGCCCTCCACATGCATGTGCAGATATCCATGTGAACCTGTACATATGTGCCCATATATGTGAACCTGTATATTTGCCCCCATGCAAAGACTCATGAGAAAAAGAAGAAAAAAAGAACTTAAAATCTTTCAGATTATATCAGACCTAGAAAGATGATACTGAAAAAAAAATTCAAGAAACTGGGATGCTCAGGGATAGTTCTGAGGAGGGCACCTGGGAACAGGAATGGAAGCAAGTCTTTCACTGCGTATCCTTTTGTGTCTTGTGCCTCCCCAACCCTTTCAGTTCCTGGAGAACAGGAGCCCAGTAATGGGATGACTGGACCCCTGCTGGACCATCCCCACTCTCCAGCCTGGAGTTGGCATGCAGATGGGTGGATTTGATGGACGTACACTGCTACTGGCTACTTGGCTGCAGGCACTCTACTGGGCTATCATGCTGCACAGAGACTCTACTGAGGTGCTCCAGCAAGGGGCTGCTTCTCCACAGCTCCTGGACAAGCAGCTGGACAAGCAGAGTCAGCAAAGGGGAAGTATACCCAACCTTAAATTCTCCCCCCGTAAATCCACTATTTCCTCTCAAAGGCAGAGTGCCCGTTTTTGCTTTGTTTTCTGATGATGTGACTTGAAGATATAACTATAAAAGAAAAAGAGATACTGGAGCTAGAGACGAATGGGGAGAAAGAGATGGGTCCTATTTTCCCTGGCCTCATGCTGTAGTCCGTGTCTCCACTGGCAGAGCTAGGTCTCTGCATCTCAGGCCAACTTCTGTGCCCGTTCCCCCTCCCCTTGCCTGTGCTAGCTCCCCATCAGTGTTCCTAATTATCTTGAGCCCTTACCCAGCCTCCTCCTTCTGTCTCCTTTCCTGACTGTAGCCTTGGATGGCACTGGCCATCACTTTTCTGTCCTTGTCTTCTTTTGTCCTACTCTGATTTCTTTGATGCCACCTACTGCACTGGCACATGGCCAAGAAACAGCTACCATCACCGAGGTCCATTTCCCAGTCTGGAGCTGTCACTGGTCCACAGCTGAGACTGTTCAAGGTAATTCCACTTTATATCTCCACAGACAGTCACCTGTGCTGTAAGTTAAAGATGTCCATTTCCCTCTATGAATTAGTTCTTACTAGGAATCTAGAGATCAAAGTTTAAACATCCCAAGTTATATCTATGTCTTGTAAATGGCCTTCTAAACATGCTAGCATCCATAATCTGGAGTGTCCTGGTAGTGATGTGCCCACTGGTCCCAGACAGCCTGTCACTAGAGTGAGTGGACTGTCTCACCAACAGCACACAAGTCTGGGAGGGCCTAGGCTGTTCCCCAGGAGGCTGTGGGAAGTGAGGGCAGGAGGACAAAAGCTATGATAATCAGACAAGCAGCAGCAGACGGGGATGAGTATGTGCCAGCGCAGATGCAGACCACACGAGATGGAAAGATAGAGAACACAGGAAAAACAGCTTCAGGGACAGACAAAGCAGAGAGCAAAACTCAATAAAAGTATAACAAACACTAAAGCCAGACAAGCCTGGGGAGAGACCATCCAGAGAGGCTGTTAACATCAGTGGAGTCAGGTCAGTGCGGAGGGCAGGAGGCTTTGGAGTGGCGCTGGAGACAGGAGCATTGGAGCAACATAAATCTCTTAGGAAAAATCACTCACCTTCCAAGCTGTTGTGCTTATTGGCTACAGCAAGTGGAATCTATTTAAAACAGACCAGGCACTTTGCCTCATTCCGGTTCCCTGCCCAGAAAAGGCTGGAGCCAAAGGCTGAGGGAACCAGTCCAGCAGCCATCACAGGCTGAGTGGGAAGAGCCCACCCTATCTCCAATGACCCCTCCTTTCATCTCACTGCCACCCCTAAGCCACCAGGCCACTCAATTGTTAGCATATTAAACACAGCCTCCAAGCCTCCAGAAGGCAGCTGCTGCTCAAACGTGAGGGCTGTTGTAAGGGCACACTCAGAAGAGCTGTCTGACAGTGGACATGTTTTAGAGGACTGGGGGATTGGGGTGGTCACACAAAGAAGAGGATGTCAGGAAAGTGGGAAGACAGCAGCGGTGCCACTCCCTCCTCTGGACTGTGTGTGAGTCTTTGGAAATGTCAAACTGGAGCTGACCCCTAACCACCTATACCAGAGAAGAAGCGCAAAGCTTAGAAGGCAGAAATGGCCACAGAAAGCCATACCTGCTTCCTTTGCTCCTGAGGGAGGTGGGCTAAGAGACCCCCCCTTCCTGGGCTCTATGACCATGAGTGGTAGGAATATTGCTCAATAAGGCTGTGTGAAATTTATGTGTGTAAACCTTACTGTACAAATCAACTTCTTTGAAATTCAGAGAAACTGGCTTTTCAAAATAAATGTGAGGTCAACCCTGTGTTCAAAGGGAAGGGTGGCTTGGGAAAGAGAAGTTATCCCAGCCTGTGTTTTTAATTTTTTCTTTTTCCTTTTTATGATTTTTGAGACAGGGTTTCTCTGTGTGACCCTGGCTATTCTGGAACTCTGTAGAACAGGCTGGCTTGAAAATTAGAGGTCCACCTACTTCTGCCTTCCAGGTGCTGGGATTAAAGGCATGCACTACCACCATTTCACGTGTTTGTAAATTTTGAATCAGAATGTCTAATTTTGAAGGCAAGGAGAGAATCCTGTGTAGATTCACCTGTACCTTGCTTTTAGGCTGTGGGGGCAAGCATCACTTAGCAGGAATGCAAGCGGAAGTGCTGCAGGAGCTACTACTCAAGAATTTGGAAATTTTAGTGGAAAATTTTAAACATATACAGAATAAGGAGGAGCTGGAGAGATGTTTCAGTGGTTAGGAGCATTGACTGTTCTTCCAGAGGACCTGGGTTTCATTTCCAGCACTCAATGGTGGCTTACAACCCTTTGTAACTCCAGTTCCAAGGGTCCTGAAGCCCTCTTCTCTCCTCTGCAGGTACCAGGCATACAAATGGCACACAAACATACGTGTAGGAAAACACTCATACACATTATTAAAAAAAATCTATTCTATGTGCACATAGCACCTATTTGTAGTTAACTAACTTAATAAAACCAAACTTCATGAAATGTTCTGCAATCCCTAAGTGTGGAGAAATGCTTAGATTTCAACTACCAAATCTTTAGCAATTCTTAGATTTACAGTTTTAGTTTGCTCAGCTTGGTAAATAATCTTCTAGTCCCTAGAAATTTGTAACATAAAGATGGTTAAAACTACAGCCTTCCTGTCCCCTTTTAAAAATCATACTAGGGATTGAACCCAGGGCCTCCAGCATGCTACGCAAATTCTCTGTCCCTGAGCTATGTTGCCAGTCTATATTAATTTTTTTTAGATTCTTTTAGGAAAGGGTCTTGGTATATAGCTCTGGCTGGCTTAAGACTTGCTTAGTAGACAAGGGGATGTCCCTGATTTGCATGGATCCTCCTGCCTCAGCACCCCAAATGCTAGGATTATAGACAAACTCCCAGGCCAGGTTTAAATTCTAGCCCATGACAGTTATATGGGCATACACACCTGTCAAAATTCATCAAGCTATATCCTTCAAATGTATGTATTCTTCAAATGTATATAGGGCAAGTACACTGCACTTCAATAGAGTATTAACAATAAACCCCAGTTCTGTGTACAAACGAGCCAAAACATCACCAGTTTGAGATATGCTGGGCAGTTCAGAGAAAGCTGCTGTTTTGAGAGAACAATGCTCTTTGGGCTTTTGCGAAACGTGTTCTTTGGAACCTGCCACCACAGCATGTGCTTTTGGTTAAGCATTCCACAGCTGAAACGCAATTCTATGCTTAAATGCCGAGAGGATGAGGCAAAATCTTGGCTAAGGTCAAGCTCTACGAATGGCTGGGGGGCGAGGCAGCTAAATGTTCTGCACTTGTGTAACATTTTAAAAAGAAAGGCTAACCCCAAGTCATCATCTGCTCGTTTTCTGAGCCAACTTTGGTCCTGCTCATTTTATCCAGAGCTTAGAGGAAGCCATACGCGCTATGGTGTGGGCTTCAGACCTCCAGGGCCAAACACAGAGCCAGACCAAGGCTTTCAGTGGAATAGAGCAGAAGATGCCAGAATTTTAGATGTGGTAAGAGACCCTCTACAAGAGAGAGCAGAACTATGTACTTGATGCTTTTTGGTAGAAACTTGAGGCTTCTATCTTTTTCGAGATGACTGTGAAAAAGTTTCAAGTTGAGCATATTGGTACAAATCTGTGTTTTGCAAAGAAAAGCCAGCATATTCTTTGAGACTGGAATGAAGCTCAGGGACAGACTAGGAAATACATCTTCTACAAAGTCAGAAGGAATGACATTCACAGAGGAGTTTTTACGTGGCTAATAATGCAGACATTACCTTTATCCATGTCTGTCCAGCTGGTGCCCAAGGAAGGGCAAAAGCGAGCAGGATGAAGTCACTGGCAGAGCCAGAGACTCTTCGCAGGCTCCCTGTGAGCTATTCACATCTAGGGCTCATGGATGCCTCATGGGTTCTCAACAGTCATACAACATTAAAAAAAAAATCACAGAGACTATTTTTACTTACTTGGTTTAATGTCCTCCTTTTAAAGTACTCAATTTGGTGGGTGGTGGCGTATACCTTTAATCCCAGCATTTGGGAGGCAGAGGTAGGTGGAGCTCTGTGAGTTTGAGGCCAACCTGGTCTACAGACCTAGTCCCAAGACAGCCAGGGGCTATACAAAGAAAACCTCTCTCAAAACAAACAAACAAACAAACAAACAAAACAAACAAATTAACTGTCTTAGGTAGGGTTTAACTGTGGTGAACAGACACCATGACCAAGGCAACTCTTATAAGGACAACATTTAATTGGGGCTGGCTTACAGGTTCAGAGGTTCAGTTCATTATCATCAAGGTAGGAACATGGCAGTGTCCAGGAAGGCCTGGTACAGGAGGAGCTGAGAGTTCTACCTCTTTATCTGAAGGCTACTAGGAGAAGACTGGCTTTCACATGGTTAGGAGGAGGGTCTCACTGCCCATGCCCACAGTGACACACTTCCTCCAGGGCCACGCCTACTCCAACAAGGCCGTATCTCCTAATAGTGCCACAATCTGGGCCAAGCATATTCAAATCACATATAAATAAATAAATAAATAAATAAATAAATAAATAAATAAATAAATGTGCCCAATGCCTTTAATCATAACACTTAGGGGATAGAAGCAGCCAGACCTGTGAGTCTGGCTAGTCTACATAGAGTTCTGGGCCAGCCAATGCTACATACTGAAACCTTGCCTTAAATAAAATGGTGGATTACTACAGAATGCTCTGACCAAGGGGCCTCTCCCTTGGCATACTAGTCTATATCTTATTAGTACAAAAAGAATAAGGTCATCAGCCCACTCCTCTCTGAATCTCCAATATATGATAAACTGAGTACAGAAAAAAGCAAACTTCAAAGTTAAGGCTGTAAGTGAGCCCTTTCATGCCCACCGGGACCTTTAAAACCACAGATGGTAAATCCCCAACTCTCTCAGCTCCTTTGTCTGACTGTTAAGTTCAAATCTCTTATTGTTGTGTTCCAGAGAAACACACTGGATTTCCTGGAACATAGATGATAGGAATAGAACCCAAGTCCTCTGAAACCCAGGCAGTGCTCTTAACTGCTGACCCCTTCTTTTGTTTTTTTCTAGACCCCTTCTTTTGTTTTTCCAAGACAGGGTGTCATTCTGGAGCCCAAGATGACCTCAAATTTGTAGTGATTCTCCTGTCTCAGCCTCCCAAGTTCCAAAATACAGGCATGAACTACCTACTACTTCTGAATTATCTTGGTTTTTAACTACTGGTATTTTCAATAGTGAGGTTCTGTGCTGGGGAATGAACCTGGGCCTTACTGTATGCTAGCAAGCACTCTTCTACTGAGCTGTATCTCTAGCTCTGGTTTCCGATTCTTATCTAGTACTTAATAACCTGGTGACCCAAGGAGTCAGAATCCCAACTGTGCTCCAACATATTACAGCCTGACAAGGGAGAATTTGGGAAGTAAAATATAAGAAAATCACTCCAATTCAAAGTTATCCTGAGTCACTCATTGTGCTTGTAATAATGCTGACTATAAACTCAGCAGATTTTCTTTAAAAGGGAGATAGGATTTATTTGGCTTATAATTCCAGGACATAGTCCATTATTGTAGGGATGTTAAATCAGGAACTGGAAGCAACTACTTGTATCTAAAGTCTAAGCAGAGAGAATATGTGCAAGATGCTACTTTGTGCTTGTCTTACTTTTCTTCATTTTTAAGTAGTCCAGGATTGCAAAACCAGGGAATGGTGCTGCCCATAGTGGACTTTGTTCTTCCAACATTGATTGTTATAACCAAAATTATTCCCACAACCCTGACCACAGGCCAATCTGATTTACACAAACTCTCACTGAGATGCTTCCCAGGCTATGTCTAATTGACAGTGACAACTGTCACACTCACCATGTCACTTTCTCTTTGAATTCTAATTGGTGTCAAATTGATGTTACACCTGCCCCTGGCCCCTTCCCATCTGTCTCTGGTTTCTAGCCACCATGAGGAAACTAGATCTTACATAACCCTCTCTGCTGTGATGTTCTGCCTCACTATAGGCCCAAAGCAAGGGTGATGTTGAGAGAAAGGCAGCAAGCTACCTTTTCAGCAAGGGAGAGAGATTTCAGGATTAGTAACAAGGAAATGAAATGTTTTAGGTTCAGTTTGGAGGATAAGACTAACTGCTATTACCTATCAAAATAGAACGTGTCCTTGAAGGCGACATATACATTAGGCAAAGCTACAACCCAAGCGGCAAAAACTGGGTTATATAAGCATGCCTTAGTCCTGTATAAAGGAAGTCAGCTCTTAATTATCTCCAAAACAATGATCCACTTGGTCCAACTGCCCACAGCATTAGGGGCTACCAATCACAGACGGCCACAAAGGAACAAGGAAATGCCTTTCCCCCCATGCCAGATGCCATGTCTGCCTCAGTGGAGGCACTACTGCACCTCCTTGCAGGAGGCAGGAAAGGGCGCCGACTCTGTGGGTCATGGGTTGTTCACCATCACCATCACTGTGCTCCAGGACTGGGATGGGAACAAAGTCCAACATAGGAGAACCTGGCACAAGTCAAAAGAGTAAGCTAGATCCAAAATAGCGTACATGTTTTTATATTATTCATGTTGTGCTGTCTTAGCAAGAATCACCCCTTTCTATCCTCTTTTTGCTCATTTCTCTTAAGAAAAATGGATTGTTTTTTTTAAGATCTAAAAATTATCACTGTACATTTTTTGAAGAAAAAAAAAACCAGGAGGGGGATTCATTTCAAATATATAATAATTAGTAAACTGATAAACCTTTGGGGAAAAATACTCCCCCAGCTCCACTTGCTCACTCCCATTCTTGGGGGAGCTTCCTTTAATAAAGCATGTGGAGGCCCAGTGGGTAAAGGGAGCTCAGCACATGCCAGCTGGATCCCAGGAGTTCTCATGGCAGAAGGAGAGGACCTAGCCTGAGCTTGTCCTTTGTCCTCAATACATCCACCCTGTCACACATGAACCCATACACATACAAACAGCCCATACACAAAAATGTAAAATACCTTTTTCATGATACCTAACAAATGAGACCTAGTGAAGAAAAAAACTAAAGGATAAACAAATGAATAAAAAAACATGGAAGCAAGGTAAGTCAGAATTCAGTGATTAAAGAGGCCAAATAAGAAGCTAAACTGAAGTAGCCTCCGCCTGCTGGGTTCCTAAGAGCTGAGAACAGGGGATTAAGTCGGCTTTATTTCAACAAAATGCATTCTGTCATCTATCTGTCCGTGACATGGGTAAGAATAAGTAACTTGTGGCTGTACTCTGAAATGGCAGCAAATCCCTGGATGTGTAATTCATTCACTTTACAATGGCAGGTTATTAAACACAGATCTATTTTCAAAACAGAATCTGTCTATAATCTTATTTTAAAATAAAAAAGTTTTTAATTGAAAAAATTTTTCATTTAAAAATTTTTAAATAAACTACTTCAAAAAAAATCACTGACTGCAGAGGCAGAGAAGGGAAGATTGTAATGAAGAATGGCAGACAAGGGGAAGAAAGAAGGGGCCCAAAGCCACTAACACGAGAGCCAGGGCATGCAGGGTCCATTCCAATTCACAGAATAGCTGAATCTATGTCCAGGACACTTGGAGCTAAAGGGTTAAAAAGATGAATTCCCTAATGTGCACACTACTCCTAAGCTGACATTAGTGCCCATGGCAACAGTGACACCCTCCCAAATCCAGTTTCTATGGTTCTATTCTAAAGAAATTACCACGTATAGAGTCAGAAATACCCAAGAAAGTTTATCTCCATAACTGGCAATGAAGGATTTGAAACAACCATGCTTCTGAACAGAGTATGGGGCTACATAAACAAAGGAGAGATACCGGAAACATATTAACATTAATCTTCATGGGTTTTCTGTTGTTTTGTTTTGTTCTGAGTCAAGGGTACATGTAGCTCAAATAGTCTTAAACTCACTATGTAGCTGAAGATAACCCTAAACTTCTGATCTTCCTGCCTCCACTTCCCAAGGGCTAGGATTATAGCCATGAGCTAGTACACTTTAGAACTTTATTTTCAAAGACTTGAAGATAAATTACTTGTGATGTCTTATTAGTGAATGGGAAAAAATCAGGATGCATACAAACATCAGACACACACACATGCATGCACACACATATATGACAATTTAAATTTTATATTTAAATATTATACATATATATATTTAAAATACTGATTTCTTTTTTGAGACAGGGTCTCTTTATATACCTCTGGCTATCCTGAAACTCATTGTGTAAGCCAGGCTGGCCTTGAACTCAGAGATCTACCTGCCTCTACTTCTCAGTACTGGGATGCTGAGATGCTGGGATGGGGGATCAAAGGTGTATGTGAGCCACCACACCTGGCTGAATGACGATTCTTAAGCATATCACCAAAGCCTAGATCTGCTCCAAACAGAAGGAAGATGAACCACGGATATTTTTCCTTTAGGTTCCTCTCTAATGAGCATGACTCATTGTGTAATCCAGGCTAGCCTCAAATCTGACATCCTCCTGCTTTTTCCTCCTGCATACAGAGACTATGGGAAAGTGCTATCCACATTCTGCTTTGTGTATTTTATATCAGAAAAGTAGGTTTACTTTAAAATTTCTCATTGAAGATGGCAACTTTCACTCTTATGGAAAGGCTCAAAATTTCAAGATAGACTGAGACTACAGATTCCAACGTACACGGCAATACTCTTCTGAAAAAGATAAAGGACCAACACTGCAGAGACTGGCTTTCTCCTCTATTTGCTGCTGGCTCTCTTGCACTGGACCTCGTGGAGGCTCCGCTGGAGAGCCTACTCTTTGCATAGCAACCAGTATACTTTAATTGACCTTCATAGCATTTCTCACTTCTTCCTATGCAAATCAGGAGGACTAGGAGAACCCATCTCTCTTGTTCCAGAAAAAAAGAAGTTTTCTTATAAAGCTAGTGACTCAAAATTAGCTACAGATATTTTGAAACACAGGTTACAAGTTATATTCAATGACCATGAATACAGTTGCTTATTTCTCAAGAATGGATATAAAAACAAATCTACGAGTGCCATCTTGTGGCAAGCCTGGCAACTACCATGACCAAGAACCAAGCTGGCCTCCATTCCTCTTGGGCCTTTCCATTGAGTTCCCACAGCCAGGAGGTGCAGGCTTTGTGAGAATCTACTACTATGTTAAGCAGAACTCCCCCTAAGGAGCTGGTACTATTTTTTTATCAGGATGTCTAGTCTTGATCCAGAAATGCCTGAGAGGACAGGTTGGAAGGTAGGGCAGAGGGGCGGAGTGTAGCACGCGTACGTGTTTATAGACTGCACACCCAGCCCAAAGGCTTGTGGTGCAGTGTGTGCGGTATATCCATGTATAAGTACCACAGTTCTGCCATGAGGCAGGGATTCTGCAGAATAAACAGCAACTCCCCCCAAAATACTTACAGATTTTATAACATTAGTAAGAAAAGTTTCACATTTACAATCACTGAGCTTTGTGCTTTGAAGTTGTTTTATTTATCAATGTCAGATCAGTTATAACCAACTTGGGTACAATTCCAAAATAGAACTCTTGTTGGATTCTGGCCATAAAATTCTTTTCAAGCTTGTTAGGATCTTATAAAATAAGAAAGTTTTCCTAATAGTTTAGAAAAAATACTAATTGCTAATAAATTGATTTCATACTCAAAGTAGTAGTCTAACATTTTTAAAGGTGAAACATTGCCCTTTTAAACTTCTATTGTATCAGTTTAATTTCAGTGTCTCCAGGGGAGGTGAATTCCTCACACTGAAACCTGGCCAAATGGCTCTGGGAGTGAATTAGGTACTAAGGCGAGGTCAGTATCGCAAATGCAATGAAACATGAACACTGAAGGGAGTGGGTGCTGACTGGGAAATGATGGTCCTCAGAAGCAGGACAAGAGACAAGCGACCAGAGGAGAGGCTGAGCAATGTAGCAAAGGTCTCCTGGGAAAGGGTCAGCGCTTGTCAGTCCAGCCAGCTGAACACTCATTTCCAGAAAAGGACTTCCCCTGTGACAGGGAGGAAGCCCATAGCAAGCTGGACTTTGGTCCTGTATGCGTTGAGTGGGAACATTTTCAAGCATGTAAAATAAATCCAAGTAGTACAGTTGGAATGGACCCCAAACAAATGCATATGGGAGACCAAGAAAGATTAAAATTGTGAGGCTGAACTGAGAATACAAACGTGACTCTTGGGTCACTTCATCAACTCTGGAAAAAGTTCTCCCTGGCCTGGAAAACCCAATGCAGCAAAGAGAACTACAAACAGATCTTCCCAGGGCCTGACAAGTTACTTCAGAAAAAAGTTCTCCCTCTTAGGAAAAGTGGAGAGGGAGAGTGAAAACGAAGGCCAAGCTTCTTTTGCACACAAAAATAGGAGAGAAAGGAGGAAAAAAGAATAGACTCCTCAACTAAAACTCAAAGTCATAAGCTCCCCTTCAAACAACAGCCTTGCTCCATCAGAAATACCTGGGGATCGGTGTGGGTTAGCATTCTGAGCTGAGTTACCAGGGCTTTGACCACTGAGACATTAAACAGTAGGAGGTGATGCTGACCGTGGCTCCTGCTTCCTGCCTGTCCTGACCTGCAGGAAGGATCATGAGAGCTTGATCGGAAGGTCATCCCCATACTTTCGGAGCAGCTTCTGATGGTTGTGGTCCACTGACCACTGCTGGGGCAGGTGCTTAGGCTGCATGGAGTCCAGGAAGTGCTGACGCCAGCGGCTCTCCAGCTGCATGAGGGAGCGCAGCCCACCTTCGGTGTGACGCTGGACCACCTTTAGCCCATGAGGAATATAACTTTCATTGTATATCCTGCCAAACATGAAGTTGTAAAAGGTCAGAGCAAAACAAGCACTAGACAATCTCATAGGCAGATAAAGAGATAGTCCCCAAAGGACACATTATTTTAAATGCTTTCAAAATATCTTTTTTAACCTCTATTTTTTTCTTAATATGTAGGATACAGGCTCAAACTGGAGGCATTTGGGGGTTTTGAGTTATATTTCTGGGAAGGGCACATATACTCATCATATAGGGAAATATTGCCTGGTTGATGATGGGTTAGAAATATTGATCTTGTATTTGTTGGTTTGAGGCTACTCAGAGAACAACTTACTTCTCTGTAAGCTGTTAATTATTCATCTTAAACCATATCAGTATTAAAATGAAGCTGTTAAATCAGCCCACACAGTCTGCGTTCTCAGAACACTGGCAGACCTGGGTGTAAACTTCAAGGTGATCCACTTCTTCAGTGCCGTTTTCCTCACAGAAAGCATGTCAGACTACACTGGCAAGGATTGTGTCGGTCACAGTGAGAGTTCCTGTGGCTGCTCAGCTGTGCAAATAGTGTACAGCAGATGGACGCCCCACCCAGACCCTAGCTAGACAAGAAACCATGAAAACTGCTGATTCTATGTGAACAGAGCCTCCCAGAACCTCCCTCCACCTCCTTCAAGAGAGTAAAACCACTTTTCTCAAAAAAGTATCTTGCTCCCAAGTGTCTCTCCTCATCCAGTATCTGTCTCTCCAGTCCTTCATCCCAAGCCCCCCACCAGCTCAGCAACCTTAGGCTCTCCCCACATTTGCAGGTGTTTCATATTTCTCCCAGTATCTGTATCCCCAATCCTTCATCCCAAGCCCCACCACCAGCTCAGCAACCTTAGGCTCTCCCCACATTTGCAGGTGTTTCATATTTCCCACTGGTGTTTTTGCTTTTGTTTTTGTTTTTGAGACAAGGTCTCTCTAGGTAGCCCTGGCTGTCCAGGAGCACATGAGGTAGGCCAGGCTGGCCTTGAACTCACACAGATCCACCTGCCTCTGCCTCCCAAATGATACCATGCCCAACCGCACTATTTTCAATCTGTCCCCAAACAGCCTGTTTTCAGTCTCAATCTATCCTCTAACTCAGCAACCTACTTATTAGAAATGTCTACGGTTAGCTGGGCACAGTGGTGCACTC
>NW_021604585.1:9785349-9816831 GCF_004785775.1 Grammomys surdaster | reverse complement strand
TCCCGAGTGCTGGGATTAAAGGCGTGCGCCACCACCGCCCGGCCAGTGGTGCACTCTTGTAATCCCAATACTTGGGAGGAAGAGGAAGGTGGATTTCTGAGTTCGAAGCCAGCTTGATTTACAGAGTGAGTTCCAGGACAGCCAGGGCTACACAAGAAAACTGTATTTAAATAATTAAATAAAATAATAAAATTTTCAAAAGAAAAGGCTGTGATTGAAGGGGAGAGGGTTAGCTGTTCTAGGAAGTTCATCTGAGGTCACTGAGATGGCTCACAGATACCAGCACCAGCTACACAAGTCTGACATCTGAGTTGGCTCACTGGTGGGTCCATGGTGAAAGGAAAGAACCAATTTCTAAAAGTTGTTCTTTGACTTCCACACATGCTATGGTACCCATGTATACCCAGACATAAGCATTCATGGGTAGATACATACTAATAAATGAAAAAAATTAAGAAGTTCATTTGGGAATTAGTCAAAGGCAGTCTCCCTAATGTAATGTGACATTGAAAAGTATGTAACTTTAACCTTACACAGTATTTAATTAAAACTTAGAAAATAACATTTAGGGCTGGGCAGTGGTGGCGCATGCCTGTAATCCCAGCACTTGGGAGGCAGAGGCAGGTGGATTTTTGAGTTCGAGGCCAACCTGGTCTACAGAGTGAGTTCCAGGACAGCCAGGGCTGCACAGAGAGACCCTGTCTCCAAAAACCAAAAAAAAAAAAAAAGAAAATAACATTTATACTATGACTATGAAAAGCAGAGATAAAATTTTAAAATGCATTTTTAAAAACTTTGAACAATTAAAAATACAAGATATAAATAAAAAGTCATTAAGTTGTTATTAGAAATAAAAAGGCAACTTATGGAGCCTGTTAGTGTGGTGCTGGTGCTTCAGTGTCTCTGTACGTATCTGCTCAGGAGATGTCTGCTGTCTGTGCTGTAGGAGCTCAGTAGCATGAGTGACATGAACACTGCTTGAATAAAGAAATAATTATTTGCTGCTATAAATAAATGTTGACATTTCTTATTATTGATAAACAAACACTGTGGCACTCAGCCTCATTACCAGTTTTATGGACTTCTAATCCTAATTATCAATTAGATAATTGTCTAAACGGAGAACTGCATAGTCACCCACAATTCTTATTGTCGGAGCCATGTACCTGTTCATGCCCCAGGGTTGTAAACTTCTTGTTTAGGAACATTGAGTTATCTCATATGAATTCAACTATGTATTCACAGGGAAGGAGAGGAAAGAGAAAAGAAAGAAGAAAAAAATTAAATAGAAGAGCTGTTTGCTCAAAATTCTATTCGGTGGGTCCAGACAATTAGTGCAGTGAGACAGGAAATGTACTGGTCAAAAGTCTCACAAACCGAGGTGTGAGGTGTGAGACACAAAACCATATATGATCTACTTCATGGTAATTCAGAGATTTCAAGGTACTAATTAGCTATTATTTTCATCTTAAGTGCTGACTTTAGGATTTATCTCTACAAAAAAATCATTAGCCCCAACTCCACTTAACTTGACATATGATCTTATAGAGTCAACAACAGAGACCTCACAATTAGCAAATCTTTTCAAAAAAAAAAAAAAATCATGGGGCTGGAGAAATGGCTCAGAGGTTAAGAGCACTGTCTGCTCTTCCAGAGGTCCTGAGTTCAATTCCCAGCAACCACATGGTGGCTCACAGCCATCTGTAATGGGATTTGATGTCCTCTTCTGACTTGCAGGCATACATACAGGCAGAACTCTGTATACATAATAAATAAACCAATCTTTTTTTTTTTTAATCGCATTTTCTTTAGGTACTGTGTGTGTGTATGTGTGTGTGTGTATAGGTGTGTGTGGTGTGCAAGTGTGTGTGAGCATGCACAAGCATGCCATGGCATGTGTGGAGGTTCAAGGACAGCTTTTAGAAATCAACCCTCTTGGTCTGCCATACAGGCCCACGGGATCCAAGTAAAGCTGTCAGACCTGGCAGCATGTGCCTTAACCTGCAGAGCCATCTTGTCATCTTATGAAGAGGGACTTCTCAGACTGTTTGATTCTACCCCACAGAGTCTTAGACAAGCAGACACTGGACTAATAAGCATGTGGCTAAGCACTGTGATTGTGACAAGCACTCTCATGAAGCAGTGAAGGTTGCTGTTACTGGGTCATACCCCATTTTTTCTCTGAACAGTATGCTGTACCTGGTCTCCAGGCTGGCGGCCTCTTGAAGCATCTCCTCTGTAACAATATCTGTGTTATAAAACTCCCTGAGTGCATGCAGCAGCTCTTCTTTCCGATGGGCAGGTAGGCTCTCAGCATTGAGCAGGGCTCTGGCTCCGGAACGCACCTGCCTACGCTCTAGATCTTCCAGCAGGCGTAAGCCCTCCTCTGAGCCAATGGGAGCCTGGAACTCCTTGGCCAGCTGTTGCTTCAGATGGTTGTCATAGTAGTTAGAGATGGCATGGCAGGAGGTGCAGAGCAACAGCACATCATGGGAGTTGTGGTCCTTCATCTCAATAGGGAAATGCTTGCGGTACTCATGTGGAATTATATTTTTCCTGGAATGAGCCCACCCCAAAAGCAATGCTCATTACCTTATGACACAGAGCACATATGGAACCACCAACTGAGATTCTGGAAGGCTTGGGCAGCACAACTCAACAGAGGTTCCATGAAGGCAATACTACCTGTATGACTCTCAGGCCCACCTCCTTGCCTTATCTACCGCACTTTAGGGTCCTCTCCCTTAAAGTAAGTACAGACTACGTGCTGTCCTCTTCTGTCAACAGCAGAGGCTGGTAACAACTACCGTGTTCCTAAGAGACTCTCAGAGAAATGAAATGCTATTATACTGGCTTTTGATGCCTGCACAATACATCTCAAAGAAGTCCAGTGGGCTAAGCAATCCAAATTCCTTTATCTGAGGACTCTATTACTCTGACATTACTTCTTGGCTCATCACGGTCTGCCATCATTTTCTAAGTAGAACTATGTTCTCAGGAAAATATCTCAGTGGCAACAGTTGTCTCACATAGCAGAGAAAGGAACTGAAGTGAACCAGTAAAGAACAGCATGGTAGCACATGCCTCTGACTCCAGCTTGGAAGGCTAAGTCAGCAGGACAGCCATACCCAAGGCTACACAGTGATACTCTGTCTCAGCCAGGCAGTGGTGGCATACGCCTTTAATCCTAGTACTGGAGAGGCAGAGGCAGGCAGATCTCTGAGGATTTGGCCAGCCTGATCTATAGAGTGAGTTCCAAGACAGCCAGGGTTACACAGAGAAACACTATCTCTAAAAAAATACATAAGTAAATAAAATAAAAGAAGAAATTTTCTGCCTTGCTCAAAATGAGAAAAAGTGATCTCTGAAAAAGATTTTTTTTTAAAAAAAAGAAAATAACAATAACACCAGAAAATAACAAAAATAGAAAAAGAAGAAAAAAGAGAATAACAAAACACACCAAAATGGTAGAAGGAAGAGAGACTAGGGAAGCAAGGAGGGAGGGAAGTTGAGAGGGAAGGAGAGAGAATTCCTGTACAGGGGGCCAGGGAGAAAGGCATGCAAACCCATGAAAGGGAGACTATAACCAACACTACGGCTCAGAAAGCTCCAGAGCTTCAGGGAGGGATCCAGGGATATAGCTTCAAGGTCTGCTTTAAGAGGAATAGAGGCCACAAGAGATGGCAGGTAGAATGTTGAAGCGGTCAGGAAAACTGTGGTGATTGTAGAGTAAGTCTCTCTGCCACTGTGGGAAAACTCAAGGCATCTGAGGGCTCAGTGTGTGACTACACAGGCAACTGCCACAGGAGGCAGGTTCCTTAGTCTAATACCATACTCACCGGATGTAGGTATCTGTCTTGCCACAGACAACACACAAGTTCTCTTTAACCATCAAGTAATAATCTCCTGGGGATTCAGGTCTTCCTGCAGGTTCAAACTGTAGCCTGACCACAAAAGGTTCTTTACTCACCAGCTCTTAGGAAAAAGAGAACACATCAGTGCTGGGTGTTCCCACCTCTGCTCCCAAGAAGCACTCTTAACTATTTTTCTTTGAGTGCAAGCAGAGAACTCCAGATTATGACTACCCAGCCCCAAACATCTCAAGGTCTTGCTGTCTTCCTCCAGTCACCCTCTTCCAAATCCTACTCACAAGACCCTATTTATAAACAAATGTGGCAGATGAGTCTCACACCTCCAATGCCTTTGTCCAGGTACCACTGAGCTTTCCTCCGGTCACAGGTGCACAAGGGCTGTCCATCAGGAGCTTGGAGAAAGCAGTTATCATACAGAGGTGATTTTCTGCAGGGAAAAAAACTCATACTGAAAGCTGTTGGTCAAGCTTCCTAAGACCTTCCCACTCTTTTTTCTGAATGACTCAAATTATTCCCAACATCAGAATCAAATATACTACATGTAGAATAAACAGGCAAGAAACACACTCGACTCTCAATCTGCACTGGCTAGGAAGCAGAGCTACAAATGATGCCTCTAACTCTTATCCTTATGGACTGAGACACTGTGCTGTGAGTTAGGTGGTATTCACAGAGTTCTGCTGTGAATGTAAACAGGAACAGAGCACCAATAAACTGCCAAATCACTGAATTAAGCACTAAATTAAAAATGGTAAGAGTTCACTATAAAGAAATGAGGGCCACATGGGTTAATGTCTGGCTCACAGGCAATGTTTCCTTCAACTTAATCATCTAATTCCTAAAGGTGCCATGTTCCAGGGATCACACTTCACTCAAAGCATCCTCTCCTCGAGAGGTGTCAGTCACACGGGAGATTCTCACTAGCTACACAATAAACTTGGTGTGAGGCTGAAATCACTCTAAATTAACAAGAAATCTTAAGGTGTACTTCTCTTGGTAAGTATGAAGACTTCATGTTATCCATGTTCATAGCTGTTTCAAACAAATAAAATTTATATCCCCTTAAAATATTTTATTATAACTCATTTATTCTGGAAGAGAGGCACACACGTGCATGTGGAGATCAGAGGACAACTTTGAGAGTTAGTTCTGTCCTTCTACTATGTGAGTCCTGAAGACTTAACTCAGGTCGTTAGGTTTGGCAGCAAGTGCCTCCACCTGGTGAGCCATTAAAGTTACAGACCTAAGGTTGCACTAGGGCTTGGTGACAAAGCATGGGTAATTTCTCTTCATCTCTATTCCAATTGACAAATAGAAAAGTGAGCGAAGGGGAAAAGAAGAAGACCACAGAGAGAAGCACAGTGCAAATGTCACTGAAGGCAGGTACATTAACCCTGGAGTCTCTGCTGCCAGACTCAGGGTAGAGCTGGGCCCTAACTCTTCAACATCAGGAAACATGTGGGTTACCTGGCAGAATAGCCAACCCCCAGGGGCTTCCTCTTATGCTTCCTGGGGTCTCTCCCCTGGTTGTTGCCTGGCATCATTCCATCAGTCTTAGCCTTCCTGTTTCTCAGCCTCTGCTGCGATTCCAGTGCTTCCCCATTAACCTCTTCACCCAGCTGGCCAAGTCCTTTGCTTCGGAATGGGATGTCTACCATATCCCTGCATTTCTCCAAGGCTTTTTGCCAGTTGATTTGGTCATTGTTTTCCTCTTCATAGGAATTTCTAGAGAAAGGGTATCCAAGAAGATGGAGAAAGAGAGCCACTGAAATCTGTGCATCCCTGGCAGCATAAGTTACCTGAAGAGAAAAGCCAGAGGTCAGTGGGATATGGAAGACAAGCCATGCAGAGTACCTTCAAAGTCGATTACAAATGCCTTGGAATACCACTCAGGGTAGTGTTTGCTCAGTAGCATAAAACCCTGGATTCAGCAAAACAGTGGTGGTAGCCTTTAATCCCAGCACTCAGGAGACAGATGCAAGCAGATCTCTGAGTTCAAGGCCAGCCTAGTCTACAGACTGTGTTCCAGGTCAGTCAGGGATATATAGCGAAACCCTCATTCCAGGAAAAAAACAAACAACAACAAAAAAGAAAGAAAGAAAGAAAGAAAACACCAGACTCAAACATACATCTCTCTCTCTCTCTCTTTCTCTCCCTCCCTTCTCCCCTCTTTCCCTCCCTCCACCCCCCTCTTATTTTTGCCTTTAATATCAGCACTTGAGTCAGGGGGACTGCTGGACTACACTGAATTTAAGGCCACCATGAGCTTATGATGTGAGGCTCTATCTCTAATATAAAACCAAACAAAAATAAAAGTCTATTTTGGCAATTGGATGCATAGTTTAGTCAGTAAAGTACTTGCCTTGCAAGCGAGAAGACATGAGTTTGATCCCCAGAAATCATGTGAAAAAGCTGGGCATGGTGACATTCTCCAGCAATCCCAGAATTGGAAAAACAGATGAATCCTTGGAGTTCCTATCCTTGGAATCCTTGGAATCCTATCTAGGATTAGCAGAATGCCTAGCTTTGTCCTTTTTGAGACAGGATCTAGCTATATAAGATGGGATGGCCTTGAGCTAGAGACACTCCTGACTCCAGTTCCCAATGATAATACTAGAGGTATATGTTACCCTGCTTGACATTTTAAATAGGTGGATCTTGTTATATAAAAATTAATCTTTAATATTTATTTATTTTATTTATATGAGTACACTGTAGCTGTCTTCAGACACACCAGAAGAGGGCATCAAATCCCATTACAGATGGTTGTGAGCCAACATGTGATTGCTGGGAATTGAACTTAGGACCTCTGGAAGAACAGTCAGTGCTCTTAACTGCTGAGCTATCTCTCCAGCCCCTAGAAATTAATCTTAATAAAGCCATTTTTCACTTACTACCACCACTAAAAACAAAAACAAAAACAAAAACAAGTTGGGTGGCACATATATTTAATCCAAACTCTCTGTGAGTTTGAGGCTAGCCTGATCTGCATACATTTCCAGGACAGCTAAGACCACGACTCAAACCAAGATTCTGTCTGTTTCAAGGCACAAAGAAGTAACTTACTCATGGTTACAAAAAACAAAAAAAAAAACAAAAAAAAAACCCAGACACTTCTATGGAAAACAAAGTAGACAATTCAATGCCTTAGAATTCTGCCGAAGGTTTATATTAACCTAAAACAGAAATTTTACTAATTTTTCCCTAATGTTTTGAAAGGATAAACTAGTAACTGACTTGAAGACAACTGAAGGTTGAGACCTAGAGTTAGACAGAATATCTGTGAAAGGTCAATAATGAGGTGGACATGACCGGAAAAAAACAAAAACAACTTTCAAACACTTAACTTGTCTGCACAACAGGGCCAAGAAACTATCTCTTCTGGCCTCAAAATAGTAAAATTTAAATCACAGGGGCTGGAGAGATTTAAGAACACTGGCTGCTCTTCCACAGAATTCAAGTTCAATTCCCAGCACTCAGATGGCAGCTCACAGCTGTCTACAACTCCAGTTCTAGAGAGCTGACACTCTCACACAGACATACATGCAGGCAAAACACCAGTGCACATAAAATAAAAATAAATGTATCTTTTCAAAAAATTTAAATCACATAATGGCTAAACTGAAGGCTTACATATAGCTATACAAAATACTACAGGATTACCTATAAGGGTAAAAGATTAAAGGATTCCTCTCTGGAGAAACCAAGCAGCCAGAGGGACTAGATGTTGAAAGCTTCTAAGAAAGTGTTTGAAGGTCTAGGAAGGTATTTTTTGATGTTGATAAATGTAAGTTATGAAGGATTTATCTTTTTTGTAAACTTAAAAAGGTTCTTGTAAGCTTCAGGGAATACACTTGAATCCACCGGGTCAAATGGATTCAAGATAAGTACTGTCAATTAACACAGCCCGTTCCCCTCTCCACCTGCCTAGTCCTGAGGGTAGGATCTATTTCCCTTTCCCTGATCCTGGGAACCTGCCACCCCTCCTCCAATTACCTAAGAGTTTCAAAATGCACATCCAAGAAAACGTTTTTCTCCAAAACTCCTTAACTTTATCTTCTGCCCCTAACATCTAGGGGTTCCCTCAGAACCTGCATCCAGGAACGCTCTAGAACAGTTACTCACAGATGCTCTTTCTGGTCTAGCCTCACAGACTGCTTCAACTGGGTCTACACAGCCCCACCCCCAGATGGTCCACAACCTGGACAGCAGTGAAACAACCAGTTCTTTCTGCTTTTGCCTACACCCCATAATGGTGCACCTATATTAGCAGGAAGTAGACATAGATGATTACATGGCTCTTTATTTGTTTATAATCAGCAAAAGGATGGGTTGTTTGGTTTAGGACCCGAAACAAGGGACTGAGGTGCATATTTTACATATCAGAGCAGACCTGGCCTCCATGTTTTCCCAGCATCCCTCAGTTCCTACTTGGCATATCTTGCCCCCAACCCTGAACTTTACAGCCCAGGAAATCGACTGCCCTTCCCCCAGAGGCTTCTCCCTATGGAATCCAGACATTTTGGTCTCTTTTTCTCCTTCTCTTCTCTCTCTGTACACTCTTGCCCTTTCTCTCCCCACCCCCAGACCCCACTTCTCTCTCTTTCCATGTGACTCCCCTGGCCTCAGTCCTTGGGGCCAGTGAACTTGCCAGAGAGCAGCTTCCCAATAAACCTGCACTTAATATATTCCAATCTGGCTTGAATTGGCTCATTTCACTGGTGGCGGAGAAACAACCTACCAAATACACAATTACTGACACCTGACTAACCACAGCTACTGAGAAGAAGCCAACCAGCCCCCAAAGTCCTGCTGTAGCTGCTGTGTACTCAACCCACTAGTTTTGTTTGTTGGTTCATTTTTGATTTTCCAAAACAGGGTTTCTCTGTGTAGCCCTGGCTGTCCTGGAACTCATTCTATAGATCAGGCTAGCCTAAAACTCAAAAGATTTGCCTGCCTCTGCCTCCCAAGTGCTTGGCTACCAAGAGCTGCTTTTATTTTCATTAAATATATCCTCTATCTTCTGCTTACTTTGAATTGTGTATCTTAATCTTCTTGGTCAGGAAACAAAAACTAGACAGGAAAGAAAATTTCCAAGTTACAGCTGTGAGCCACCATGCCCTGCTTCATATGACATGATTCTATCAATATTCATCCATGTTAAAGCTGAGAAGCTGACACATGTGTGAAGTGCCAGCACTTAGAAGGCCAAGGCAAGAGGATCACATGTTTATAGCATGTTCCTTTTTACTTGTTGAATATACCACTGTGTGCCTCAATTTTATTTATTCACCAGCTGATGCATCTTATCAGATTATTTATTTATTTATTTATTTATTTATTTATTTATTTATTTATTTTTGAGATAGGGTTTCTCTCTGTAGCCCTGGCTGTTTTGGAACTCAACCTGCAGATCAGGCTGGCCTCAAACTCGAGGATCTGACTGCCTCTGCTGGGATTAAAGATATACATCATCACATTTGGCTTTTCTTATCAGTTTTTATGTCTCTCTTTGTCTTTTTTCATTTGTTTGTCTCATTTTTGTGATACTGAAAACCAAGTCCAGGCCCTGAACACGTCATGAAAGCTACATCCTTAATTAACCCTGTGTCTCCTTCTTAAATATGAATGGACAATCAAGGTTTAAATATCTGGAAAAATCCCTCACCTGAAAGCAAAGGACAAGCATTTATGAGAAGGAACTCTGAGGAAGAAGAGGTGATGCAGGGAATGGAAGGAAAGCAGAAACCCTTCCCACTGTGTGAAGAGACTGCATTCTAAGCAGAGACAAAGCCTGTCTCAACAGAGTGTGCCCAGGACTGCAGGTAAAAGTGCTGGCTCTGCAGCTTTGCTTCCTGAGTTCCAACCAGGCCTGTGTAAAAAGCCAGATGCAGCAGCACAAATCTGTACTCCCAGAACTTCTACCCCAAGACAGAGACAGGACAACATTAGACTGTCTCAAGAAAAAGAAAATCAAAGGATCAATTCTGGGGGATCCAATAATCCAAAAAGAAAAAGTTCTTTAAAAAACAAAAAAACAAAACAAAAAAAAAAAACAGGAGAGTAGTAAATGTAAAAGAAAATAATCTGAGGATTCCTTCCTGAACTGGAAGACAAGAACATCCAGACAAAAGGGTCCACTAAATCCTACTAGTGTGCGTAAAACATGGCCTGTACTCAGGTTTATCTCAAGGATTTCAAACAAGGAAGGAAAGAGAAGTTCCAGAAAGAACAGTCACACACTCAAATGTTAGAAGCCAGAATACAAGGAGTATGGCCCTCAGAGTTCTGTAAGAAAATGGCTCTGCCCTAAATAGCTAATAGGCATATCACTGACTAAGAGAGGGAAATCACTTGTCCTTTCAGACACACAGGGTAACAAGAGGACAAAGCCATGGGATGTAGACACCAAAGGATCCAGTATAGAAGAGAAGTGTAGGGACCACCAACAGATAGAGAGAAGAAGCAAACTTCAGACTGCAGTCGGCAGCAGGTCTGGAGAGCCAACATTCCTGAGTATAACAAGGCAGCAAAGAGCTGCAGAAAGACAGCAGAGGGCCACAGAGGGACAATGGAGGGCCGTAGGAAGACAGCAGAGGGCAGAGCCATAGGGGAGTAGCTGAGGGCTGCAGGATACAGGACAGCAGAGGGGTGTAAGGACAGAACCACAGGAAGCTGTGCAAGTGTGCTTAGTCTCTAATGCCTCTGAGACAGCTAAGAGAACTACAATTCTGGGGTTCAGTCAGTGTGTGCAGAAAACTAAGGAAACAAAAGTGCGAACGGTATATCCTGGGAAAACAAAGTGCTGTTCCTGGTCAAAGTGGAGTATCTAGTTATACTGGGGAGAAGGGGTAGGGAACAAATTCTTGTTTGGGACCCAGAAACTGGAAGAACACTAAGTCATAACTTATGTATAAGAAGTCAAAACATACTATGCAAAAATAAAGAACGATACATGTACATAATCTAAACATACAATGGTAATTACCAAAAAGAAATTAAAATGGTCACCTCTGGGTAGAAGAGCAAACGAAAGAATGGGGTGGCAAAGGCAGAGAACTGCTTACTGTTTCTTATGGTGGGATTTATAGCACTTTAAAAATGTTTATGCATTTGTATTTCTGGAAAAAGCACAGTTTTTGAAGTGCCGGCACATTAAAAAGTAATACATCATAGAAACTCTAATGTCATTTAAGTAGCATGAACATTACTGTCCTGAGTGTCACTTGACAGTAAGTCTACTTTAAGGCCTCTCTGCCTAGTGCTCGCATTGAAGACTAGAACCAGCTCCTCTGATCACAAGTACCTGGTCTTCAGTAAGATTCTCAGCATCCCAGTTGCTGCAACGGAGTAGAAGGGACTTGTCAAGTGGGAAGTTCAAAATAGTCTCAGCAAGTGATTTCAGGCTAAGCCCGTTACAGAGTATACTGTTTCTACAAGAAATAAATAGAACCATGTATCAAAACCAGGCAAGTGGCATGAATAGGAAAAACTTTAAATGACCAATAAACAGAAGGCAAATAAACAAGAGAAATAAAGAAAACGGTGATTTGCTGTCAGACTGCAGTGTTTTGTTTTATAACAAGTACATCTAGTATCAATAGAGCACAAAAATCAATTAGGCTCATACAAAATGTGTAAACCAGACATCTTTATAATCATTATGAAAATGTTTAACAATAAGTAACTGTCAAAAACTCAAATACAAAAATTCTCTGATCTAATAACTGCTTTTCTGGGAGTTTATCCAAAGGACAAAGATACTTAAGTGGATATTCACTGCAGCACTACTGTAGCAAGGAGAACTGTAAACAGACTAAATGTCCTTGATGGTGCTCATACCTAACTTTCTTATGATTGAAGAAAAATGACAAGGCTGCTTTCATCAGGGAGGTAAGAGTATACAAACAAGTACTTGTTTCTGTTCTTCAAAACCTCCTGATTGAAACTGCCGCAGGGTGCTGGAGAGATGCCTGAGGACTCAGACTTGGTTCCTAGCACTCATGTGGCAGCTCATAGCCATCTATAATTCCAGTCCAGAGAGTCTGATGCCCTCTCTGGCATCCTCACATATTGGACACATGTGGAGTACTTACAAAGATGCAGGGAAAACACTCACATACATAAAATAAACATAAATAAATCCTTTTAAAAATTGCTGTGGGGTAACAAAAAGGATCTTCTTGGTCTTCTGAGATTAGAGACTAACCAACAGATTTATATGGAATTCTGAAAACATCAATGGGCCAGAGAGACAGCACAGGGCAAAGGTACCTCCTACCAACCATGACAACCTGAGTTTAATCCCCAACCCCCATAACTGCAAATGGATGTTAATGGGCAAATAGGTAACAAGTAGGTAACACTACTGATGTCTTCAGACACACCAGAAGACAGTATCAGATCCCATTACAGATGAGACATGAGTCACCCTGTGGTTGCTGGGAATTGATTGAACTCAGGACCTGTGAAAGAGCAAGCAGTAAGTGCTCTTAACTGCTGAGCCATTTTTCCATATGTCCTTGGGACACACACTCTCCCACAGAGAAACTAAATTTTAAGTAAATAGAATGAAATTCACATACACACAGAAAACATTAAGAGGGAGTGTGGTGGTACATGTTTGTAATTCTTAGACCAAAATCATGCTCAGCTACATGGAGTTTGAGACCAGCAGGGCTATGTGAAACCTTAGTCATTAATTCGTTTAAAATGTTTAAATCTTTGGATATATATGTATGTGTGTATACATTTGAATGCAGATAAAAGTGTAAAGACCTGGGCTGGAGTGATGGTTTAGAAACCTAAGTGAGAGAATACTTGCCTAGCATGCAGGAGGCTTTGGATTCAATCCCTGGTACCCAAATAATAACAAGAAAAAATCAGTACATAAAAGCAGACAATGTATGACAATGGTCCAGAGTGAACATCTGGAAGTCACAGAACAGCAAGCTGGCAGGCAGAGGCTCTTGTCAGGATACAGCACAGTTTCCTCAGGGATTGCAGGAACCAAAACCACTGTGATGAGGAAGAACAGGAAGCCTTCCCTTGCCAAACAAGCAGTCAACAGTTACATCTCATCGCCCAAGACCAAAAACCACAAAAAAGCCCAGGCATTCTGAATAAAATAAATAGGTCTTAGTTAAACTCATGGAAGTTAAGGATATGGGAGGAGATACTAAACTTTAGTTTTATTAAAAACCACAAAAGGAGAGCCCGGAGCGTAGCTCAGTGGTGAAGTACATACTTAAGACAATATGTACAAAGGCCCAGCAATAAAAAGAAATAAAATAGGGGCTGGGGAATGTCAATAATGGTTAATAATTTCTTAATTATAAAAACATTTCATTTAAAATGAAGGGTCTTGGGCCAGAAATACAGTTCAATGAAATAGCACTTTCCTAATTAATTCAAGTACTGAAGCTCAATTCTCAGTACTGAAAACATTAAAAAAGAGAAAATCCAAATAAAATTAAAGGTTGGATACAAGTTTCACTCTTGTTCTGGAGGAGTGAGGCAATCAGTAAAGAACTTATTGTGTAAGCATAAGGAGCTGGATCTCCCAGAACCCATGAAAAAGCCAGGTGTGCAGGGCATGCCTGTAATCCCAGCGCTAAGACGCAGAAACAAAGGCACGAGGCCAGCCAGCCAGTCAAACCTGTGACCTCCAGATTCAGTGAGAGACTCTGTCTCAAAAATAAAGTAGAGGGCTGGTGATGGTGATACATGCTTTCAATCCCAGTACCCAGGAGGCAAAGACAAGCATGCAGGTCTCAAGTTCAAAGCCAGCCTGGTCTACATAGTGAGTTCTAGGCCAGCTATGGTTATATGCTAAGATCTTGTCTCAAACAAACACAAAATGAAATGAAAAACAATTGAAGACACTCTACAGTAACTTCTGGCCTCCACACATGAACATATGTGTGTGCACCTGAAGACATGCACAATTTCATTTTTATTTTTAAACACAACTTATATACTTATCATTCATGATAATAGTCATCTTTGACCTACTTGTTTTGGGGGTATTTTTGAGACAAGGGCCCATGATCTATATCCCAAGCTGGCCTCATATTTGTGGCCCTCCTGTCTAAGCATCTTGAGTGCTGATATTATAGGAGTTAACTACCACACCCACCCCATCTTAAGCCAAATTGACACTCAGTTATTCTGCATTTACACAGAGAACTCAATGCACTTTCAATTTACATACATTCATAAGTCTCCAAATGCATAAAAAGATATCAGAAAATCAATCAAATGATTATGCCAAAATTATAGTGATATGATGATAATGGTAGCTAACATTAAAATGTATATAGTGCTGTATATACATAAAGTATTCCTCAATTCTTCATATTGCTTAATCATTTAATCCTCACACCAACACTATACAGTAAGATTATTATCTCTCTAGATAAGAAACTGAGGTTTAGTACCTCATAAAGTTCACACAGCTGATAACCAACAGCACTAACAATCCAGGCATGCTGTATGCTCCTGACTCAAGCTCTCACCCACTACATACAGAAGAATGCAGAGGGGCCTAGTGAGATGTAGCAGCTTTTGGCCCATGTAGTGGTGGCATGCTTTTGATTCCAGCACTCCAGAGGCTGAGGCAGATAGATCTCTGTCAATTAGAAGCCAGCCCAGTCTACAACCTGGTGAGCTCCAGGCCAGCCAGGACTGTTTGTTACATAGAGAAACTCTGCCTCAAAAACAAACCACTCAACAAACAAAAAAAGAAAGAATGCAGCTTTCTTCTATAGTTCAAACTTTGAAGAGTTTTAATTTTTACAATAATATTTTCATATAATACTAGGGAAAAATATACTTCACTAAAAAAGTGAGAAAGGCAGCAAACCAAAATAAAAATTCACTTATGCTCAAAAATTCAGATAGGCACAGGTTTTAATTAAGCCTTCTCTGAGATCATGACACTCTCCCACCTTATAGTAAGTGGCATTTAAGACAGGACAAGAGGCTATTTCAGTTCCTGTCAGGATAAATGAGGACTGTGGTTTCTGGAGAGATGATCCGACAGGTAAGAGCATTTGATGCTCTAGGAGAATCCACATTTAGTTCCCAACTCCCACACAGTCACTCACACCACTCTGAAATGTCAGTTCCAGGGGATCCAATGTCCTCTTCTGGCCTCCATAAACATACATGCAGGCAAAACACACAGATACATGAAAGGAGTAAACTTTAAGGAAATAAATAAGTACTAGATAGATGAGAACTGTGTGTGTGTACCTGAGGAATTCCATGTGATCCCCAGAAAGATGAGGTGAAAATGGTTCCCCAGAAGGAAAAGCTAAGATGGAAAGCCTCTCTCTCCAAGTCAAGGTCAAGGCTGACCACGGTTTGCAAACTCAATTGCTGACTAGAAGTTAGGTTTTTCAAGGAGTGGTATGGACTTGGGAAGTTAAATTCAGTATGCACAGGTCTGGAGAGATGGCTTAGCAGTTAAGAGCACTGACTGCTCTTCCAGAGGACATAGGTTCAATTCCCAGCACCTACTGGCAGCTCACAACTGTCTGTAACTCCAGAGATCTGACACCCTCACACAGACATACATACAGGCAAAGAAAGCACCAATATACATACAATAAAAATAAATTAGTTTTTAAAAATTGAGTATGCACATCAAAAAGGGAAAGACCAAACCTGGCCCACTGTTGCCACCTACAACTCTGGACTCTGAGGCCAGGTCATGTAATTTCTGCAAAGTTACACAAATATAGATTCTGATATCTAGTCTTCTGGATTTAAAGCAGATTTCACATGGGGAAAAAAATAAACAAAGCTTACAGCTCTAACTTAGTGGACCACTGGTTTATAACCTCCCCTTTTAGTTTCATCTAAAAAGAAAGTTTAGCCAAGTAAACTTTCTCAGACATTGGTATGTCTCCTCACAAATTCAATATGCATTTCTAAACCCTTTAGGTTTCTAACAAATTCTAAATGCTTCATTATTGATCACTAGTTAACTATAGCTCACGAACAATGCTTGCCCCCCACAGGAATCCTGGCATGCATACAAATCGTACCCCTGCTTCATGGCTAGGTAGCGGAGATCCAGACATCCCCTGACAATGAGGCCATAGTCCTGTAGAAGCCTGTTGGCATCTTCTGAGCATCCCACTCCTACTTTCAAGATAGTGCCATCTGACAATATGTCCAAAAGCGTTCTGGGTAGTGTTTTGCCTCCATATATCAGCCTAGGCAAGCGAACCAATGCACAGAAGCCACTTGGGGAAGCCATCTGTAGGAGTGACAAAGGACTGGCTTTGCCTTCCAAATTCACCTGTAAAAGAGTAAGACAGAGCACATAGTTCACATCCTTGCACAGCAGCATGACAAAAGAAAACTCTGGCCAAAACAAAAAGCAAAACAAAACAACAACAAAACAATAGAAGAGACACACCTTAGCTTACCAAAGGGAGCAGCAGAACGGATTTGAAGTTAAATGCAGTGAGAGCCTGTTCTAGGAGATATGCAGCCTTATAAAGCAGCAGTCTGAATACTCTTCACAGGGCCAACTCCAGGCCCTGAAATCTGATCAGTCTATAAATAGTGACTGGCTGACTCAGGAGCTCTGGGACACACACTTTCAGTCAGAGGAAACATGCTGGGTTTTAAAGGCTATGAAAAAAGGCTAAGAGCAGAGTGCCAATTGGCACCATACCCCGATGCTCTACGGTGCATGCTAGTAACTGCCCTGATTTGCCTTATCAGCACTGCCTCAAGAGTCAAGTTTCAAAAGGAAGTAGAGGCTGGGCATGGCCTTTGCTTTTAATGTCAGTATGGGATATGGGGTAATCTATGAGTTTAAGGCCAACCTGATCTACATATTGAGCTCCAAGCCAGTCAAAGCTATATAGTGGGGCCCTGTTTCAAAAACACAAAACAAATATCAGAGAAGAGTACAGTGTAACAGATCCTGGTAGGGCCAGGATACAAACGGAGTTCATCAAAAACACGAAACAAAGCACAAATGCTGAACACAAGTTGGACCTTTGTATCTGAAGAGAAGAAAATCACTATGCACATTATCAATGTACTTCTATCAATCTTTAATCCTCTGGGAGTCATAGACAAGCTTGATAAAATGCTGAAAGAACATCATTCTAGAAAGACATACACACAAAATTTGTTCCTATTTTAAGGGATTCCTTTTAAGGGTTTAAGGATTCTGAAAGCAATCTGAAGAACAGATGAAACCCAATAAATTCCTTCTCATTTTTCAGGAAAAGAAAATTTCAGCCTATAGGTGAAACAGCTTACCAAATATGATGTGATAACAGCATTTTAATTCAAACTACCCACTGTCTATAACAGTTCTAAAGGGAGACTGATTTCACCCCAAAGGGAAATTTCAGTCTGGAGAAATCTCTGGTCATCACAATGGAAGAAGACTACGTAGGAATCTAGCAGGTAGAATGCAGATGCCACTGGACATCCTGCACATCCTGCCAGCTATGCACAACACAGAATCATCCACCAACCATGTCAGTAGTGGGCAGGGTGAGGAAGCCTGCCTGCTCTGACCTGTGTGTTTGAGGCTCATACAATGCCTGCAGAACTATGGGTGGTACAGCCCTTAGCCTAAGGGACTTTGAACTTTTCTGGAGAGGAGACATACAGACCACGCTCTCTCACACAGAAAATGACATGATAAATACTTCAGTGTCACAAGTTCCTGGAGAGAAATTTATAATACTTGAGACAATCAAGATTACAGAGAGAAAATAGTCAACACCATAGCTACTAAAAACAAAATGTAAGAGTCTTTGCCCTTAGGGCTGGAGAGATGGCTCAGCGGTTAGAAGCACAGACTACTCTTCCAGAGGTCCTGAGTTCAATTCTTAGCAACTACATGGTGGCTCACAATCAAATGCATAAAATAAATAAATAAATCTTGCCGGGCAGTGGTGGCACACGCCTTTAATCCCAGCACTTGGGAGGCAGAGGCAGGCAGATTTCTGAGTTCGAGGCCAGCCTGGTCTACGGAGTGAGTTCCAGGACAACCAGAACTACAAGAGAAACCCTATCTTGAAAAAACAAAAACAAACAAACAAACAAACAAAAGTCTTTGCCCTTAAATTCTACCTTTCTATTCAACACAGCACAATTAAATTTGGTGATTTAACTCACCAGAGCCTTAGAATTTCTTTTTAGGCACTGTTTTACCAAGCCGGCCATTTGTTTATACCCTCAGGAGAAAGCTGGTGCCATGTGTGGTAACATACCTTTGATTCCCAGCACTTGGGAGGTGTAAGCATGTGGATCTCTGAGAGTGAGGACAACCTGATCTACATAGCAAGTGCCAAGCCAACTAGGGCTATGTAATAAAAAATTCTCTCTCTCTCTCTCTCTCTCTCTCTCTCTCTCTCTCTCTCTCTCTCTCTCTTTCTCATACCACAAAAAGAAAATAGTATAAAATATCTTTAAAAAAATTCAAAGTGATAAAAATAGTTCTCACATCCAGACAGCTTTCTGAATCCCAAGTTGAATCTAGACTCAACTTAGCATATCTTCAGAGTTATGAAAAAAAATCAAACTGCCTACAAAGAACCAATTAAATAGAGTGCCGATTATCTCCAATAGCAACAATGGAAACCAGAGAACAATGAAATACAGTCTTGAAAATGACAAAGCTAAAATACTACACTCGTAGAAAATATTTTTACAAGACTTTGAAAAAAGGCATTTTCATAACAGTGAGTATTGTATTATCAATAGGTACCAGAAATAATTTCTAAAAAATTTGACATAAGGGCTAGGCATAGTGTGTATGACTGTCATCCCAACACTCAGTAGGTTGAGGAAGTTCCAGAGAAGCCTTAACAATGTAGTAAGTACTAGGCCAGTCATAGCAATAGACAACATTCTGTATCAAAAGAGCCAACCTCCACCCAAAAGCAAGAGGGACAGAAGAGATGACTCAGCGGTTAAAAGCACTTCCTGCTCCTGCACAGGACCCAGGTTGTGTTCCCAAGTGGGACTGTTCACAACTGCCTGTAACTCTAGCTCCAAGGGATGCAAAGCCCTCCTCAGACCACTGCTGGTACCCGCTGGCACCCGCACACATACAAATATACATAAAACAATATAGACTTCTCTTTGAAAAAAGGAGTACATAATCTAACACTCAGAAACGGAGCAGACAGGGGGATCCGGACTTTTCAGCTTGCGCAGGCTACACCATGAAACCCAGTCTCACAACAACAGTCACCGGGAGCTAGGAGATGGCCCAGAAGGTAAACGGACTAGAAAAGAAAACGGGATAACCAGAGTTTAACCTCTGTAGCCCACGTAAAATGCCAATGCAGTGGTGCATATCTGTACTCCCAGCATTCCACAGAGATGAAAGCCAGAGACAGGAGGAATTCTTTGTGATATTGCCTATTTTTCTTTATAGCCTTGGTTACCTCAAGTATAAAATGTCTCTCCTCCTCCTACTTGTGACACTGTGCTTGATAAATACCTTGAAAATACATTTTGAGACACGGTAGTTACCATGTCATTTTCTACATGCGTGAACTTGGTCTGTATGCTTTCTCCTGCAAGGTTCTAAGTCCTTAAGGCCAGGACCACAAAGTTGCTCTCTTACCCTCACATGTACAGCACAGCACACATGCACTGGCATGCATATATATATGTATATGTATACACACACACACACACACACATATACATACACATACTCATAATCACATATACATGTATGAGAACACACAAACCACAAAAACAAGAGAAACAAACCTCAAAAAAAAAAAAAAGAAAGAAAAAGAAAACCTGTCTGAAGAGATAGGGATGTAGCTCAGTTGGTAGATCACTTGACTAGCATGTGTGAACCCCTGGGTCTGACCCATAGTGTGGCATACAGAGGACATGGTGGCACACACATACCAATAAATAATATTTTTTTAAAAAGTAGTAACCAGTGGAGTAGTAAACACCTTTGAACCTAGTACTTAGGAGGTAAAGGTTACTCTCAGCTACGTATCAAGTTCAAGGTCAGCCTAGAATCTGCCTTCAAAAACAAACTGAAAACAAAAACTAAAATAGGTAGGTAGAGTGGTAGTGGGGTTTGTTTGTTTTTTTAAGATTGAGCCTTACTTTACAACCCAGGTTGGCCTCAAATTAGAAATATAGCCCAGCATAGCCTTGAACTTGCTCTGATCCTCTTGCCTTAGCATCGCAGGGTGCGGAGATCACAGGTGTGCACCACCACACCTAGCTAGTAGCTGGTATTTGATGAACACTTGCTTTAAGTTAAAACTGTACTTAAGCTTTTATAGCAATTATCTACTTGAATACTTAGATTCTGTCACTAGAAAGGAGGTGCCCTTACACCCCAACCACCCCTGGCCCAAATTGGGAAAACTAATCAGATTCTTTTTCAGCTTTTTAACCCAAGCCTTTTAACTCACCCATTCACAGTCAATTCCAAGTACTGGAAAATCTTCCAACTCTCTTTTAAGGAAGGGCTGGATTTGATTCCACTCTGCCTCCTGAGATACTGTCACCACCTCTGCCTGGAGTATCCTCTCCTCCCATGAGGCTCTGGGTGCTCTCAGGGCACCAAAGGGTAGCTGGTTTTCTTCTGGAGGGGGCCACTCCCTCCCACCAGGCACTTGCTGCTGCTGCGGCTGCGGCTGCAGCTGCGGCTGCTGCGGCTGCTGTGGCTGCTGCTGTGGTGACTGCTGTGGCTGCGGCTGCTGCTGTTGCTGCATCACTCTGCTTGTTTTACTCCATCTACGCTGGATGCCTTTCCACAGGACAAATCCCCCCATGGCCACACCCAGAAGGGTGGTCACTGTCAAAGCCACTAAATTTTGTCTAGACATCTTTAGCCTTTCACTGTTTAGGAAAGCATTTCACTGATTTCACAATCTGCAAAACAAATGTCAAAAATATATTTATAAATAGACATAGACAAGTTGTCCACTAAAAGGTCCAAATCTCTGTGCCCACAAAAAAAAATACAAATTTTGACACAAGACAGTTAAGATTTAGATTTCCCCCCATTTTTATACTTTTGTGTTTTATTTTATTTTATTTTTGAGACAGGGTCTCATGCAATCCAGGCTGACTTTGAACTCATTACATAACTAGCTATGACCTTGAAATTCAGATCCTCCTGCCTCTACTTTTAAGCGCTGAAATTACAAGTGTGTAGCACCACATCTTTATGTTTTGTTATTCCAGTTCTATTTTCATTCTTGCTTCCACAAATTCACCTGCACTCTGGCAACTGCCTAGGATTCTCTTAATGCTACAAAGTAGAATCAGAGTGAAGGCTAGCAAGATGGCTCAGCAGGTAAAATCATTTGGTGACAAGATTGATCCTGAGTTCAATCCCTGGACCTATGTAGAAAAAGGAGCATTAACTTCCAAAAGTTCTCCCTACTTCCCATAGCGCGTACACACACACACACTTATTTTTAATGGGCTGGGTTACAGCTCAGTGGTAGATGGCTTGCCCAGCATATTCTAAGTCTTAGATACAGCCTCCAGCACTGAAAATTAGAGAGAGAGAGAGAGAAAGAGAGAGAGAAGAGAAGAAAAGAAAAAATAAAAACAGAAAGGTAGTGACACACACCTGTAATCCCAGCACTTGGGAGGCAGAAAAGGGAAGTAGGAATTGTCTCCAAAGAAAAGCTAGAGAGATAGCTCAGTGGTAAGAGTGTTTGTTAATCTTGTAGAAGACCAGAGTTTAATTCCCAGCACCCAAGTTTGTACTTAAGACAGATACAGACTCCAAGTTCATATCATTCTCACTAAAAGGAAACCCAGAGGCAAGAAGCTCAACTAAGACCAATTCAGAATTGGGGAAACCTGTTAGAAGCAAGTAGACTCAATCACAGAAGTGATATACAGAGTCCTTGTGTTTCTAACACAGAAAACAAAGAGAACTTCTAGGGAAGACCAGAGTCTAGAATTCAAACACACAAACAAACAAAACTCTAAAGTCTGTAAAAATATTTCATAGAAGCTAGGCACACACCTGCAATCGCAGAATTATTAAGTTTGAGAAAGGACAGCAAGTTTGAAGTCTGGGTAACCTACCAAATTCTAGACTAGACAGGTCTACAGACAGATTCTATCTCAAAAAAAAAAAAGAGGCTGGTAAAGGAGCCAAGGTCTCTCAAATGATCTTCTTATACCCCAGATGACCTAAGGACTCCCACAGACCCCATCTTCCACAGGTCACACTATCTCCCAATGGTGCTACACTGGGGTACACTCCTTTATCATATGGGCCTTTGGGAGACACCACATCCAAATAACAGTAACTATTTTCTAAAAATATTCAAATAAAACACATATTCAACATAAGCGTCATTTTTAAAATCTTTTTTAAAAATAAATAAATAAATAAATAAATAGGCAGCTGGGTGGTAGTGGTGCACACCGTTAGTCCCAGTACTTGGGAGGCAGAGGCAGGTGGATCTCTGAAAGTTCCAGGTCAGCCTGGTCTACAGAGCTAGTTCTAGGGCAATCAAGGCTACACGGAGAAACCAGACCTCAAAAAAAAAAAAGGAAAAAGAAAAGGAAAGAAATTAGCTACCCAGACATTCCCAACAGACCCTAAAGAATTGGAGAAAATATTTGCAAGCCATGTATCTGCTAAGGTCATGTGTTTAGAATATAAACTCTTACAACTCAATAATAAAAAAACAGATCAACCAATTAAAGAACCTCATTCGAGACTATGACTCTGAAAGACAACTGAGCAGTGGCCAAACAGCACATGAAAAGCTCTTCAACATCATTAACTATTAGGAAAAATGCAACTCAAAACCACAATGACATAATGCTTCATAACCACTACCATAGCTCTCTAAAAGGCAGATAAAAAGAACTGACAATATTGTGGAGAAATGAGAAACTCACACACTGTCAGTGGGAATGCCAAACGGTGCTGTTGTTTTGGAAAACAGCCTGGCAGGTCCTCAACAGTTAAGCATAAAGACACCACAGGGCTCCAAGTTCCATTACAGCCACACATGGAAGGGAATGAAAACACATCCACAGAAAGCCCACACAGCAGCATTGTCTGTTACAGCCCCAAGGTGGAAATAACCCAAAGCATATTACTGGTAAGACACATAGAACAGCTTAGCTACAAGTTGTGAGTTGAACTGTGTCTTCCAAAAAGGTATGTTGAAGTTCTAGCCCCCAGAACCTGTGCCTATGCCCTCATTAGGAAATAGGATCTTCCATATGTTATCAAGATAAGACAAGGTCATACTGGTGTAGAGTGGACCTTAATCCAGTGTGACTGGTATACTACAGCAAAAGAAAGACAGAGAGTCAAAGTAACAGACACATGGGGAAAAAGCCAGGAGAAGATGGGCAGAGACTAAAGTCATGCAAACAAAGGAAACCCAAGGCTCTTTATCACTAGAAGCTAAAAGGCAAGAACTACTCTCCCAGTGTAGTCCTCCTAACACCTCAATCCTTAATTATGTGCCTCTAGTTTCCTGAATTGTGGGAGAATCGATTTCCATTATTTTAATCCACCACTATGTGGTTAACATAGCCTTAGGGATGGAGAGAAGCTCAGTGGTTAGGAGCACTTGTTGCTCTTTCAGAGGACCTCAGCTTGACTTCCATCATCCCTGTCAGGTGCCTATCAGGTGCTTCACAACTGCCTGCAAGCTCAGCTCCAGGCGTTACAGGGATCCAATACCCTTCTGGTATTTTCAAAAGTGCGCATACAAAACACACAAACACAATTAAATTATTTTAAAGAAAGAAATATGCCATAGAACAGACTTTTATTCAGCAATATGATCCTGATATATGTTCTCCTAGGCACAAACCTTGGAAACATGGTAAATAAAAGAAGCTAGTTGCAAAAGACAAGACAGAGAGATGAGGAGTTGCCTACAAATGGGGCATTAGGAACTTGGGGACTGGGGAGTGACTTTTAAATAGATCAGGTTTTATATCATTGTACAATGGATTATACTGCAATAAAGCCATTAAAATACTATTTTGACAAATTGGTTCTAAAATTAAATCTGAAAAAGAAACCAAAAATAGCCAACTTATAAAATAAGGACATGAGGATGGAGAGATGACTCAGCAGGGACAGTGCTTCCTGTTCTTCCTGAGAACCTGAGCTCAGTTTCCAGAACCTGTGTCAGGCAGCTTACAGCTGCCTTTAACTCCAGGGCCTTTAGGCTTTAGGCTCCAGGGCCTGCATGTGCACACACACACATACACACACACACACACATACATACATACATTTTAAAAAGTAAAAGAACATGTGAGCAGATAAGTAGGCCTTTCAATAAGATCATAGAATTTACCTTACCAAATATCAAAAAGCATTACCACCAAGCAAGTATGACAGGGATGTTGTAGTATTAGTTCAGCATTAGAAAGAGAGGGTTCCAGGGCAGCCAGGGATACACAGAGAAACCTGTCTCGATACAAAAACTAAAACAAAAAAATTTCAAAAGAAAGTCTTCTCCACACATCATAGCCCTTGCACTCACAGGATGAAACAGGAATGGAGATAAAATGACTCAAATTCATTATACAAATGTATGAAACTGCCTAATAATAAAAACATTTAAATTTAAAACATCCTTAAAAATAAACTACAGGGGATGGCTCAGCAGTTAAGAGAACTGACTACTTTTCCAGAGGTCCTAGGTTCAATCCCCAGCAACCACATGGTGGCTCACAACCATCTGTAAAGGGATTGATGCCCTCTTCTGGGTGTCTGAAGACAGCTACAGTGTACTCATAATACATAAAATAAAGAAATAATTCTTTGGAATTGGAGAGATGGCTCAGTGGTTAAGAGTACTGACTGCTCTTCCAGAGGTCCTGAGTTCAATTCCCAGCAACCACATGGTGGCTCACAACCATCTATAATGGGATTTGTTCTCTCTTCTGGTGTGTCTTTAGAAAGTGACAGTATACTCACATAAATAAAGAAAATAAATTTAAAACAAACAAACAAACTGTAGGGGAAAGAGCTTTCTCTGTCTTAAGAGTACACAGACTGTTTCATCCTCAGCATACCAGACATTTAGGTCTGGAAGAACTGTACTGAGGGTGGGGGAAGGCTATCCTGGGCACTGCAAAATGTTCAGCACCACAATCCCTGTCACCTCCTCACTGAGGCCAATGACAACACCACTTCAGCTAACCCAAACTCTCTGGATGTTGTCTAGTGGTCTCTGCAAGGCAAACGTCTCCCAGCTGAGAACCACTAGGGTAGAGACCAATAGCCACACAGCACAAATAAACACAGCAAAAACCAATAAAGGAAAACAAAATGTAAAACTTTGTTTCTATGACGATTTGATCTATCTCCAAAACTGTTCATATGGGCACACAGAAACATGAGAAAGGATGCTTTTGGCACTGGGTAAGCAAGAATAGAAAACAAGAAACCTACCAAATTTCACATGCTATGGAATGTCAGCATGATGTAGAGTTAAAAGAACAAGCAGAAAGTGTAGGCTTGTCTCTACAGATGGGCAAAATCATTTTAGTATCCATTTTTAAAAATAAATCAAGTTACAGAGTACAATATGTCATATTTATAAAAGTACACATTTGTAAGTCTAATATGATTTTTTCTTTTTCACGTTTTTATTAGTTCTTAGAGAATTTCATAAAATGTGCTTTGATCCTACTCACCCCCTCCTTCATCTCCTCTTAGATCAAACCCCTTCATATAAACTTACACACACACACACACACACACACACACACACACACACACACACACGGATGGATGGGCTGAGCATTGTGGCACATTTCTATATTCCCAGCATTCAGGAAGCAGAGGCAAAGATCTCTGTAAGTTGAAGGCCAGCCTTCAACTAAATAGTGAGTTCCAAGGTCTACACAGTGAGTTCCAAGGCAGCCAGGGAGTCATAGAGGAGATCCTGTCTCAAAAACAACCAAGAGAAAAAACAAACAAACAAACAAACAAAAAACAACCAAGAGAAACAACAACAATATGTGTGCAGCATCTGAGGAGGTCAGAAGAGGGACTAGAGTTACAGATGACCACACGGGTGCTAGGAATCCACTGTGGATAATCCAGAAAAGCAATGAGTTCTCTCTCTAGCTTCCCACCTGATTTTTGTGAGACAGGATCCCAGCATGTAGCCCCAGCTGTCCTGGAACGGAGAGACCCACATGCTTCTGCCTCCCACTGCTGGGATTAAAGGTATGTGCTACCATGTCCAACAATAAATGCAATTTTTTTATTTAAAAAGAATTAAAAATAGGAGCATATATTCCCAGAACTCAGGAGGCAAAGGCAGGTGGATGTCTGTGAGTTTAAGGCCAGCCTGATGTATAAGTGAATTTCAGGACAGTCAGACTGTTACACAAAAGACCCTACTCAAAAAAACAAACAAAACAACAACAACAACAGAAGAAGAAGAATTTAAAACAGGACTGGAAAAATGACTCAGAACTTAAGAAACGAGCTGCTTGGGCTGGAGAGATGGTTCAGTGGTTAAGAGTGTTGGTAGCTCTTCCAAAGGACCCTGGTTCAATTTCCAGCACCCACATGGCAGCCTACAACCACTTATAACTCCAATTCCAAGGGATCCAATACCCTCTTCTGGCTTTTCAGATATATATGCAGACAAAATACACACATATATATATACATAATAAAAATAAAAATATAGCCGGGCAGTGGTGGTGCACGCCTTTAATCCCAGCACTTGGGAGGCAGAGGCAGGCAGATTTCTGAGTTCGGAGCCAACCTGGTCTACAGAGTGAGTTCCAGGACAGCCAGGGCTACACAGAGAAACCCTGTCTCGAAAAAACCAAATAAATAAATAAATAAACAAAATTATAAAAAAGAGAGAGAGAGACAGACAGACAGACACTTGCTGCTCTTTCAAAGGATCCAAGTTTGGTTTCTATCATCTACACTGGGCACCTTACAACAGCATGTAACTCCAGCTTCTGGAGATTATGTGCTCTCTTCTGCCCTCTGAGTTTGGATGCTTGGGCATGCTTGCTCCCCCCCATCTCACACGCGCGCACACACGCGCGCGCACACACACACACACACAAAGGTGTGTATGTAAAAGAATAAAAATGAAAACAAAAACAAAAAAACCCAGGTGGGCATGGTGGTTGAGACCTTTCACCAGGAGGCAGAGACATCTCTGTAAGTTCTTTTTTTTTTTTTTTAAAGTAAAGATACAGATGGGAAGAGAGTATTCAAAGAAGTTGTTTTTGTTTTTGTTTTTTTGTTTTTTGAGACAGGGTTTCTCTGTGTAGCCCTGGCTGTCCTGGAACTCACTCTGTAGACCAGGCTGGCCTCAAACTCAGAAATCCGCCTGCCTCTGCCTCCCAAGTGCTGGGATTAAAGGCGTGCGCCACCACCGCCTGGCACAAAGAGGATATTTTGTTTAAATATTTTACATGACTTCTTTTTTTTTTTTTTTTCAGAGCTGAGGACCGAACCCAGGGCCTTGCGCTTGCTAGGCAAGCGCTCTACCACTGAGCTAAATCCCCAACCCCTTTACATGACTTCTTAAGATCATGTATATGGACTACAATTAAAATAAGTATTTTGAAGTGTGTTTTGAAAACAAACGTGACCAAATTTAACAATTTCTTCTCTATATTAAACGTTTTAACCATACTTTTATGTTTAGATAATTATCAAAACTTTTTAGTTGCTATATATTTTATCATTGTAATACAAATATGTATGAAAATACAATAAATCCATTATTGTATCTAATTAATTCAGTTAGCACTTGCATGTGGTGTATAGTCACTTATATGTAGATATTAGTTAAGTCAATGATAACCAAGCTACGATCCATAGAACTGCTAAGATTAGGTACAGAGTTGGGGCGTAAGAGGGACAGCTCTCGTTAGGAAAAGAAAGTAAAATAGTTACAGATGGATGAGGTGGGGCTGGGGCAGGAGACTCAAGTGGGAAGATGGGAGAGACAGCTAAAATTAAGGGCCATTGGAGGGGGAGTGTGGAAACACTAACGCAGTAGGAGCTTCCTACAATAAATAAATATATACTAATGATCTAGATATAATGGCCAAATAGTGGGGAGAGACAGAGTCCCAGCCAGATATCTTGTCACCAAGTGAAGCTTCAAGTCCTAGGACTGGGTTACACCTAATTGAACTGTTGGTCAAAGAGGTCTCATCCCCAAACAACTCAGTCTGTTGCCAAGACTATGGGTTGCTCTCCACAAACCAACAACAAAGCCCTACTGCTGAACTCACTGAACCTGGAGAAACAAGCTAGCACCTATACAGAGAGAGCCTTCACCCCTATGGTCTAGTGTCTTTGGTACAGGAAGAAAGGTGTTCCGTATGCAGCCAAAAGAGAAACACCAAGCCAGCCATAAATCCTCTGATCTACAATGGTGTCCCGACTCCAAAATACGCTAGGGCAGTGGTAGCACAAAGCTCATTGAGTAACTGACCAATATCTGATTTGACTTAAAGTCCCCTCTATGAGATGGAACCTATATCCAACATTGTTTGTGGGGACCAAGAGCCAGAAATGACATAATCTAGGGACCTAGGTAAAAACAAATACTACTGTTCATAAAGGAGGCGGCAATAAAATGACTCCTGATGACATGCTGCTATCCTCATACATCAGTGCCCTGTTCAGCCATCATCAGTTTTCTCCTGTAGCAGAATGTGAACAGAGACTCACAGCTAGACATTATGCAGAGTGAGAAACCTTGGAACACACTCAGTTCTAAATGTGTCTCCATCAAATCCTTCCCCTCAGGTCTTAGGGACCTCACACCCACACCCCCAAGAGGAGGTGGAAAGAATGTTGAGAGCCAGAGGGGATGAAGGACACTAAAAACCGCGGCCCTCTACATGAACTGAATAAAGCTCATATGATCTCACAGAGACTGAGGCTACAAGCACAGGGCCCGCGCAGGCGTTCAACAGGTCCTCCATTCCGTTACAGCTTCCAGTTCAGTGTTTTTATAGGATTCCTGAGTGTTCAAACAAGTAGGTCTCTGACTCTTATGTCTTCTCTTGGTGTCTTTGTCTTCTGTTTGTCTTGTCCAATTTTGATCTGATGGTTTTGTTTTTATCTTATTTTTTTTATTTTATTCTATTTTATTATAATCCCTTAGAAGCCTGTTTGTTTTCTAATGAGACAGAAAGGGAGTGGATTCGGATGGGAAGGGAGGTGGGGAGGAATTGGAAGGGGTAGAGAAGTGGATACCATAGTCGGAATTTATTATGTGAAGAGAAAAAGATGTATTTTCAATAAAATAAATCAACAGCACCAGCTGCTTTTCCAGAGGAAGCAAATTTAGCTAGCACTCCCACTAGGCAGCTCAGGGGCGTCTGTAACTCCGGTTCCAGATAACGCACACACATAAACAAAAATAAATCTTGTGGGATGTGGTGGTAGAAGTTTTTAATCCCAGCACTTGGCAGAGGCCAACAGATTCCTGAGTTCCGGGCCAGAAAGAGACTCCCCCCACAATACTCCTGTCTTTAATAATAATAATTTTAAAAAGTTACTAAAAACAAAACAGTTTTGTTTCCAAGGGATGGTTACATAAGGGAATTTTCGTCCAACAGTGTATCAAAAGCTTATAAAAACTTGAATTATAAAAAAAAACTTATGTAAATTCTGATGAACAGATGTCCATTTTTAATAAATAAGATTTAAAGTTCTAGTTTGACCTGCCCCGCGGACGTGAAAAACCAAAGCCAGAGGTGGTTCCCAGCAAATCGCCGGGCAGCGAGCGGTGTGCCCCGGCAGGTACCAGGGCGGGGCGGGTCCCCTGAAGCCGGGAGGAACCGCGGCGGGGGCTGCTTTTTTAACTGACTAGGTTAGGAAGCCTTGAAGGGTTGGTGGATGCTCCTGACAAGTAGACGGGCGGATGGAAAGGGGCGGCCCGGGAAGGCTTGGGGACCAATGGCGGGGCGAGTCCTCCCCGAACCTGAGGGCTCAACCGCCCACACCGAGTGAGGGGCCAGGAGGCCGCGCCTCAGGGCGGGGAGAGGGGCAGTGCCCACAACGCCTGGGCACCACTGCAGCCCAACAGTCGCCCACGCGCAAAGTGGTACCTTGAGCATCACGACTCTCGAGCCACGCTGGAAACCCCTCTGCCCGGCACACAACCCCAGAGAAGACTTTGCCAACCCGACCTTCACTTACCTCCGGCCTCCAGCCTCGACCGAACACCTGCGGCACCTCACGCTGACAAGCTGGAACCCCCGCGGCGGTCTGGACGCACCCACCCGGATGCGTAAAAGCCGTAGCCACTTCCGGCCCAGTGGCTGGCCAGGAGGATATAACCCCCGTGGTGTGTGCCTATGGGCCGCGCCATTTTGTACGGAAGCCGCTAGGGCAGCTGTTACCTCCCCAGGTTCTCTGTTAAAGGATGGGTTAAAATTGCGAAGACTTAATGTCTTCAGAAAAGTGGTGTTTTCTGAGATGGCGCTTTGTCATTTGGTTTTGGCTTTGAGGGAAGAAGCCTACTGAACTTTTACTCATAAATACAACATAAGACGTGTAATTTTCTCTTTTACCCTGGGAAGCGTTTCCATACTACATTTATTTTCTTATATTCGAGCAGGAAAACAAGAAACTGCTTAAAGAATGCGCTCTTCATTAGCACTATATATTATGTCCATTAATAATTTATCCTCTCCTCCGAGACTCTCCTCCTCCAACCCCCCCCCGCACATTGCCCCCCACCCTCATCCCCACCCCCCCCCCCCGTTTGCCTCCATTGTATGCCTGTGCACCAAGTGCATGCCTGAAGATGCCAGAAGAGGGCGTTGAGCCACTGGAACCGGAATTACAAAAGGTTGTGAGCTAAGGTGTGGGGACTGGTAATTGAACTTGGGTCGTCAGGAAGAGCAGCCAGTGCTCTTAACTGCTAAGTCATCTCCCTTGGCCCCTATATCCTCATTTATAACAACCACAACATTGTCTGTATATGAAACCATTCATTTAGGATTGATTTTTTTTTTAAGGGGGTTAAAGCAGGGCGTTGCGTAGCACAATCTGGCTCCCAACTCTCAATATGTAACCAAAGTTGATCTTGGATTCCTGATCTTCCAGCTTCCATCTCCCAAGTGCTAGGATGACAGACAGGCTTGGCCCGCCCAGTTTATGCAGTGCTGGGGATAGACCTCAGGCTACACTGATAAATTTGAGGTGAGCCTGGGTTACATGAGACCCTGTCTCAAGAAGAAGGAAGGAGTTTTTTTCTATAAATTTTTATCTTTTTCTGTCCACTCAGGAAGCTTAGAAGCTATTTGGAAACATCCACAGCAGCACTCACATACAATGTTAGAAGTGAGAGCATATCTTCTTTTGAAGACACAGACATTTGGGGGAAATGCTGGTAATAATTTTAGAACTCCATAAAGTCCTCTTAGGCATGGTGATAGTCTCACATACCACACAAAGTCACTAAACAATCCATAAGTTAAATGTGAATTATCTTTGTTTGGGAGGGAGTCACTAAGGGATTAAACTGAAGATGACAAGGAGACAAGAAACTCTAAGGCTTTATATAAAGTAAGTGCACATGCCTATAACCCCAGCACTTTATATAAAGTA
>NW_021604585.1:9779551-9780349 GCF_004785775.1 Grammomys surdaster | reverse complement strand
GAGGGCGTTGAGCCACTGGAACCGGAATTACAAAAGGTTGTGAGCTATGGTGTGGGGACTGGTAATTGAACTTGGGTCGTCAGGAAGAGCAGCCAGTGCTCTTAACTGCTAAGTCATCTCCCTTGGCCCCTATATCCTCGTTTATAACAACCACAACATTGTCTGTATATGAAACCATTCATTTAGGATTGATTTTTTTTTTAAGGGGGTTAAAGCAGGGCGTTGCGTAGCACAATCTGGCTCCCAACTCTCAATATGTAACCAAAATTGATCTTGGATTCCTGATCTTCCAGCTTCCATCTCCCAAGTGCTAGGATGACAGACAGGCTTGGCCCGCCCAGTTTATGCAGTGCTGGGGATAGACCTCAGACTACACTGATAAATTTGAGGTGAGCCTGGGTTACATGAGACCCTGTCTCAAGAAGAAGGAAGGAGTTTTTTTCTATAAATTTTTATCTTTTTCTGTCCACTCAGGAAGCTTAGAAGCTATTTGGAAACATCCACAGCAGCACTCACATACAATGTTAGAAGTGAGAGCATATCTTCTTTTGAAGACACAGACATTTGGGGGAAATGCTGGTAATAATTTTAGAACTCCATAAAGTCCTCTTAGGCATGGTGATAGTCTCACATACCACACAAAGGGATAAGTCACTAAACAATCCATAAGTTAAATGTGAATTATCTTTGTTTGGGAGGGAGTCACTAAGGGATTAAACTGAAGATGACAAGGAGACAAGAAACTCTAAGGCTTTATATAAAGTAAGTGCACATGCCTATAACCCCAGCACTTTATAT
>NW_021604585.1:9765929-9779541 GCF_004785775.1 Grammomys surdaster | reverse complement strand
GCCATGGACCATGCAAGTAGTGAGTTTGAGACTAGCTTGAGCAACATTAGAGACTTGGTTTAAAAGAAAAAAAAGAGAAGGGAGGGAGAAAAGAAAGGGGGGAAATACAGACTCAGAAATAGAGAAGAATCAGCAAGGGTCTAAAGTTCTAGGAAGTAGAGTACATCTATAGAAGAGAGTTGTTAAGGAAAAGAGAAAAGTTTAAGGTGTTTGGCCAGGCAGTGGTAGCACACGTCTTTAATCCCAGCACTTGGGAGGCAGAGGCAGGTGGATTTCTGAGTTCAAGGCCAGCCTGATTTACAGAGTGAGTTCCAGGACAGCCAGGGCTACACAGAGAAACCCTGTTTCGGGGGAAAAAAAAAAAAGTGTTTGATCTGCCAGAGACAAAGTTCAGTAAAGTCTGTCATTCTGTACTGATTTTGTTCTAGCAGATTCTTTGAAAAAAGGCAACACAAGGCTAGTTCTGGATCTGCTGGAGCTGGATGACAAAGAGTGGCCAGATGGCATGTAGGCCACAGACATGTAGACCACAGAAGAAATATCGCCACCAGAGAGTTGAAGGTAATAGATGGAAGCTGGGTGGCAGGCACAAGCCTGTAATTCCAGCTCTTGGGAGATAGAGGCAAGAAGACCAAGTTCAGCCAGCCTCAGTTATGTGAGAGAGGCCCTGTCTAACACACACACACACACACACACACACACACACACACACACACACACACAGAGGGGGTGTTAGAGAGGGAGAGGAGACAAGTATTGTGGTACATACCTATAAATCCCAGCACTGAGGAGGCTGAAGCAGAAGTATTACTACAAATTCAAGGCCACTCTGATTTATATATCAAGTTCCAGACCAGCCAGGGCTTACATAAGCAAGACTTTATCCCAACCATGCCCCCACAAAGTACAGTAAATATATAAAACTTCAAGGTGGGGTGGCTAGAGAGATGACTCAATGATTGTGAGCCTTTGCTGCTCTTGCAAAGGATCCTGGTTCAATTTTTGAGCACCCACATGGCAGCTCATAAGCATCTGAAACTCCCGTCCCCAAATCCTGTTTTGGCTAGCAAGCCCCACTTCAGTGATTGTCCTGTCTCACCCTCTCACAGTGCTGGGGTTACAGGTGCAGCCACACACACTGGCTGGGGATTTGCATTCAAGCCCTGGTGTTTTCACAGCAAGTACTCTTAACCCACTGAGCCACCTCTCCAGCTCAGATGTCATTATCAAGGGGCTGCTGCTTCTGGATTAACTACGGAGACTGGCTTTTTCTGTGATTGACTTGGTTTTCTCTGGCTTGTCTTTAAATGGAAGTGTGGGTAAAATGTAGGGATGCTAACTATTGACCAAGTCCTGACCATGCTGGCTGACTGCTGCAGAGCTTGTGAGTCAGGGCTCTGCCCTCATACATGGTCTGGGTAGTTGTCTGCTGTAAGCCTAGCCTTTCAGAGAACAGGAGATCAAACCACTGATGGTCCTATTGCTAGAAAACCAGGGGATAATGAGAATGAATTTAGCAAACTTGTCATCTAGAAAGGGGACAGGCATGAGCAAGCTTGAGAGTTGGGAACAGTGGCACATGCCTTCAATACCAGCACATAGATGGTTGAGGCAGGAGGATCAGAAAGTCCCAGACCACTGGACACTGGTGGCGCACACCTTTAATCCCAGAACTTGGGAGGCAGAGGCAGGCGGATTTCTGAGTTCGAGGCCAGCCTGGTCTACAGAGTGAGTTCCAGGACAGCCAGGGCTACATAGAGAAACCTTGTCTCGAAAAACAAAAAACAAAACAAACAAACAAACAAAAAATGTCCCCAGACCAGCCAGAAATAAGACTCTGTTTCAAAAGAAAATAAAAACAAAATTCAGCCAGTCAGCAGAGGCACACACCTTTACTCTCAACACTCTGGAAGCAGAGGCAGGTGGATCTCTGAGTTCTAGGCCAGCCTGCTCCACACAGCAAGTTCCAGTACAGCCAGGGCGACACATAGAAACTGTGTTGAAGTGGAAACTTCTAGTTCTTTGGAATGTTAGTTATGCCAAATGATGTCTTGCTGGGGCACACAGGTGAAAGGAGGTCTTGCTAAAGCAAACACATCAAAGACTGTTTTCCTGAAGCAGACACAGGTGAAAGGATGTTTGGATATAGCAAACACATGGAAGAACTCTTGATGGAGCATAAATATGACAGACAGAGGGAGATGCGCACTGAGCTTTGGTTTGGTTTGCCCCACCTCGCTATTCTTTGCTAAACACATGCATGTATTGCTTCACCTTACATAGCATTGTTGAGCTCAACTTGTGATAATGGTGCCATTGAGAGAAACTCGCCCAGGAATTGCTCATGAGGTTCCTGCAGCAGCTTGTCACTTCTGCAGCCTCCCCTCAGGGTGGTTGGAGAGCCTGGTGGTTTCTTCAGGATTGAACTACAGCTGCCTGGTGTCTGTTTGCTGAAAGGACTGGTCTGCAGCTGCTAAGTCATGCTTGGTGTTTGCTACAGGACTGAACTGCTCCCCAAGAAGATGAAGTTCACCCCCAAAGAACTATTGCTGAGCAGGTCCACTTCCCCCATATCCTAATAACTTTTCCACTACCTCTGCTGGGTGGTGGGCTAGAGGAGATGTTGAACTCCTATTAAAAGTAGGTTGTAAAAAATTTATGCCTACACTGTGTCTCAAAAACAATCAACCAACCAAACAAACAAAAAATCCAAAGAAAAAAAGCTTAGTTTATTCCCAAACAAATTTCTGAAGACTTAAAAGTTGGTAAAATTGGGACAGAAATTAGGATAGCTTGGTTCTATCAAGTTAAAAACTACAGTAAATTTAGTGTGGACTGAATTGACTTTTACTTGGGGTCCCACTGGGAAATGGAAGAATGGCAGATTTTATATCACAAGAACAAGAAAATAACAGTAGAAATAAGACCCTGAGCCCTCATGTCAGATTACCTGGGTTTGCTCTGCTCTAAGTGCCACAACAGAGAGGACTTCCTTAGTACAGTGTCCCCTGTTATCCATAAACTGGAATCCAACAAATCAGGAAAAACTGATCTGTTTGGGGATACTAAGTCCTTAAAATTTCCATTCAGCTTTGTGGCACTTAGCATGAGTGACTCCACTTCAGTCTGTTTGGACCTGGTTCAGGAGCTCACTCTAAAACAGTGGCCTCTTTTTTTTTTTTTTAAATATTTATTTATTTTATTGATAAGTACACTGTAGCTGTCTTCAGACACACCAGAAGAGGGCATCCAATCTCATTACGGATGGTTGTGAGCCACCATGTGGTTGCTGGGATTTGAACTCAGGACCTCTGGAAGAACAGTCAGTGCTCTTAACCGCTGAGCCATCTCTCTGGCCCCAAAACAGTGGCCTCTTGATTTGGGCATGGTGGCATATGCCTTTATCACTCAGGAGGCAGAGGTAGGTGGATCTCTGCAAGTTTAAAGCCAGCCTGGTTTACATAGTAAGTTCTAGGACAAGCAGGCGACGTAAAGAGACTTTATCTCAAAACAAAAAAACCAAGTGGCCTCCCATGGTTTAACAGTTCAGTATGTTTCAGAAGAGTTAGACCACCATACTTCCCCTACAGCTCCAGACCACTGTCCCTCCTGCCCCTGCAGATGACTCCTGTTCCCTGGAGAAGATAGGAAATCCAATCTAGTTAACCACAGGGTGCTATACTGAGAAATGAGGGTTCAGGAAAAATCACTTTTTCAATTTCAGCAGGCGGTGTCAGAGATCGAATAGTAAAGGGCAGTTTTCCTTTTGGAGGGGATTACAGGCTTATGTCAGTTTCGCCTTTTTTGGTGTGTGTGTGTGTGGTGTGTGTGTGGTATGTGTGTGTGTGGTATGTGTGTGTGTGTGTGTGTGGTGTGTGTGTGATGTGTGTTTGTGTGTGTTGTGTGTTTGTGTGTGGTGTGTGTGTGTTGTGTGTTTGTGTGTGGTGTGTGTGTGTGGTGTGTGTTTGTGTGTGGTGTGTGTGTGTGTACGTGTGTGCGTGGTGTGTGTGTATGCAGGTGCACACATGGAGAAGTGAGATCAGGATGGGTGTCTTTCTCTTTGTATTAGTGGGAAGTGGAGCATGTACACGCTGAGGCACATGGGCAAAAGTCGATGCTCTTCCTTCCAGCTTTAAATGAGTTCTGAGTATCAAACTCAGGTCAACAGGCTTGCCCTTCAGCCCCTGGATGACCTCCTCTCTCTTGCTCCACCTTAGTACCTTGAGACACAATTTCTCACCGACTCTGAAGCTTGCCTTTGTAGCAAGGCTGCCTACCTAGGAAGCTCTTGGGAGCTACTTGCCTCTGACCTTCAGTGCTGTGGTTATGACCTACCCATGTCTGGATTTGTGTTTTATTTTTGAAACAGGGTCTTGCTGTATAACTCTCGATGGCCTGAAACTCACTATGTAGACCAGGCTTGCCTTGAAGTCGGCTTGCCTCTACCTCTCAAATGTTGGGATTAAAAGTATTCACCAACATGCGAGGCCTCATGCCTGGCTTCCATGTGAACACTGGGGATTCTAATTCAGGTCCTTGCTTCCACAGCAAGCTCCTTACCAACTGAGATATCTCCCCCAGCCCCATATTATGTTCACTTTGGGTTTCTGGGGAGTGGGAGGGTAGAATGACCAGTTCTCAAATGGCCCAGACTGGCTTTGAACTCACCATGTAGCTGAGGTTGGCCTCGAACTCCTTATTCACTTGCATTCACCTACCAGGTACTAATATTACAGGCATATGTCACCATACCTGGTATATTAGTTATTTTTTGTAACTGTAAAATAAAAATCCATAACCAAAAGCAACTTACAGAGGAGTTTGTTTTGATTTATAGTTCCAGCAGAGAAGGGTAGGGGGAGGCATGACAGCAGTTGGCCAGAGCAAGAAGCCTAGAGATCACATTTCTAACCACATACAGGTATATACCTCCATGCTCAGCGTACATCAGACTTGGTTATGAATTTTATATTAAAATTCCATTACTGTCTTGCAGCAAAAAAGAAGGTGTATGGTGGGGCATAATAGAAGATATAAGTGTGAATGATGTTTTTAATGATAAAATGTTATTTTAAACTTTATTATGGGGCTGGAGAGATGGCTCAGTGATTAAGAGCACTTGTTGCTCTTGCAAAGGGACCCCAGTTTGATTCACAGAACCCAGGGGATACCCCCCCTGTAACTCCAGTTCCAGGGGATCTGATGCTCCTTTCTGACCTCTGCAGATACCACCCACACACAGGATACACAGCTACACATGCAGGCAAAACACGCAGAGAATAAAATGAATAAATCTAATAAAATTTTAACTTTAATATTAAAATGTAGCAAATGAAAAAAAAACACCATCAGAGAAAATGACCAAATCCAAAAACTATACGTAACTCAGAACTTCTGTACAGTTAGAACAGCCATTTGGAATGGAAGCTGTGAATCACTGTCAAATATGTTTTTATGTACTGATGTGCCACCAAAAGCAAAATATCTATGACAGAACTAAAAAAAAATTAGCTTTATATTCACTTTCATAACTTGTGTTCATTGTCTGCATTCATCCCTTCCTCGTGCCTTATATTTAGCCTTTTTTTTATGTTATACTGTAGTCATATGTAATTTGTTCACATATGTTATTGGCTAGATTTCACATATGAGCAAGAACATGTGTTCCACCTCCCCCACCCCAAGGCTGTGTGACCTCGGTTAATTTTTTTTTTTTGACAGGGTCTCGCCAGGCAGTGGTGGCACACACCTTTAATCCCAGGACTTGGGAGGCAGAGACAGGTAGATTTCTGAGTTCGAGGCCAGCCTGGTCTACAGAGGGAGTTCCAGGACAGCCAGGGCTACACAGAGAAACCCTGTCTCGAAAAACCAAAGAGAGGGCTGGAGAGATGGCTCAGTGGTTAAGAGCACTGAGTGTTCTTCCAGAGGTCCTGAGTTCAATTCCCAGCACCCACATGGTGGCTCACAACCATCTGTAATGGGATCCGATGCCCTCTTCTGGTGTGTCTGAAGACAGCTACAATGTACTCATATATATATATAAAATAAATATATGAAAAAAGAAAAAGAAAAACCAGAGAGAGAGAGAGAGAGAATCTCTATGTGTAGCCCATCTGTGGTGGTTTGAATATGCTTGGCCCTTGGGAAGTGGCACTATTAGGAGGTGTGGCCTTGTTGGAAGAAGTGAGCCACTGTGTAAGCCACTGTGTAAGGAGGGCTTTATGGCTCCTAGTGCTCAAGCTCCGCCCAGCATGGAAAGAGAGCCTCCTCTGGCTGCCCACAGATGACTCTTCTGCTGCCTTCAGATCAAGATATAGAACTCTTGGCTCCTCCAGCACCATGTCTGTCTTCATGCTGCCATGCTTCCCACCATGATGATAATGGACTAAACCTCTGAACCTGTAAGCCAGCCCCAATTAAACTAGTCACACTCCATGAAGTCACTCTGTAGACCAAACTGGCCTCGACCTGCTTCTGTCTCCCAAGTGTTGGAATTAAAGGTGTGTCCCACCACTGCCCCACTACTGTTATACATTCTAAGTCTGTTCATTTTTCTTTGGGGGGGTAAATAATATTCCATTTTATATATATACACCGAATTTTGATTATCCAATCATCTGTTGATTGACAACTAAGCTGAATTGTTCCAATTCTTTGCAACAATAAACACAGGGTGAAAAATCCCTATAGTAGGGTACGAAGCTTCCTGGGTAAAATATCTGGGTCATATGGTAATCCTAGTTTTAATTTTTAAAGAAATCTAAAAACTGATTTTTACGACTGTATTAAATTGCACCTCACCAATAGAAAACAAAGGGGACTCCTTTGTCTTCACGTTCTCTCCAATGTATGCCATCAATTTATTGATGAGCACCATTCTCACCGGGGGAGGTGGGATCTCAGGTAGCTCTAATTTGCATTTCCCCAAAGGCTAGGGATGGGAATGACTTTTCCATGGGCCAAAAGATCCCCTGGAAATGGAAAACTAAATCCCGCTCCTCTGCCCCATTTGTCAGGTTCCATGGGACCTATACTTTTCTTGGCGCTGTTGAAAAGTTCTGACAACATAGATTCTTGGGAAGCTGATATTAATACAAGTAGTTATTTTCAGACATGCAAATAAACCCCATTTGGTGACTTTCTGATGATGTCCCTCTTCCCACTGTGCAATGGGCCAATTTTGATCAACAAAGAGAATTGATTTCCATTATGGGGCTGTAGCTGACTGGCAGAACACTTGCTTCCTTTAAACGATGTTCGAGATGCAATCCCCGTGGGAAGCAGGATTGGGAGGTGAGGGAGAGGAGAGAAAAGGAAAAGGGAAGACGAGGAGGAAGGAAAACTGATTTCAGCATTGCTGAGTGGCTTATATATTTGTCTGATCTTTGGACATTCCTTTGAACTTATTGTGATATATCCCCTGGTTCCCTCACTCATTTGTGAATTAAATAAAAGTCTTTGAGCCATATTCATTCTATGCCTGCATGAGAGTCAGGATTTTACCATTTTAAATTTCTTTTCCCTTTAATAAGTACAATTTAAATATTCGCTTTGGTAGAATTTGTTTGATTTTCTTTTTAACCACAAATATGTCTTTTTATTTATCACCATTAAAAAAAAAATCTGAATTTTAGGCCTGGAGAGATGGCTCAGTGGTTGCTAGTCCAGCACCCGCACATACCCACCTACAGGCCTGCACACATACACGTAATTTAAAAATAAATCTTTAAAAATAATATCAAAATCTGAATTTTAAACAGACTCTTGGATTAGTGTTACAGCTCATTCAACTTTAGCACTTGTGATTGCAGAGAGGCCTCAGTGGCTGAAAGCCCTGGCCGCTCAGAATCCTACTGAGTCACCTCCCTGCATCCACACAGCCCTTCACAGCTCCCTGTAACTCTAGCGCCCCCTCCGGCCCCTGCAGATACTGCATGCGCGCTCCTACGTACACGCAGACGGAACACTTAATACACATAAGATAAAAATAATAACCCTTTAAAATAACCAAAGCTTTGGCACCCGTCTCAGCAGCGGCATCTTCTCCAGAGCTGTCACGCGCATGCTGAAACTCCAGGAGTCTTCTCCAGCTGCACAGCTTCGGCTCTTGCTTTTCTAGAGAAAACAGAGTGAGAGGATACACCTGGCGGCCCTCTTCGGTCTTCCTCAGTGCTGTCTGCAGTCAGCTTATTAGCCGTTCTTTGAAGCCATGTGTACCTCTGGGGTCAGGATTTCCATCATTTGCTGGATCTGGCAGACCTGCTTTTGTGGTACACTGGGGTCTCCAGTATATGGTGGTGTTGGTTTGTTTGTTTGTTTTTGTTTGTTTTTGTTTTTTTGTAAAACCAACAGAACAGATGAAGAAAAAAAATCAGTTGTCTTGCCATCCACAGGAAATTCCATTATAGGCTGCTGTTTTCTGACCATGAAACATATTTTGTCCCCTGTAGTGGGTTGGCCTAATGCTACTTGTATACTAATGCTAATTTGGGGCCCCCAAGACGGGTGCCCCAGAGACAGGAAAGTCGGAATGTAAGACACTGAAGGATCCTGCCCCCAGTTAATTGTGTTTGATAAAGATGCCAACAACCAAAAGCTGGGAAGAAGAGACATAGGTGAGGTTGAGGTTTTGTGGGCTTGGCTGAGAGAGGACCATGAGGAGGGAAGGAGGATGAAGCAGCCAGCAGCCTCGGGGTAGAACATCAGGCAGGAAAGGGGAAAGGAAGCCGTCACGGGATGAGGGTCAAGAGAGCTTGGCCCTAGGGCTGTCCTACTGGAGTTAAGAGCAGCCCAGTGGAACACAGTGAATAGTAAGTAATAACTCAGGGTTAGTGGTAGGAAAGTCGAGTCTAGCAGCATGGGGGCTAGGCAGCTGCCCAGCTATCATGCTGCTACAGGCATATTAAAAATATAACGGCTGTGTGTGTGTGTGTGTGTGTGTGTGTGTGTGTGTGTGTGTGTGTCTGGGAATTCAATAACCTAAGGCCCACATCAGGATTTTTAATATTTTCTACTACAGTCCTGGGAATACATTTAAGATCCACGCTGTGGAAGTCGATCAGATGGGTTTTGCCCTGAACACGTTCAGCAATTAGCTCAAATTTATATTTCTATTTTTAAAAGAGTTATTTCTTTATATATATATGGGTGCTCTGCCTGTATGTCTGTACACCAGAAGAGGGCATCTGACAGTAGTAAGTCACTATGCGAGTGCTGGGAATTGAACTTAGGACTTCTGAAAGAGCAGCCAGTGATCTGAACTGCAGAGCCATCTCTCCAGGCATAGCCTGGATTGTCTCTTTTCTTCTTTTTGTTTTTTTGTTTGATTTGTTTTGTTTTTGAGAAAGGGTTTTTGTGTGTAGCCCTGGCTGTCCTGAAACTCACTCTATAGGCCAGGCTGGCCTCGAACTCATAGATCACCCATACCTCTGCCTCTCAGTGCTGGGATTAAAGGCATGAGCCACCACCACCATGCAGCCCCAGCTTGAATTTTTTAAATGCAGCTTCACTATTCTGTAGATCTGGCAGGCTTTCCTCAGACACACACCCTCTGAGGCCATCAGATAGTATCTCTGTGCCTCGTATAGTTGTTTTTTTCAGGATTTCTAATGTCAGACACAGTCAGCACTTTGACAGCATGCTAGTCTTTCTTGGAAAATTGATCAACCACTGTCTTCCTGGCTCCCCTGTTGCTGCCTTTCCCCAGGCATTTGCTCCTGCCTACCTGGGCAGAAGTGAGTGGCAGAAAACATCATGGCTTGATTAGATACAAAAACGGAAAAGAGAAAAGAGTACATGGCAAATGTCACTGACTATCATGGTAATGGAAGGTAAGTAGACAAGCAATTTCTAGTTTCTTAGAAATTTTAACCTCATTAGTTTATTAGAAATTTGTAGAGGTATTTTATGGGAAATTTCAATTTCTAGAAGAAAGCTATCAGCCACATCCTGTAATAAAACTGCATCCTGGTTCATATTTGGATTTTTTTTTCATTTTATAGAAGGATGACCCTGAATCTCCAGTTCAAAGCACATGCTCTAAGCAATTATTAGGCTAGTGCTGCCCAAAGGGTCTGGATGAGAAAAATCTTCCACAGAGCTTTTGATGAAGACTGGGTAAAGTGGTGTGTACCTATAAACCCAGCATTTAGAAGGCAGGGACAGGAGGACTTCAAGTTCAAGGTCGACTTGGGCTACATAGTGGCCTACCTTCCTGTCTAGCCTTCCCTGGGATCATGTCATTCAATTCCGGTTATCTCTTTGGCAATCTTGACCTCTTCACGTCTCCACAGTGGCAACTGGGACCACAGACACTGGTTCTACTTGGTGGGGTTTCTATTATAATAATAAAATCTATTTAAATCTGGCTCCATAGCAGACAGGGTAGTATTGTCTTTTAATTCCAGCAGGTAGAGGCAAAAAGGATGGGATCTCTGATCTCTGAGAGTTGGAGGCCAACCTGGTCTACATAGTGAATTCTAAGCCAGGCTAGGCTTCATAGCAAGCACCTTTTGGGCCAGGGCCAGGGTGGCAGGGGATGGGTAGGGGGATGGGGAGGTGGGGGGAGGAAGAAAATTAACATGCCAGATACAATACCTCAGGCCTGTAATCCTAGTACTTGGTAGGCTGATCATTGTGGTTTGCAGGCTAGCCTGGGCTACACAGTAAGTTCCAGGACAAAAACAACAACCAAAAACGAGTGTTAAAAGGGAGACACAAGCTGGAGAGATGGCTCAGTAGTTAAGAGCACTGGCTGCTCTTCCAGAAGTCCTGAGTTCAATCCCCAGAACCCATATGATGCTAATCTGATGCCCTCTTCTGGCATGCAGCTGTATATGCAGCAGAGTCTCATATGTTGAATAGATTAATTAAATTAAAACTATTTTAAGGGAAACGTGTGACACACATATATGTATGTATGTTTCGTATTTATATATATTTATTTTTACTATGAAGGAGAACTTTTTTCTTTCTGGGAATAAGCAACCTTCCTTAATAATATATATTCTAAGCCTATTACTGGCATGAAAACAGGTATACCAATGCAACAGACTAGAGGACTCAAAAATAAACCAAGAAAGCCAGCACACCCACATACAGAGAGAAAGAGGGAGGAATGAGGAGGAGAAGGAAAGAGAGAGGGAGAGACAGAGAGAGAGAGAGATCACTATTACATTGATCTAGAATTTCTCCCAAAGGTCCATACTTTCACTTCTTCCTGAGATCAGGTGAGCTCACTTGATAGTATACATGCTAAGCCCACTACTGACACAGAAACACATGGACCACTGCCACATAATAGAGAACCCAGAAACAAACTCCAATGACCTGATTTTTAACAAAGGAGGTAAAAGCATACACAGGAAAAAGAGGTAGTCCATTCAACAAATGGTGCTAGCTAGACTGGATCTCCACCCGAAATCTAATGAAATTAGATTAGTATCTCTCACCTTGTACAAAAGTCAACTTGAAATGGATCAAAGGCCTTAATTAAAAACCTGAAAGGCTGAAGCCACTAGATAAAAGCATGGGGAACACTCCTCAAGACATGTGGGCAGGCAAGAGCTGTCTACCCAAACTTCAACACCCCAGGAGCTGGCTCCAGGTACCAACAGGTGGGTGGGGCTACATGAAAACAGTTTCTTGGGCTGGAGAGATGGCTCAGTGGTTAAGAGCACTGACTGCACTTCCAGAGGTCCTGAGTTCAAATCCCAGCAACCACATGGTGGCTCACAACCATCTGTAATGAGATCTGATGCCCTCTTCTGGTGTGTCTGAAGACAGCTACAGTGTATTCATATATAATAAATAAATAAATCTTAAAAAGAAAGGGTCTCTTTTAAAAAAAAAAAAAAAAAGATTACTTTTGCCGGGCGGTGGTGGCGCACGCCTTTAATCCCAGCACTCGGGAGGCAGAGGCAGGCGGATTTCTGAGTTCGAGGCCAGCCTGGTCTACAGAGTGAGTTCCAGGACAGCCCGGGCTATACAGAGAAACCCTGTCTCGAAAAACCAAAAACCAAAAAAAAAAAGAAAACAGTTTCTTCACAGGAAGGAAACAATCAGCAGAGCAGACAGCCTATAGAACGGGAGAAAATCTGCTAGCTGGACTGCAGACAAAGGGCTAATATAAAAAATTTATAGAGAACTTCAGAAATTAAATGCCAATGAAATAAAACTGCCCAATAGGGGCTGGAGAGAAGAGCACTGGCTGCTCTTCCAGAGGTCCTGAGTTCAATTCCCAGCAACTACATGGTGGCTCACAAACCAGCTTTAATGAGATCTGATGCCCTCTTCTGGCCTGCAGACATACATAAAGGCAGAATGTGGTATACATAATATATAAGTTTTAAAAAAAATAAGCCGAAACAACAGCAAAACAAAAAGGCAACAAAAAAACAAAAATAAAATTCTTGCCTAATAACAAAAATGCTAATGAATTAAATACTTTTAAAAAACCCTCACTGACAGGTGGTAGTGGCACACACCTTTGATCCCAATACCTGGCAGATGAATCTCTGAGTTCAAGGACAACCTGGTATACAGATCGAGTTTCAAGATGGCCAGAGCTATACAAAGAAGAAAAAGAAATCCATTTCGAAAACCAAAAAGAAAAAACAAAACTTCACAAATGACTAGTAACTTTGTTTTTTATAGTGATGATCCCAGGGACCTGTGTATACTAGGCAAATGCTCTACCACTGAACTGTATCTCCAGCCTGAGGAATAATAAATCTATTTTTAAAACTGTTTAACATCCTTAGTCATCAGGAAAGTGCAAATTAAAACTACTTGGAGATAGCAGTACACCTAGTCAGAATGGCTATACCAAGAAATGTGACAACCAATGTGGAAGAGGGTGTGGAGAAAGAGAAACCCTAATTCGTCAGTAGTGAGAATGAAATTAATACAGCCATTATGGAAATCAGTTTGGAAGTTCCTCAAAAAATTTAAAATAGAACTACTATATGACCTAGCTATTCCTATCCTGGACATATACCCAGAGAACTCCATGCCCTTCCATTGAGATAGCTGCATATCCATGTTTATTTCTGCTCTATTTACTAGAGCAGGGACCTAGAGGCCAATCAACAGATGAACAGATGATGAAAATCTGTTGATATATGAAATGGAATATTCAGCTCTAAAGAAAAATAGGATTGGGGCTAGGGAAGTGGTTCAGCAGTTAAGAGCACTGACTGCTCTTTCAGAGGTCATGAGTTCAATTCCCAGCAATCACATGGTGACTCACAACCATCTGTAATGGGATCCAATGCCCTCTTCTGGTATGTCTGAAGAAAGCAACTGTGTACTCACATACATAAAATAAATCTCTTTTTAAAAATGAGATTATCTCAAAAAACCAAAAAAAAAAAAAATGAGATCAATAAATTTGCAGGAGATAGTTTGTTTTTATGTTTGAGATAGGCTCTCATTCTGTAGCTTAGGCTTTTGTAGAACTATGATGTAGACTGGTCCTAAATTTATAGCAATCCTCCTGTCTCAGCTTCTCACATGCTGGGATTACAAGTGTGAGTCAGCATTCCAGAGCCCTTACAGATCTATCTATCTATCTATCTATCTATCTATCTATCTATCTATCTATCTATCTATC
>NW_021604585.1:9760159-9765919 GCF_004785775.1 Grammomys surdaster | reverse complement strand
ATCTATCTATCTATCTATCTATCTATCTATCTATCTATCTATCTATCATTTGGTTGGTTGGTTTTTTTGAGACAGGGTTTCACTGTGTAACTCTGGCTGTCTTAGAACTCGAAGACCAGGATGGCTTCAAACTCCCAGAGATATGCCAGTCTCTACCTTCTGAGTGCTAGGATGAAAGGCATGTTCCACCATGCCTAGCTCCCTTTGGACTATTATATAACGAATTTTCTCATAGTGACAAAAAGCTGACTGTTAGAGTGATGTTTTTGTACACTGTATGAAAATGTATCTTTGTCGTTCCTTGCTTGCCTAACGTTCCTTTTGATTGGTTGACATAAAAAGCCTATGGCCTATAGGAAAAGGCAGAATAGTAAGATGAGTCTTCAAAGACAGAGAGAGAGGGACTCTGGGGAAGAGTCAGGCACAGGAGATTCCCCAACGAGACTCTGAAGAAGTTGGGCATATGAAACTGAAGAGAGGTAACCAGCCATGTGGCAGAACTTAGATTAGTATAAACAGGATAACTGAGTTACAAGCTAGTTGTGAACAAGCCTAGCTTAAGGCCTAGGCATTAATGGGCAAAAATAAGCCTGTGTCAATATTCTGAGCAAAGGTGGGCATAGACAAGCCCACGGGTACAGCTGATTCTGATTGTCCAGTCGAGAGACTACAGTTTGAATTGGACTTTATTAGACTCCAGGTTTCTCAAACTGATCAGCCTTAGCAGATTGTCTGTATACTAGAAACTACCCCTCTCTCCTCTCCACATCCTATGCATTGTCCTCTATCCCTCTTGCCACTATTCATCTATTAAAGATAGAACCTGCTCAGACAGGCATGCTGGCACATGACTGTAGAGGCGGGAGGGTCAGGAGTTCAAGGCCATCATCCTTGGCTACAAAGGGAGCGCCAGGTTAGACTGGGCTACAGGAGAAACTGGTTTTACAATTGTTTTGGTTTTTTTCGAGGGAGGGTTTCTCAGTGTAGCCCTGACTGTCATGGAACTAACTCTGTAGACCAGGTTGGCCTTGAACTCACAGAGATATGTCTGCCTCTACCTCCCCAAGTGCTTGGGTTAAAGGCGTGCACCACCACTACCTGGTGAGAGACTGTCTCTAAAAAATAAAATAAAGCTGGGCAGTGGTGGCGCACGCCTTTAATCCCAGCACTTGGGAGGCAGAGGCAGTCGGATTTCTGAGTTCAGGGCCAGCCTGGTCTACAGAGTGAGTTCCAAGACAGCCAGGGCTATACAGAGAAACCCTGACTCGAAAAACCTAAATAAATAAATAAATAAATAAATAAATAAATAAATAAATAAATAAAATCTTGAGCCATATAAACTATCGTAAGTTGGTGTCTCTCCATGATCTTTTTACTCGCCCCCCACTTTGGAGAGTCTGACTATGTGGCCTGGCAGGCTTCAAATTTGCAATCTTTTGAAAGATCACAGGTCTGTGCTATACCACGTCAAACTTTTCCTCAACTTTTGTAGGTAATCCGAACAAACAATGATTGTCTAACTATGAAGGAATCATAACTTCAAAGCCATCTTCTGAGGTCTGCTATGTGAAGCTGGACCAGGACTGCTGCAGTTCTTCTTGGCTGCCAGCTCTGGAAGGGGCTGTCCACACTGAAAGACCTGAAGGGATAATGAAAAGAGAAAAGACTCCCACCTTCCCGTTGCTTCCTGCTATTTATGTCACTCGGGCAACAGCTCTTCACCCAAACTTGGGACTTCCCTACGCCCTCATCACATTTCTTCTGAGATACTTCCACCTGTTTGTTACCTTACAGCCATTCTCAAGGGTCACAACCATGCAGGGACACACACATCCCCACCTTGTGGTACCACTGTAAAGAGGATATCAGATTCTTCTTAGGTCTGGCCTTCTGCTAACTAAGGCTCCTCTTTCAAGCTGTTTGTTTTCAATGATCTCAACTTTAACCTTTTATTTCCCCATCTAATTCTTCAAAAAGTTATTTTTAAGTGTGTGTTATAACTTTAATTTTTTCAAAGCCTATTTTTAATGATGGTTCTTAAATGCTTTAACCCCCCCCCCTTTTAGCCTACCACCCACCAGAGGTAGTGGGAAAGAAAGGATATGGGGGGGGGAGTGGACCTGTTTAGAAAGATTCTTTTGGAGCAACTCCTGTCTGTGTTGTCTGGAAATTGGCAGCTCAATCTACTTCACGGGTACACCAGCAATCCAGTTTGGTAGAGTCGGGATAGCAAACATGAATCAGCAGCCGTGGCACTTACTAGCAGAGACAGCCAGGCCTTTGCTTGAGTCAGTAGGAGAGACTCAGGAGGGATGCCAGGAGAAGTTCTCTGCTGTGCCTCTCTTAGGGAAATGAAGATCAGCAAAGACTTGAGACCCACAAGTGTTGCACAGCTAGCTCTATAAGCAAGTCAAGCTCAACCCAGTCACTGTCCATCAAGTCCTATTTATACCCACCAGATATCACATGTCCTCTATGGACATGTGTGCCTCTATGGATATGTCCTGCCTCAGCATGTGCATCTGTCTCAGCTGGCATAACTCTGCTAATTAGCCCAAGTCCAAGGAAGCAGCAAGAAACTACAGCACACCACCAGATTTTTTTTTCTTTTTTGGTGCATTCTCTCTATGGAGTCCCGACAAATGAAGCTCAACTATGCAATGTAAGGTGAACCAATACGTGAGTGTTGTTAGTGAAGAATCCTTTATTACATGTCCTTTCATGTGCTTGCTTTAGCAGAACATCCTTCCTGCTGTGTCTGCTTCAGTGAAATGTTCCTTCAGGAATCTTTCACCTCTGTCCACTTTAGAAAACATTCTTTTATGTGTTTGCCCCAACAAAACACCTTCCAACACAACTGACTTTCCAAAAAACCCTTAAGTTTCCACTTCAGAGTGTGTGTGTGTGAGTGTGTGTGTGTGTGTTTGCTATATGCATGTGATTGCAGGTACTCTCAGAAGCCAGAGATGTTAAGAAGCTCCTGAAACTAAAGTTACAGACATTTGTGAGCTGTTCAACATAGGTCTGGGATCCAGACTTGGGTTCTTTATAAGAGCAGTAATGTGTTCTTAACCACTGAGCCATTTCTCCAACCCCCACTGATTCCTTGATTTCTTACAGTTACTACCTCTCTCTTTACTTTCCATTTTTAGTTCTCCTTTATTATATCTTCAACAACTCTGTACCCTCTCCATATTGGAATTGAACCCAGGCCCTTGTACAAACACTCTACCACTAAGCTATACTCCCAACCCTGTATTCTAAGTTGAGATTTCAAATTGACTTACTCATACCTGTGTGTCTGTGTGTGTGTGTGGGGGGGGGGGGCTGCAAGCCATACTATCATCAGGGAAATGATCAGGGTGACAAAGAAGGAAAAGCGTTCAGCACAACTTAGTTAGCTAGGCTGGCTCAAACTTCTGGAATCTGACTCCAGGCAGTTTATTTTAGACATATTTAAGTGCAGTATAATTTTGGAAAAAAGTATCCTGGTAACAATCATCCCAGTCTCATGTGCACAGTAAAGCTTAGGATGTGACTACATCAATTTTACAAAGTACATGTGACTTTGAAGATAGACTCTACGGCCTAAGACCCTACAATCTGGTGTGGTTTCTGACCAAGATAGCAGAGAGGTCACAAGGCTATAAAGTTCATGTGATATCTCCCCTAATGGTGGGTTCTGTTGACTGTGAAACAGGCTAAAAATAAATATCTAGTGAGGGAGACTCTGGGATAGATATTCCGGCTGATCTGGGTGATGTCTGGCTCTACAGATACCAAAGGTCTCCAGTTCATTAACAACATCCACTCCTAGCCCTCTGGGTGGAAAACAGGTATTCATTTCCTCCATTGAAGAGACAACCCTTTGTTATTAACATTTCTGGTTTCCCTGATGCCTTCTACACAAACCCTTACACTCAAATGCAGTGTTCAATAGCTTACCAATGGGAAATGGAATAGACTAGTATCACAAGCAATTGACTTCTTACCTTTAGTCAACTGTGTTGAAGTGTCTATAAAAATAAGCACTTTGGAGCAATATTTGATTTACGATAATAGTTTCTACAATGGTAGGTTGGAGGTGACTTCATATAATCACACTGAAAACGTGAAGAAATGAGACCTTCAGTTGATTAAGCATAAAGTCCAAGTCAAAGAAAACAAAGACTTCCATGACAGGACTAAGACAAACCCTGATTTTCATCCCCACTGATGAGGGTTTTTTTTGGAAAGCTCAAACACAAAATTTACTTATGCATCTCTCAGAATAACAAAATAACCTTCATGGTCTTGTTAAATATTTGTAATGAAAAATAGGGCATGGATTGACAACATAACCCTGGAGCTTGGACTAGTGGGACAGTTCAGTTAGGATCCATTAACAACCACATCTCTTCACAAACTTCCAGTGCCAATGAAAGTGTTTTCCTCTTGTTCACTGAGGTACAAACAAACAAACAAAAATTCTCAGCTAAAAAACATTAAATTCATTCCAAGCTGTGGTGCTGCTACACACCTTTAATCCCAGCAATCGGGAGGCTGAGGCAGGTGGATCTCTGTGAGGCCAGCCTGGTCTATAGAGCGAGTTCCAGGACAGCCAGGACTACACAGAGAAACCATCTCGAAAAACAAAATTTAATTTAAGGTAAAGTATAGGTAACAGTGCATCTTTGGGGAAGAAGAAGGAAAAGGAGGGAGGACAGGCAGATGAGAGTGGGGGAAAGTGTTGTAATATGCTTGCATCTGTAAAATTCATTTGTCCATATACATCTGTAGCTGCCGTTTCTTTTGTAACGGCCGTCGGGTTCTGCTACTTTGTAAAGGCCGGCCGGTTCTGCTGCTCCGGTCGGCAGGTCAGGGTCTCCTTTACTTCCTACTTCCTACTCCTCACTCCTCAATAGAAAGGAAATCCGGGTATTTATACCCTTTACCACGTGACTTGCCCTCGTGGACAATCTCAACTGAAGCCACTACGTCACGTGCCTTGTAGCCATGGATACCAGGAACACCTGGCAGCTGGGGGCACTAAACAGTGTAACAAGATGTTTATCAGAGTGCGCTCAGCTATTGCAGGCTGTTGAAACAAGTCTCTTGTCAGGGTATATGGCTCAAGATGGCTGTAAAGATGATAGCCACTTTCGGCTAAGAGTCGGCTCCCAACATACATCATTGCCCAGAATCTGCTGGGATACTGAACTAGCTGACTGATAACTATGGTTTTAATGCCAGTGCTAAAGTGACTGGGATTCTTATTTTAAAATTCATAACTGTCTAGTAAGAATATAAATGTTTTCATGTATGTTGCTGCTTCTCCACAGGCAGAATACATGGATCCAGGAAGCAAGGATTAAAAATGGAAATGAATTCCAATAGCCACTTTCAGAATGTACACTTCTATTTCTGCAACTTTGAGTCCTCCTGATTTGTAGCTCTTTGTTTTCAACAGAGAAATGCTTATGCCTTGAAACACAGCAGTTATACTGAATAAAAAATTGAGATGCTATCTAGACAGTTTGGACTTGTCAGGCCCTGAACCAACAGACATGAAGAAAATGCTGCTGGGATGATTGATTCTAATTATAATATGGAAATTGGATTACTTTTTAAAAAAAGTATGCATGTGCCAGGCTGTGGTGGCTCATGCCTTTAATCCTAGCACTTGGGAGGCAGAGGCAGGTGGATTTCTGAGTTCGAGGCTGGCCTGGTCTACAGAGTGAGTTCCAGGACAGCCAGGGCTACATAGAGAAACCCTGTCTT
>NW_021604585.1:9721596-9760059 GCF_004785775.1 Grammomys surdaster | reverse complement strand
AAAAAAAAAAAAAAAGTGTGTGTGTGTGTGTGTGTGTGTGTGTGTGTGTTTATGTGTGTAAATGCAAGAATGCAGGCATCTGCTGAGACCAGAAAAGGGCCTTGGATCCCCTGGAGCTGGATTTACAGGTGGTTGAGAGCTGCCCAACATGGGTGCTGGAGACAGAACTTTGGGTATGGCATAACTTTCTATGCTTCCCAAATGACATGGAGACCTTTTATATTATTTATAAGAGCTTCGGGCCTTAGCTTACTCTTGTTCCTAAGCTCTTACAACTTAAATTAACCCATTATATTAACCCGTGTTCTGTCATGTGGCTTGTTATGTCTCTCTTCAGTTTCATACATCTGACTTGCTCCACATCTGACAAGTCTCCTCTCCAAGTCTCCTGATGAACCTCCCACCTCAGACTCTTTCCCAGAGTTCCTAACACTCCCAGAAGTCCCTAGTATTCTCTCCTGCTTTCCTATAAGTCATTCAGCTCTTTATGAAACCAACCAGAAAGTGTTTACAAAACACTAGATGGGTGATGTTTAACAATATCAAAGTGCAGCCTATACTCAACTCTCTGCCGGCACAGAAATCAGCACTGAATACTGTTGCCGACCAGCGGCCACAGTCGACCGGGTTCACCTGAAAGAGAGGCTGGGAATGGGAGGAGGGCAGGAAGAGATGAAGCCAGGACAAAGGTTTCTGATTGAGGCTCAGTGCTTTAATGTTCAGCTTCTAATTTAAAAGGGATAACCCACCCCCACCCCAGAGTTCCTTCTTGCTTCAGCTGGCTGGGGGTGAGCACTGGGGGTGAGCCGAAACCATCCTGCTGGAGGTGAGAGAAATCCATACTTAATCACTGGCCAGAGATATCTCAAAGCAAGCTCAGCAGGGAGTCTATTCTTCTCAGCTTGTGTACCAGGCTACAGACAGCCAAGGAGGCACCAAGGCAGGCAATGCCAAGGTAATACCTCGGAGTCCTATTGTTTGGTTTATTGTGGTAAACAAGGTCTCAACTCTCAGGCCTGCTCAAGGCTGGGGGAAGGGCACAGTTCCCCCTTTTTAGTTTTATAAGATATGAGCAGTGCCAGCAGCTGGATGGGGTACAATATTTCATCCCATCTAGGGGTACAGAGTGGCCGGGTGACTGTGTGACTGTGCCTGGCTTAGGTTGGCATCTATATTACTCCTATATTACCCGTCTTTGAGGAACATACATAGCATATTGATGTAAGCCTCTGTCTTAGGTTTATAGGAGCTCAAGACACTCTTACCCATCTCTGACTAACCGGCCATCAGTGGCACACTCTTTCCCATAAGACCAAAACCACATTCAGACCAAAGGACCTGTGGGCATGCACTAGATGCAATTCTTCATAGCGATGGATAACTGCCATGATAAAAGCTGAGCTTGCTGAGAGCGATCCTGTGTGAAGGCAACCTATCTGCTTGAGACACAAGGTTTAAAAGGTTAAAAGCAACATGATTTATCCAAGCAATGTAGAAAATAAGGTTGGAAGCGGAAATGTTCCAGTGCCTAATCCAACTGTTGGTTGACAGGGATTTAGACACAAAGTCTGGCCACCACGTATAGTGGGTGACTTTAAGTATTGATGGAGACTACATGCCAGGTTAAATCAGCTGGAAAATAAGGATTTTGAGCCATCATCATCAGAATCACAATTATTAGGCTCGAAATCTGTGTCCACTTGACGGACCAATCTTTCAGGGAGCCACCGGGCTCCGTTCTCTTTTTCTGAAAAAATACAGACTGAACCACGACCCCAAATTAAAACAGGGTCGGGACCATACCAAGTGTTAGTTAAGGGGTCTCTCCACATGACCCTGGCAAATGAGTTGGAAGTAACCGGATGCCAGTGGCGATCCGCTGCAGACCGACCTTTAGTATCAGTTTGCAGAAAATTTAAGACAAGTAAGACAATACTATACTCAACTCTCTGCCGGCACAGAAATCAGCACTGAATACAAAGACAATCTTTACAGAGTGCACAAAAAGATCACCCCAACATTAGAGTCTCTGGAAGAATATCAGAGATTCTTATTGGCTAGGCCATCTCTCTGGCCTCTGGATTTCTATTGCCTTGTGGAGACTGGTACCCAAATTTCTCTGGAATCAAAGGGATTCTCTGGCCTGTGTATGCCATCATAGTCTGTGTGATCTTATACACCCATCATTCCTGTGGTGTCTGGAAGATGCTATTTCCTTAGAGTCATCCACCACCTCTGGCTCTTAATCTTTCCACCTTCTCTTGGAAGAGGGGAAAGAATATGAACAAAATATACTGGTGCTGTTTTGGATTGATTGATTGATTGACTGATTGATTGATCGAGACAGGGTTTCTCTGTGTAGCCCTGTCTGTACTAGAACTCACTCTGTAGACGAGGATGGCCTCGAACTCAGAGATCTGCCTGCCTTTGTTTCCCAAATGCTGGGATTAAAGGTGTTTGCTACCATTGCCAGGCATGTACAAAATATATCGTGTGAAAAACATTTTTAAGGCAATTTAAAGGGAGAGAGGATGACGAAGGCCGTGATGTTTCCCTGTTTAACAGGAGACACCAATGGGGAATGGACGCAAGGAGAAAAGTGAGGATTGCTGAAGTGGACTTAGGTCCTTCAGGAATGAAGATGTGGTTCAGCCAGTAGCTGAAGAACCTAGAGTGGAGAACAGTGGTGACGCACACCTTTAATCCCAGCACTTGGGAGGCAGAGGCAGGCAGATTTCTAAGTTCGAGGCCAGCCTGGTCTACAGAGTGAGTTCCAGGACAGCCAGGGCTATACAGAGAAACCCTGTCTCGAAGGGGGGGGGTGGGGGGGGGAAGAAGGGCAAAGGAAATGACGGCTAAAACGGAAAAGAGCAACAGCCTCAAGACCTCCTACAGAAACTAGCACAAGAACTGCTACACAGCCCCTTTCTTTTAAACTTGTTTAATTTATGTGTACCTGAGGGGTGGCTGTGAGTGCCACACCATGTATGGAGGTCGGAGGATAAATCACAGGAGTCAGTTCTCCCCTTACACCATCTCAGTCTGATGAACAGAATCACAGTCATCTGAGCCATCGTGCCTCCATTTGGTGAGCCATCTTGCTTTGACTTCTCTTTTTTTTTTTTTTTTGGTTTTTCGAGACAGGGTTTCTCTGTGTAGCCTGGGCTGTCCTGGAACTCACTCTGTAGACCAGGCTGGCCTCAAACTCAGAAATCCCCCTGCCTCTGCTTCCCAAGTGCTGGGATTAAAGCGTGTGCCACCACTGCCCGGCTTGCTTTGACTTCTAACTTACGTGTGTGTTAAGGGGGAAATATTCTCTTCTGATTTCCTTAGTGTGTGTGTGTGTGTGTGTGTGTGTGTGTGTGTGCATGTGATATGTCCTATGGATGTGTATATATGTTTGTAAGTGTATGTAACAGTGAATTCAGCTACACCACTTTGGCTCCTAGCAGGTGGTGCACATGCACACCTGCCCAGGAGCAATCTGGATTCTTGAATACAACACACACACACACACACACACACACACACACACACACACACACACAACCAGTTAATTTTAATATGCCTTGACTCGCTCAAAGGCTGGGTACTTCTAATCCTCCCCACGGCTAGCTCACAGTTCCCTCCTGGAATCCTGGCTTAATGCCCTCCAATTCTACATTTTCTCTTTGTTGCTCTGGCTCCTTCTGAGTGGCACCCCAGTCTTTGCTGCCCAAGACACTTCTGAGCAGCCCTTCTGGAGCCCGCACTCCTTCTCACCTACATTTTGGATGATTTTCCTTCTGCAGCTCTAAATCTGATCCTTCTTGCTCTAAATTTGATCCATCTCCCTCTGAATCATGGTAATTCTCGGTCTTCCTTTCTCCCAGTTCCCAGCCACACAAATCTAAAGGTCCCGCCTCAGTCTACCTCCCCAGCCATTGGCTGTTGACTCTTTATCGATCGAAAACCAATTGGGGACAAGGACCTTCAGTGTTTGGACATGCAGATTCCCGATTTTGGGGGCCATATTAGTTCAAAGCATTAGAACCAATCCCCAATAAGTGTGTATTGGCATGTGTGGGTGTATTACATGGGGGTGTGCATCCCTGTGGAGGTCTGAAATTGATGTCAAGATCATTCTTCATGGTTCTTCCACGTCACTCAATGAGGTTGAGTCTCTCAATCAAACCCAGAGTTATCTGATATAACTATTTGGTTGTAATCCTTATTCTGAGACTATCTTGTTTTAGTGTTGTGTAAACATTGCTCCCCAATTATTGCCTCATTGGTCAATAAAGCTAGCTCATCAGCCAATGATTAAACAGAAGAGAGACTAGAACAGGACTTCCTCCCAGCCAGAGGAGGGGAAAGAAGAGAGAACCAAGGGGATTCTCCATAGGGAGAGAGTCCTAGAGAGATCATGGAAAAACACCTGGAGTAGAGAAAGCCATAAAATGTAAGTATCATGGGGATTTTGGCAGGGAGGTAGCCTGCTTTGCTTAGAGGATCAAAATAGAGTAATATTGCTCAGTTATTGTGCCCTTAAAGATGTAAATAACTATAATAGTCCAGTCTCAATTATAGGAGCTAGCTGGGTTAAGAGAGAAACAACATTTATTAAAATAGCCCTAACACACACACACACACACACCCTTAGTTTTTTAAAAAGTTTATGTGCATGAGTGTTTTGTTTGCATATGTGTCTGTGCACCAGGTGCATGCCTGATATCATGATATCATGGATGCCAGAAAAGGTCGCTATCAGATCTCCTGAGACTGGAGTTGTGAGCTACCATGTGGATACAGGGAATGGAACCTTGGTCATCTCAAAGAGAAATCAGAGCTTTTAACTGCTGAGTCATCTCTCCAGCCACTACCCCCTTCCCTGTTTTGAGACAAAGTCTCACTGTGTAGTACTTGGCTGGCCTGAAACTCAGATATCTACCCGTCTCTGCCTTCCTAGCGCTGGGATTAAAATGTGCTAAATATTTTTTATTGGGAATTATTTGAACATACTTATTAATTTTGGGAGGAGGACCAGTAACATACAAATGTATTAGCATAGTGGAGAAAGCAGGGGCAGGTTAGTAATGGAACAAGCCGACAAGGAAATCCAGTGGGGAAACTCCTTTGATGAAGTGGTATTCGGACGAGAGGGGTTTGCGGTGGGGAGAGCTGAAATCCAGACAGATCTCTATGATCCCTGACAAATGGCAGAGAGGTCAAGTCTGAGGACCAGGGCTTGGAAGTGTGCTCTAGCTCCATCCATGAAGCTTTAAAATATCATAGGGGCTGGAGAGATGGCTCAGAGGTTAAGAGCACCGACTGCTCTTCCAGAGGTCCTGAGTTCAATTCCCAGCAACCACATGGTGGCTCACAATCATCTGTAATGGGATCTGATGCCCTCTTCTAGAGTATCTGAAGACAGCTATGGTGTACTCATATAAATACAATAAATAAAACTTAAAAAAAAAATCAGGTTTTGTGCGACAGGGTCTCACTCTAATGGCTCAGGATGGTTTCCAACTTGCCATCCTCCTGTCTCAGTCTTCTGAATGTTGGACTTACAGTTGTGTGCCACCAAACTCTGCTACAGGTTTTCTTTTCTTAGTTTTGATTTTTTTTTTTTTTTTTTTGGTTTTTCGAGACAGGGTTTCTCTGTGTAGCCCTGGCTGTCCTGGAACTCACTCGGTAGACCAGGCTGGCCTCGAACTCAGAAATCCGCCTGCCTCTGCCTCCCGAGTGCTGGGATTAAAGGCGTGCGCCACCACCGCCCGGCAGTTTTGATTTTTATTTTTTTTTATTTATTTTTTTTTTTTTAGATTTATTTATTTATTATATATGAATACACTGTAGCTGTCTTCAGACACACCAGAAGAGGGCGTCAGATCTCATTACAGATGGTTGTGAGCCACCATGTGGTTGCTGGGATTTGAACTCAGGACCTCTGGAAGTGCAGTCACTGCTCTTAACCACTGAGCCATCTCTCCAGCCCCAGGTTTTGATTTTTAAAAAGACTTTTTGAGGGTCTTATGTAGGCCAGGCATGCTTCAACTCGCTTTGTGACTGAGGCTGGTTTTGAACTCCTAATCCTCATGGCTCCACCCCCTGAATCCTGAAGTTTACTATCATACTCATCTAAAACGTGTTTGTCTCTTGCTAGCTCAGTAACAAGGAGTTTTAACCTCCACTTTACAATAGCATTCCACTTTAAAATGTGTCAGTTCAATGGTTACCTAACTTTCACAGTACTACACAGCTGATAAGTGATGGCGCCATATTGGAAGGTTCCAGTTTGACCTTTCTGATTTCAACTCCTTGACTGTGTGTGTCTCTCACATTTCTCTGTAACACAGAAAAAGCCTGAGCCACCTCATCCTCTAATACACTAACCTCACAGTAGAGTGGGAAGAGCATATCCACAGGGTGTATGAGTCATTCAAATGTGGAAGACATTTCTCTCTCCCCATCTATATGTGGCCCTGGCTGTCCTTGAACTTGCCCTGCAGACCATCTGCCTCTGTCTCCTAAGTGCTGGGATTAAAGTTGTGCACTGGCACCACCCAGCTACTAGTTTTTAAATATAAGGAAAAGACAAAATAAATTCAGCTTTGCTATTTACTATATAGATGTTTTCACCTCTGTTTTGACTGGATGGTTCTGAGCCATTTTAGACTCTCAAAATACCCAAGAGTTTTATAGTACAGACGGAAGCTAGCGCTTCCCAAGTAATATTTTTTTTGGGGGGGGGGCAAGAAATGATGTTAATTTTTTATAGACATTTATATCTTATATAGTAGGATTTTTCTTTCTTCCTAAGATGATTTTATTTTTAGCCGGGCGGTGGTGGCGCACGCCTTTAATCCCAGCACTCGGGAGGCAGAGGAGGTAGATTTCTGAGTTCGAGGCCAGCCTGGTCTACAGAGTGAGTTCCAGGACAGCCAGGGCTATACAGAGAAACCCTGTCTCGAAAAACCAAAAAAAAAAAAAGAAGAAGAAGAAGAAGAAGAAGAAGAGGAGGAGGAGGAGGAGGAGGAGGAGGAGAAAGAGGAGGAGGAGGAGGAGGAGGAGGAAGAAGAGGATTTTATTTTTTACTATGTGTGTATTTAGGTATATGCACATTACGGGAGTGCCTTCAGAGTCCAGAAGAGGGTGTTGGGTTACCTGGGGGTTGAGAGCCATTCAAAATATTGCATTGCTCTGTAAGAACAATGTGTACTCTTAACCTCTGAGCCATCTCTCTAGCTCCCCAAAGCAAGAGCTTTACAATAGTAGCGGTTTTCAATATGTGGGTCTCGATCCCTTTGTGGGTCAGATATCAAATATCCTGTGTATCAGATATTTATAGTATGATTCATAATAGTATTACAGTTATGAAGTAGCAGTGAAATAATTTTATGTCGGGGATCAGCACAATGTGAGGAGCTGCACTAGTGGACTGCAGCGTTAGGAAGGCTGAGAACCGCTGCAATACAGTTGTCTGCAGTGAGGTACGGTTGATCAATAAGGGACTAGTTTTATCCACAGCCATGATAGGTGCTTCTCGTCCAGTATTAAGATAGTTGTCAGAACCTATAAATTTAACTTGTGCCTTTACAAAACGTCAAGCATTAACAGTCTGCTGACTTTGTCAACGATAATAAGGCAGCTGTCAGTTGTACACTACTTTGCAGATACTAAGAAACAATATTTTTAAATTCTGTTCCAATGTAGGGTTGGCATTTTGACAAGTGAGAAAACAACTGCTTTTCAAAAGCTGTTCCAAAGGAAATTTTGAAAAATGGTATTTAGAAGCATTTCCATTATAGTGTGCTTTCTGTTTTTATTTATTTATTTTTTTCTGAGAGGGTCTCTGTGTTGTACTGGCTGGTCTGAAACTGACTACATAGAGTATACTGCCCCAAACTTTTTTCAATCCTCCTGTCTCCACTTCTGTAGTGCTGAGATTACAGCTGAAGTTATGCTTTCTTTTGAACAAATATGTCATCATCAGGCATGTTGACATCACATCTGTAATCTGTGACACTTCAACCTAGGTTTCATAGTATCTCAAGAATACCCCAAACTCAAAATAACATATATATCATTAATAGCCTTATATAACCCTATGTAATCGTAATTTTTTTCAATGATTATATTTAGCGTTGGAGTGTAGCTTTGTATGCTGGTGGCCTTGGGTTGGATTCTCAGCACCAGAGCAGGTGGTGGTGGCTTACTCGGTTCCCCTACAAAGATCAGTGTGTCGAAGGCTTTGAAGTTAAGCAAACACTGACAAGTGGGCCCTAGGGGATGCCTGTCAGGGTTTCTCTGTGTAGTTCTGACTGTCCTAGAATTCACTTTGTAGATTAGGTTGGCCTCAAACTCAGAGATATGTCTGTCTCTGTCTCCAGAGTGCTGAGATTAAAGGCATGCACCATCATACCTGGCTAAAAATAAATTAAAAAAAAAAAAAAGTAAAATACTGGGCTCCTGAGATATCTCAACAAGTAAAGGCATTTGCCAATAGAGAGCATCGAGTCCTTGGAAGTGAAGTTACAAGAGCAACGAGTGCTCTGAACTTCGGAGACATCTCTTCAGACCCCTACATATTTTTTTTTTTTAAGATTTACTTTATGTGTGTACACTGTCATTCTCTTCAGACACACCAGAAGAGGGCATCAGATTCCATCAAAGATGGCTGTAAGCTACCATGTGGTTGCTGGGAATTGAACTCAAGACCTCTGAAAGAACAGTCAGTGCTTTTAACCACTGAGCGATCTCTCCAGCCCCCCTTTACATTTTTTTTAATATAATTTATTTTTTTTTCAAATTGTAATTTATACTCATTCACACAGGGGTTATAAACACAGAAAGGCAGGATGTGGGGAAGGGGATGACACTGGAGTGTGGGTGTTCAGGGGGAGTACAGATATCTTTCAGAACAGGGTATCGGCTGGGTAAGGGTTCAGGGGACAGGTCGCTATGGCTCTGCCTATGATTTGCTTGTCCTTATCTGAGATGGTATTGTCTGCCAAGGCTACCTATTTACAAGGTCTATGACTACTACTCAGGCTGGTAAACTGTCACAAAACTGCCCGTTTACAATAGCTTATAGCCCCCTTTACATTCTTAATATAAGGAAATAAATAATGTGGTGCTTCACCTCAAGTGAACTGTTTTGATAGAGTTAATTTGGCAGGTGGTTATAGGATACCCAGGGAGTCTGAATTTTAGAACAACGAATAATTATTTTTAAAGTGTATGCCTGATAGTTCATGGATATATTAATACTAAAATGCAACTCACCATTCGTCCAAAATTCAGACTGAACTGAATGAATGCTTTTTAATTTTTCACTGGAAACTCTATCTACAGAAATATAGATAATCCAGAGAAGCTAAGGGGATAGTTCAGTGGTAGAGCACTTGCTTAGCATGCCCAGGCTCTAGATTTAATCCCTAGATTTGTCAAAATGAGATAATAAAATCTATCCAGATTAACTGCAGGATAAAGACTAGGTGGTCCTACATCTTTGCTCTAGTTGGTCATTGAACAGTTAGGAAACTTCCCACAAAGCCCTAGAACCGAGCAAGCTTGTGACCAGATCCTGAACTATTTTTAGGCTGAGGTTTTCCAGGGATTGGGGAGGAAAAGAGTCATATTTAAAATTGTGGATTAAAGTATGTACTTAAGAGGGGAGAAAGTATGTGTCGTATGTTGACACAGAAAGGCCACTTTAGACACATCAGTACTAGGCCTCTCTTCCCTACCCTAAGCAAACAAGGCAGGCAAAAATAATGGCTTATTAATACAAAGGCGACAAGGGGCCCCTTTTATTTTTTATTTTTTGGTTTTTCGAGACAGGGTTTCTCTGTGTAGTCCTGGCTGTCCTGGAACTCACTCTGTAGACCAGGCTGGCCTTGAACTCAGAAATCCGCCTGCCTCTGCCTCCCAAGTGCTGGGATTATAGGCATGTGCCACCACTGCCCAGCCAAGGGGCCCTTTTTAAACGTGTAGTTGAGCATGTCAAGCAAAGAAACTGAGATGGGAAAAACCTTGCAATAAGTGAACAAAACTTACTGTGTTTTGTTTATTTTTTGAGACAGGGTTTCTCTGTCTAGTTCTGGCTGTCCTTGAACTTGCTTTGTAGATTCAGAGACCTGCCTGCCTCTTGCTGGAATTAAAGGTATGAGCCACTACCACCCAGCTGCTATTATTTGAGACCAGAGTCACCTATAGCCTAAAGGCTGACCTTGAACTTCTGATTCTCCTACCTCTACTTCCCAAGTCCCTGGATTACAGGCACAAGCCACAGTGTGCACAGGATACATTTTTTTAAAAAAGTATTACTTGCCAGGCGGTGGTGGCGCACACCTTTAATCCCAGCACTTGGGAGGCAGAGGCAGGCGGATTTCTGAGTTTGAGGCCAGCCTAGTCTACAGAGTGAGTTCCAGGACAGCCAGGAGCCAGGACTACACAGAGAAACCCTGTCTCGAAAAACCCAGAAAAAAAAAAGTATTACTTATTTTCATATTTAAGGGATATATTCCATTTGAATTCTCCTTTTTTTTTGGGTTTGGTGACCTTCTAGTAAGTTTAGAATGTTGTAATATGAACTTTCGAATTAACTACTTGCAAAAAGATAATTTTGCTTGACAGGTGAACCTCTTCCTAGTTCCCCATCTTCGTCTTAAGAATTTCTTTAGCTCATCTTTCATCAATGGTTGTATTTAACCACTCCTGTGCCATCTCTGGTCCTGAGGATGTAACTCCTGTTAAACTGAAAGGGCAAACCTGACACCTGCCTAATTCAGGTTAGTTAATTACCACTAATGATAGAGGATAGTTTCTTGGAAAAGCACTCCATTGAAAAGGGGACTTTCAACTTTACCTGGTAAAATTCCAGGGCACTTACCCAGTTTCCTCGCTGAGGTCAACTTGGGGACTCCTGCACTATTGAAAGGCAGCTACTTCTGGCCTGTATTGTGGCTGCTGGTTAACAGCTGTGCATCCATCCTCAGGGCTCCATTCTCAAGACCTTTAGCCTCACCCCTACCAATGAAATAAGATACTGCTATGTTCCCATAATGTTTCTTGTGGCTTGCAAATACATCTGGAACCAATGGACAGAGGGCTTTCTCAATTTGATTTTGGCAATTTTCTTCTCACTTTCTTTTGGCAGTGGGGGTGGGGATTGTTAGTGCTAGAGGTTGAACCCAGAGCTTGAAGCATGCTAAAAGCATATGCTCTACTACAGGGCTAATATCAGCTCATTCCTCTTTCCACCTCCCCCCACACCCATCCCCGTATTCCAAGTGCCCTATCAGCTTCAACAATTCTGCCTTTTTTTTTTTTTAACTGATAGGCTGGAGGGTGAGGGTCAACTAGAAAACTGATTTGGAGAACAGAAGGGTGGTGATACATTTTTTGGAGGGGGCAGGTGCACTGACAACAGACAACCTCCTTCCAGACGTCCAGTCCAATCGTGGGTTCCCTCGCTTGCTCGCTTGGACAGGGAACTGGGCGCCCCAGGAGGCGGCGAGCAGCGCTGGGCGAGCCGCTGTCCCTCCAGGGAAGGAGGGTGAGCCCGCAGGCCGGCTGCCACTCTAATCGTTACGCGTGTCCAACTTCACAGAGTGCGGCGCGCCGGGGTGCACCAGGGCCGCCATCCTGAGTCAACCGTGGTTCGGCGCGGGCAGCAGCCGCTGCAAGCCGCCGCCCGCCGTCTCTGGGCAGCCGTCCGCGGGGGAGGGGCAGCTGGCGCCCGCGTTCTCCGGCCCGGCGGCCGGCGGAAGAGCCCCGCACCGCGGAAGCGCGACCGCAGCTGGGGGATCAGCTGCTGGAGGAGGCGGAGAGGCGGAGCCTAGGGGGGAAGGGGAGGGAGGGACGCGACCGTGAGGAAGCGGCGAACGCCGCCGACCGTCTGCACACCTCGCTCCGTCTGCCATGGCTGGTTAAAGAAGCCTCCGGCTCGCCGCGCGCGGGGAGGGACGGGAGGGGAGCGGCGGCTGGGCGTGCTGCCGAGGGAGGGGCGGCGGCGCGAGCTGCGGTGGCGGCGGCGGCGGTTCCAGCATGAAGAGGAGAGCTGGCCTGGGGGGCAGCATGAGGTCAGTGGTGGGCTTCTTGTCCCAGCGGGGCTTGCATGGGGACCCCCTGCTCACTCAGGACTTTCAGAGGAGACGCCTGCGGGGCTGCAGAAACCTCTACAAGAAGGACCTTCTCGGCCACTTCGGCTGTGTCAATGCCATTGAATTCTCCAACAATGGAGGCCAGTGGCTGGTCTCAGGTAAATCAACCCCCTCCCTTCCCCTCCCCGCGCCTCCCGCTCCCCTTCCAGCCGCCCCTTGCCCTTCCCCCCCCCCCCCCCGCGGCCCCCCGCCCCCCCCCCCCCCCATCCCAACCCCTCTCCAGCGGTGGGAAGTTTGGGTTTAAAATAAATCCCTTTGCGGGGGGGGGGGGGGGGGAGGGGGGGGGGGGGGAAGGAAGAGGGGGGAGGGGGGGGTGTTTTATAAAAAAAAAAAAAAAAAGACCTAAAATGGTTGACAGGTCTTTAATGCGCTTTATCCCAAGTGCAGAGTGGTCCCTCCAGATCCCTGCCCTACAAGTGTGGGTCGGGGAGGGGGACGAGGTTACGGTTTGACTAAGTTGGATGGCAAACTCTTCCTCTGCGTAGTTTAAAAGGTGCGGGGGGCACTGGGGGGAGGGCTCGTAGGGGTAGGGGGGAGGCCGAGGCGCGCCAAAGGCCAGGGGAAGCTCGAGCCCCGGTCCTCGGTGTCGTGGAGAAAAGGGGCCTCGGAGCCTGAGGCCGGCGGTGACAGAGCCGGACGCCGTGGGGCCGGCGGGGTCGGGCGGGTGGTGACGGGTAGCTTGAGAGGCGTCCCCTCCCCCGGGCTCTCTGAAGGGCCCAATCCCATCTCCCAACACGCAGTGGTAGCCTCTTCCGCGTCTTGTTTTTATTATGGTTCCGAGAGTGGCGAGGGCTCTGGAGACCCAGGGACACCAGCCTGAACTTGGATGCGCTGCTCGAGAGGCAGGGGTTCGGGACGACCCCCGGGAGACGTACTGGTGGGAGGTGGGCCCCAAGACCCCCTTCCCCCGGGGCTCCTGTTGCTGGGCTGCTCGCCTCCTCCCCCACCCAGTTCAGCTGGGCCTACTTGCCTCCAGGGTCTCCCCTCTGGGGTGGGGAAAGTGGTGCAATCGAGGCCCGGGCTCCGGCCGGGCTGTGTAGGCCTTGCTCCCTCGGGGCTCCTAGCGACAGGCAGCTGAATCGATAGCCTATCGCTCCCGGGGAGGCCCGGCCGGAGCAGCGGCGGCGGCGCCTGCGTACGCCGCGGCCGGGGTCGCTGGCTGCGGTCCGCTCCTCCCCTGGGGTCGCGGCCCCGGGTGAGGGCGGGTGGGGCTGGGCTCTCGCCGGTGAAGGGGCGGCTCCCTGAAACCCGGCTGCGCTGAGAGGGGCCTAGACCAGATCGGGCGTTTCCGCTCGCCCTCTTCCCCCGATCTTTTTCCTACACTGGGAGGGTTGAAGGGGAGCCCAGCACTGGACGTGGCGATTAACTTCACCCAGGTGGATCCCCTAATGGCTTTCTAATTTGCGTCAGTGGGCAGCTCTCCAGAAACTTCGGCGGTTATGGCAAAGCATCTGTCTTCACAAGTATCAGGCGGAAGTGCCACCATGAGTATGGTCCAGTTTGTGGGTAGCAGAGATAAGATGTCTGTGATTATTTCATGATAAACCGGGGATTTCTCTAGAACTGACCCCATCTTTTCACACTGGTTCATTTTCCCCTTGCATAAAGTTTAGACCCTAGATGACTCTCTGCCCCAAGAAACCTGATATACTACTTCAAGGCAGACCCTACATTAAAACGCTTTTCTTCCACACAACATGGTGTAGAATTTTATCTAACAAAATTAAAGCGCAAAAATGGAGAGAAAGACCCCCTTCTTTGAATGCTGTATCTGTGTTTGTAATACAGCTCTCTCCTGAGATTAATATATTACAACAGAGAGGCTCCTTACCCACGGAATGAGGGACTGTGAGGGTACTCTTACAATGAACAAATTAATTGTAACTAATCACACATGATTCCAGCTTAACACACTTTAGACATATATATATATATATATATATATATATATATATATATATATATATAATGCAAACACCATAACACCATAAAGTTCTCCCATTTAAAGTTAATGCATTTTACACTTTTTCATTTTGTTTTTCGAGACAGGGTTACTCTTTTTGTAGTCCTGGCTGGCCTCAGAGATCAGCCTATCTCTGTTGGGATGAAAGGTGTGCTCCTGCACCACCCTGTACATTTTGGTACACTTCATCTTAGTCAGATGGAGTAAGCAGAGGAGTAAGAGTTAATAAGTTTTTAAAAGCATTGGAAGAGCCACTGAGTTGTATGTACCCCCAGCATTATTCGGTAATCCTTCCCTGGATGTCTCTACAGCCTATCGTGGTTGAGCTCCGTTATCTCTAGTCTTGGCCAGTTTCCTTTCTTTTTAATTTCTGTTTAAGAATGAGTCTGTGTAGTTCAGGCAGGCCTGAATTCAATATGCCACCAAGGCTGACCTTGAACTCCTCACCCTGCTCTCTCTACCTCCCTAGGGGTGAGCTTATATCGCTTTCTTTTTGCTTTTAGGAGACAGGATCTCACACTGTTCTCCCAGGCTGTTGTGGAACTCACACTGAGGTTCTGACTGGCCCCAGGTGCCTCAGCCTCCAGAGCCCTGGGGTTGTAGCTGTGAGTCAGGAAGCCAGGCTCTTCAGTCTCTACTGTAGGAAAGGAGGACTGGCTGCATAGCTCAGGCTCTGGTTTTAGGTGTTCACTTCCTTCCCTAGTCCCGAGTTATCCATCTCCATCAGTCAGTACTTCCTGGGTTCCAGCCAGCCCACCTCCCCTACCACGCCTCCTAGCCTCATTCTTCCTGTTCTGTTTTTGTTTTCATTTCTGTCTACTCCTGTCCCAGCTCTTAGTCCTTCCAGAAGTCAGCTCTATTGGCCCATCCAGTTGGACTTGGATATTATCTATTTCCAGAACACACGTTTTTGTTAAAAGCAATTTACCTTGCATTGTAAGTGCAGCTTGTGTTAATCAAACGTTCTGCTTCCTACAAAAGGAAACCCCCTTGGGGATTCATAATTCTCCATTACTTGTTAAAGCTAATTAAAAAATATGTTTTCCCTTGAGAAGTCCCTCGGTGATCTTTCCAGGTTTAACAGTATTTGAAGTGTCATATTTACATGTTTTTTTTTTCCTATGGTTTATTGAGACAAGGTCTCATAGCCCAGGCTAGTATGGAACTCAGTATGTAGCTGAGGTTGGCCAATGAAATCCTTGATCCTCCCGATTCCACCTGACAGATGCTGGGATTACAGGCGCGAGAGCCCCCCCCTTTGTCATTTTTTTTTTCCTACTGACACTGTCCCTTATTAACAGTTCTCACTTGAGGGGTAATCACAGACTTGTGTGAGACTGACTGATACACTTATTCCCAGGGCAGAGGGATATCAGACTCTGGGATGGTACTTTTCTGCATCCTGTTGTCTTTGTGTCTTGTTCTGGCTTGGTGAAAGCCCTTAGAGAGACGGGCTACTCTGACAGACTACCTCTAGTTAATTGTTTACATTTACTCATAGTTTGAGTGGGCCCACATTTTTGTAACTAATACACAGGATTTGACAGAATTAAGACCTAGGACAAAAATATCTCTGTGATTTCTGTGGCCATCACAGAAGTGATGTATTAAGGATACATCACCTTCCTGTCAGCTAGTCTGTCTGAGAGAGTACAGTGAAGTACAGCAAGGGAGAGGATGGTTGATACTTTGCTATTTGACACTTCATTTTTAAAATTTTAAATTTGTATTTATTTCTCTTTTGTGTATAGTTGGCTTGTGTGCATGTATGTCTATGTACCATGTCTATGTCTGGTGCATTTGGGGCTCCTTGGGATTGGAGTTACTGATGGTTGTGAGCCACCACGTGATACTGGGAATTGAACCCAGGTCTCATGGAAAAACAGCCAGTACTCTTAACTGCTGAGACATCTCCCTAGTCTTATTTGATACTTTCAAGTTGTGAAAACTGGCCATGGTGACACACATTTGAAACTTCATCCACTTGGGAGGTTAGAGCAGGAGAAAGTAGCCGATCTGAGTAATTCAGCAAGAGCCTTTACTTAAAAAGGAAAAAAAAGATGCTTAGCTGTATGTACACACATAGAGGGATGGCCTAGTTCTCAGGCTCCCCGTTCAGCTCTCGCACTCTGGGATATACACATATTCTCCTTGAACTTCTGATCCTCTTGTCTCCACTGACAATCCAATGACAGGATTATAGGTATGTGCTTCAACTGTGAGTGGCTTTAAGGAATATTAAAATATTTTCACCAAAGAAGTTACATTTGTTTTTTTTGTTGTTTGTTTGTTTGGGTTTTTTGTTGTTGTTGTTGTTGTTGTTGTTGTTGTTTTTTCGAGACAGGGTTTCTCTGTGTAGCTCTGGCTTTCCTGGAACTCACTCCGTAGACCAGGCTGGCCTCGAACTCAGAAATCTGCCTGCCTCTGCCTCCCAAGTGCTGGGATTAAAGGCGTGCACCACCACCGCCTGGCATTCTTTTTTTTTTTAATTGACCAGAAGGCAGTATCGCTGTGATACCATGCAGACAGTATGGTATTGTGGCATGACATGTAGTTAAAATCATTGCCAGGCCACTTAAACCTGTGGCTTCACATTACTCAGCCTCTTGTACAGCCACCGTACAGGTCTGTACAGTGGGAATTCCAGGCCTACCTGAAGGGTTGTTGGTGAGATTTATATTGGGTACTGCACGGAATCATAATAAAAACCTGTTTGCTTTCTTACCTTTGTGTTACTTCTATGGTGTCTCTCATGGTTGCCTGACACTGTTGGTAATAGACCTCTGCAGATTGGGCAGACAGTATGGTTTTGTGACTTTTTTGTTGCCATGCTAGAGATTGAAGTCAAGTTCTGGGTACTCTAGGCAAGTGCTCTACCATTGAACTATAGCCTTAGTTAGTGGATTTTTTGTTGTTGTTGTTTTACTCTTTGAGACAGGACCTCACTGTGTATCCATGGCTGGCCTTGAACTCACAGACATCCACCATTCTCTGCCTCCTGAGTGCTGGTAAAAGTCTTCATCACCTTTCCCAACAGCCCTTAGTATTTTTGAGATATCTCATTCCCACGTTGGCCTTAACCTCTGGATCCTTCTGCCTTGCAGCCAAAGTGCTGGGATTATACATGTAGCTAGTTTTATGACTCTGTGAAGAGGCAACGTTATATGGGAAACACCTGGGATGGGGTGATGTGATTTGACGTTTGAAGTCTTAGCTGTAGTCACAGACTGTGAGGGTTTAGGTAAATTGCTTCATTATCCATTCATAAGATAAGGTACTAGATCGCCCCAAGTACAAGCTAGATGGTGATGAATGGTCAGTGAAGTCACTGTTCATGAAAGTGCTGAGGCTAGGGATGCAGCTCAGGTGACCGAGGGCTCGCCACTCAGGCACAGAGCCCTGGGCCCTGGCCCTGGCGCCACATAAACTTGGCACAGGGCAAAGCTGTCAGAGGTGTTCATGTGATCTAGTACTGGAGAAGCAGAGGCAGGAAGTTTAGACATCAAGGCCATCATTGGCTACACAGTGAAATTGAGGCCAGTCTAGGTTCCTATTTCCAAAGAAAGCCAACCTATAAAAGCACACAATAGGAAAAAGGAAAGACTGAAGAGGTAGTGACAATGTACATACTGGAACTGGGAATGTAGTTCAGTGGTCAAGCACTCGCCTAGCAGGCGTGAGACACAGAGTTCAAGCTTCACAACTGCAAGTGAACAAACTACACCAAAGTGCATCCATATAGCTAACAGGTTAAATCCAGGGTATCCCTTATGGATATGTAGTGGTAACCTTATTAATATCATTAGGATTGCTTGCAAGAAACACTCATCCCTCAGATAATAACGTAGCATATATTTATTTAAATTTATATGCTTTGTAAACATACACATATACTTATAAAGAAGCTAATCAAAAGCATAAACTAGACATTTAAAAAGTAAGCTTTACACAGCTGGAGAAATGGCTCAGTGGCTAAAAGCACTGGTTGCCCTTTCAGAAAACCTGAGTTCAGTTCCTAGCAGCCACATGGTTACTTAGAATCCATAACTCTTTGAGTGATTGTTGAGTACCCTCCAAGTTGAACATCTTTGAGATAGATTTTTTGTGGAAGACCAATCAGAAATAGCTCTGTAGGTATCAGACATGGATTATAGATTGCCTTCTTACATGTTACTTTACTGGTATGGATGTTTTGTTGCATGTATGTGTTTGCACCACTTATGCCTAGTGCCTAGAGGGCAGAAGAGGGAGTCAGATCTTAGTTACTGAGGGGTGCAAGCCACCCTGTAGGTGCTGGGAAATAAACACAGGTCCTGTGTAAGATCAGCCAGTGTTCTTAACTGCTGAGCCAACTCTCCAGCACCTATAAGTGTAAAGGTTTATGTAAATAGAATCTTAGCAGTTGAAAAAGGGGGTTCTGCTCTTTAGTATGAGAGTTTGCAGTAATATTATTTCCCTTTCATTGAGGTCTGAGGATTTGGATTCTGTAGAGCTAGTGGATTAATGGCTCATATAAAGTTTCATATTTCAGTGAGGTTATTTTATCATTCTGGTGCTTATGACTAAATATTAAGAAAAGTACTTTTGGAAGCTTTTCATAACAGCAGTTATGCTGTTCCAAAGTGAAGAACTGGGAATGGGGAGAGGCATTTAGTTGTTTGGTTATGGTTTGTTTTTGTTTTTGTTTTTGTTTTTTTTTGGTTTTTCGAGACAGGGTTTCTCTGTGGAGTCCTGGCTGTCCTGGAACTCACTCTGTAGACCAGGCTGGCCTCGAACTCAGAAATCCGCCTGCCTCTGCTTCCCAAGTGTTGGGATTAAAGGCGTGTGCCACCACCGCCCGTCTTGTTTGGTTATGTTTTATAAAGGGAGCTAACTGTTTAGTCTCTTACATTTACATGGGCCACCAACATCATTGTTGTAGGGATCCATAGTTAGAGAGAGAGAGACTGAGATTCTCTCCTCTTGCTTAGTTACCTTTGACAAGTCATTCATCCTGCCTTTCCTCATCTGTGCAGTAGGGTCAGCATCTCTCCCAGGGCTGGGATGAAGCCTGATGAGCTGTTTCATTTGATACTCACAAATGAGCAGAAGTAAAGACCTGCTCAAGTAGTGTTCAGCTCTCTGAGTGTGTTACTTTGCCAGTGTAACCCATCTGTAGTTTCACTGTCCTAAGCATAGTTGTTTGTATTAAATTGAAGGTGTCCTATAAGGGGAGATGTTGCAGGATAGATTTGGGCAGTCTCTCCTGCTGAATCTCCACTGTGAAGTTGAAATATACATTTTACTTTTGGAGGTCTTTGGTTCTTTCCTAGAATATTTGTCAAGAAGAGGAATTTGTTATTCATTCTTATGATTGGTTTTATGAAGTTCAGGTAGGCTTTGAACTCATTTTGTAGCTGAGAATGACCTTGAATTGATGACTCTCCCCTTACCTCCTGTGCTGGGGCCACCCCACACCGCTTAGGAGGGGGAGCCTGTCAGAACTGTATGCAGTTCTGTCTTTATCTATTCTGGTTGTACCACTTGGCTTTACTACTTACTTTGAACCTCTGAAGATAGTCTTTCTGAGTGTTAGATAAGCTGACTCTGCTTGATGGCTTAGTAAAAATACTTTAAAAGTTATTTTGGGTGCATGGATGCATGCGCCCCTCCACAGGCATGATGCTTGAGTGTGGGCCCCAGAACATACGTCAGGTGAGAGGGAAATTTTTATGGAGTTGGAACCTCTATATGGTTCCCAGGGATGGAACTCAGGTCCCCAGGCTTGTACAGCAAGTATCTTTCTTTACCTACAGAAGTAATTTTATGGGGAGTTTCTGCCCCATTCTTTCCTGTTTAGCTCTCTAGCAAACAACACAAAGACATCAAAATTTATTAACAAGCTACAATCCTAAACTGGCAGGTTCTGAGACTATGATAACCCAGCAAGGCCATTAATACCCAGATAAATGCCACATTACTTGCCAGCTGAGTTGTGCTCTGTTTCATGTGTGTCCTCAGTGTGAGCTGCTTTTGCCCATGTGCTCATGGTCCATCCTGCCTCATGCCAACCTCCTTCGTCCTCTATCTTTTTTCTTCCCCTATGGTCCTACCTGAGACCCCCTACTTGATCTCAAGTCCTGCCTTTCTCTCCTGCCCTTGCCTAGGTTCTAGCCTTTTATTGTCCAATCAGAGATTGTTGGGGAGCGTTCTTTTATAGCACTTTGGTTAATACAATGCCCATGTCCAGATTGCAACCTGATCTTGGGGCACAGAACTCAGCATCTGAATACACAGCACACAAGACCAACCCCAACATTTATCCTCTGTTCCATCTCAATAGCCCACTTAATAATGGGCCATGGGAAGAACAACTAAAATTTGGATGTTTGGCAGCTTTGGTTTAATCTCCGAGTGTTGGTGGGTGGTGGCAGGTAGGGTCTATATTGACTCAATCTTAGAATTGTTAAAAGATAAGCTTTATGATGTTAATTTGTTCTTTGCAAAAAGTTTTGTAAAAGTGTAGGCAGTGATATTATATACAAAAATGAAATCATAAACTACCCAGAAGGTGTGGATGGAGGGTCTGGTGTAATTAGAAGAACTTGTAGTTTCCTACATTAGAAGAGTTAATGACCTTTTGGTCTGGGAATGTTTACATTGCAACAGCTACAATCTTAATAACTCCCCTATGGATCCTTACTGTTTAGGTACCGAAAAAAACGTTTTCAGTGTCTAGCTCTATTCTAATGATTTTTTTCTTTTGAATAAGACATTCACAATAGTTATCAGAATATGACAGTTATAAGAATTTTCCCGTCTATTTGCTGTTTTTATTTTGTTTGTTTTGAAACAAAGTGTTGCTTTATTGCTTGGGCTTGTCTTGAACTCACAGATAACCAGCTGCCTCTGCCTTTCGAATCCTGAGACTAAAGCTGTGTGCATTAAACAAAATTATTTATGGGGCTGGAGAAATGGGTCAGTGGTTAAGAATACTGGCTGGTCTTCTAGAGGACCCTGATTCAGTTCCCAGCACCTACATGGCAGCTCACAACTGTCTGCAACTCCAGTTCCAAGGGATTCAATACCCTCACACAGACAAAACACCAATCAATGAACATAAAAATAAAAATAATTTAAAAATTGTTCATTTGTGTGCATATGTGAATGTGGGCACTCAAGTATTATGGTGTGCATGTGGAGGGCAGAGAACAACTCTTGGAATTCAGTTCTTTTCTGCCACTTTAGAGCATCTAAGGATTAAAGTCAGTCATCAGGTGTCTGCAAGCATTTCTACTTTCTGGACCATCTTTTTTTTTGTTTGTTTTTTGTTTTTTGTTTTGTTTTGTTTTTGTTTTTCGAGACAGGGTTTCTCTGTGGAGCCCTGGCTGTCTTGGAACTCACTCTGTAGACTAGGCTGGCCTCGAACTCAGAAATCCGTCTGCCTCTGCCACCCAAGTGCTGGGATTAAAGGCGTGCGCTACCACTGCCCGACCAAAAAAAAAAGTTTCTGGACCGTCTTGCCCACCCTTATTTTGCTTTTTTGTTGTGTGTGTGTGTGTGTCTGTCTGTCTGTCTGTCTGTCTTAGAGATTGAAACAACTGACTCATCCATGCCAGGCAAGCATTCTTTCAATGAGCTCTATCCTCAGCTTCTATTTTACAAATATTTGCTAATGATAGGAAATTTGATTTAAAGAAAAAGTAATTTTGGGGGCTGTGTGGCAAGATGGCTCAGTGATTAAGAGCACTTGTTGCTCTTCCACTGAACCTTCCAGAGTTCCCAGCACACACATCAGGTATCTTCCAACTGCTTGTAACTCTAGCTCAAGGGGATCCGACACTCCCTAGTGGCTTCTGCCAGCACCTGCACAAATGTGACATACAAATGCACAAACACACTTAAATAAGAATAAAAAATAAAGGAAAAATAATTCTTCCTACTTTGGATGCTGTTGTTAATATCTGGATCACATTTTTAGCCTTTTTGGTATGTGTGTATACTTTTTTTTTTTTTAAAATCGGTGTCTCGTGTAGCTGAGGCTGCCTTTAAATTCCTGGTCCTCCTATCTCCATCTCCTGAGTGCAAAGTATAGATTGTGTAGTGGTTTGAATAAGAATAGTTCCCATAGCTTGTCATACATTTGAGTATTTGGTTCCCGCTTGGTAGAAGTGTTTGGGAAGAATGAAGAGGACTGGCGTGGTTGGAGGAGTGTGTCACTGGAGGTAGGCTTTGAGGTTTCCAAAGATTTGTGTGATTCCTAGTCTTACTCTCTTTGCTTTGTGGTGTGGATCAAGATGTGAGCTCACACCGGGCGGTGGTGGCGCACGCCTTTAATCCCAGCACTTGGGAGGCAGAGGCAGGCGGATTTCTGAGATCGAGGCCAGCCTGGTCTACAGAGTGAGTTCCAGGACAGCCAGGGCTACACAGAGAAACCCTGTCTCGAAAAACCAAAAAAAAAAAAAAAAAAAAAAAAAAAGATGTGAGCTTGCTGCTGTTTCTTCACTCTGTCATCATGGACTTGAAACCCCCTGGAACTGTAAGCTAAATCAAAAGCTTTCTTTTATAAATTGCCTTGGTCATGGTGTTTTATCAAGCAGTGGAGAAGTAACAAGGACACTGTGCTTGCAGGTAGGCATCACCATTGCCTAGTAAGCCCTTCATGTGGAGGCAGGGACTCATGATGAAGCCCATGCTGACCTCATACTCTGATCTCTCTTGTCGGCCTCCCTAGTGTTCATATATAGGTGTATGCTACCATGCCAACTCTATTTTTAATTTTTTTTATTTTTAGGTGAGGTCTCATGAAGCTTGGGCTGACTGAGCTCACTATGTAGCTAAAGCTGGATGTTGAACTCCTGATATTCTGTCTCTACTTCTTGAATGCTGGGATTATAGGCATATATCACCATGCCCAGATTGTATGTGTTTTAAAAATAAAATTGGAATGAGTTCATCTCCACTGTTTTGCAACATTTTCTAATTAAGGTGAATATTTTCTTCGCATGTTATTGACCATTCTGAAGAATATTTTTCTTTTAACTTAGCAATGTTGCTGTTTTGGGGCTGAATATGTTTTTGTTATGGCGGGCCATCCTGTGTAAAGTTGCAGCCTCCCTAGCCTTTACTCAGTATTCCTGTGGTAACTATAGTTCCTATTTTATAACAATCAAAAAATGTCTGTATGACACGCTCAGTGCCGATGGGGATGGGGTGGGGGTTGGGGGACAGGGATTGGGCGGTGGATGGGAGATGACTTAGATTTTTTAAAATTTCTGTAAAACAAAATTCTCAAAAACTTTTGGTTTCAAGACTTTTTTTTTTTACATTGAAACCATTGAAGGTCTCAGGAAAACTATGATTTTATTGCCCTAGAATTAAAATTAAAAATGAGAAAGTTTAAATACTCATTTAAAAAAGAGAGAGGGGGGAGGGAGGGAGAGAGAAAGAGGGAGAGACTGATTGAGATTGATTCTATCTGTCTGTTTATATTAGAGATAAGGTCTTGGTGTGTAGCCCAGGCTAGTCAAAAACGTACTTACTTTTTATTCCCAAAAGCTGGCCTTGAACTCAAGATCCTCCTACCTTACTCTCTGGAGTGCTGGGATTATAGGTGCCTTGCCATTACTCAGTCTTTTTTTTTTTTTTTTCTTTTTCGAGATGGTTTCTCTGTGTAGCTCTGGCTTTCCTGGAACTCACTCCGTAGACCAGGCTGGCCTCGAACTCAGAAATCCTCCTGCCTCTGCCTCCCAAGTGCTGGGATTAAAGGCATGCACCACCACTGCCTGGCCACCATTTCTCAGTCTTAAAGTTATTTATTTATTTATTTATTTTTTTTGAGACAGGATTTCTTTGTGTAGCCCTATCCTGAAACTTGCTCTATAGACCAGGTTGACCTCAAACTCAGAGATACCTGCCTCTGCCTCGGAGTGCTGGGATTAAAGGCGTGTGCTATCACTGTCCAGCTGCTTTTTTTTTTTTTAATCAAACTCGGGCTGGAGAGATGGCTCAGCGGTTAAGAGCACTGGCTGTTCTTCCAAAGGTCCTGAGTTCAATTACCAGCAACCACATGGTGGCTCACAACCATCTGTAATGAGATCAGATGAACTCATCTGGTGTGTCTGAAGACAGCTACAGTGTACTCATATAAATAAAATAAATCTTAAAAAAAAAAACAAAGCTCATGTATCCCAAGCTGGCTTAGGATGACCTTAAACTTTTCATCTCCTGCTTCTGCCTCCTGAGTATTGGCACAGCAGAGATGTGTCACTGTATCACAGTTATGCTGGGAGTTCAACCCTGGACTTCACGTATCCTAAGCAAGCACTCAGCCCACCTAGCCAAAACTGTTAGCCTTTACTTTCTTTCTTTAAATATATGTGTTTATTTATTTATTTGGGTGTGCAGAATGTTAGAGGACAAGTTGAAGGACTTGATTCTCCTCTCCTTCTACCAGGCCTAGCAGCAAGTGCATTTATCCGCTCAGCCACTTCACTAACTCCTTAAACTAAAACATTGAAATCACTTTACTAGTGTCGTTCCAAATTTCTCCTCAGAAATATCTTCAAACAAGTAGTTGAGTTCACTGTGGCAAATACAAACTTTTGGAATATCTTTTCACTTGAAAAGTTGAATTTTATCATTAGTTATGGGTAGCTGCTAATTATTTTCCTTGAGATCACAGGTTTATCTTGTTCATTTTGAGAAAATATTGCCAAATCCCTATCTTGTTAATTTGAAAAAAATATTGCCAGGTCCTTGAGTCTTAGACTATAGTTTGTCTAAAAAACTATATGAAAAACTATATGAAAAACATTTTTCAGTTTAAAAAAATGGTAGAAATGAAAGACATCCAGTTTAGTATATGATGTGGAACTCGCTGTTGTTCTGTGTGCTTGTGTTTTATTAAGAACTTGAGTTTTGTTCCAGGACAGCCTGGGCTATACAGAGAAACCCTGTCTTGAAAAACAAAAAACAAACAAACAAAAAAAGAACTTGAGTCTCATCATACAGAATATTAGGGTGTGTGTGTGGCTGAAATTTGATCTAATTATTTCATCAAGGACATGTTAAATGAAAATGGTATTTTTTTTTTGTTTTGTTTTACTGCAAGTGATTAGGAGTTAGATTAGAATAACCTATTGAGGGGCTAGAGAGATGATTCTGGTCAAGAGCATTTACTGTTCTTGCAGAGGACTAGGTTTGGTTCCTAGCAGCCACCTGCTGACTTACTACGATCCATAACTCTAGCTCCAAGGGATCTGACATCTTCTAACCTCTGAAGGGCACCAAGCCACACGCATGGTACACACGCATATTTATAGGCAAAAGACTTCATACACGTAAGATTAAATAAGCATAAGACATTTGTTAGATTTTTGCACGTAGCTTAGACAGATAACAACAGACCAATGGTTCCACAAAGTGTGGGGGCGTGTTATTTAGGGCAGAGGGCAAAGGTGGGGAGAGAAACGGGAGGAATGGCAGAGAGAAGTGGAGGTCGGCCATGACCATGTGGAGAGAGGGAGAAGGGAAGGGGGGAGGGGCGGGGGGCAGAGAATCTGCAGGCGAGGGATCAACTGATCAAGAGAGGGAGGAGGGGACAGGCCTACCTGGCTGTTGCCAGGTAACTGTGGGGAGGAGCATACCTGGCTGCTGCCAGGTAACTGTGGAGGTGGAGTTTAGACAGAATACTAACATTCCCATGTTTTGGTTTAATTTAAAAAGAAAATTAGAAAGAGGTGATGGCGAAGCAGGAATAGGGTCGTTGTGATATCTGGCTACTTCCTGCTGGCATTGGGGGCAATGTGTCTTTAGGGGGAACCTAGAAGAATGGGTATGGGGGATGTTTGTCCAGTCTTAGGAGAGTTGGGTGTTTCCTGTTGTCCAGGGTCTATGGAGGGAGCCATCTGAGGATAGGTCAGAAGGAACAGGTCCAGTAGAAGCAGCTGTGTGTGACAGGAGATGGAACATCTGGAGGTTGCTTCTCTGGAGCTGTTCTGTATGTGCCTGGACTTGACAAGATGTAGGAAATAAGATTAAGTACATTTGGAAGAAAGAAAAATTTTCTAAGATGTACATTTGAAACTCAGAAGGATCCCACCCTCTGTAATAGGTAGTAAGTGGGAACTTTAGGCAGATGTACTTATCTGGATGACATCTATTTGGTCCATGAGAGGTAGATCTGAGTGGGTTTCCTGTAACTTATAATTTTATAAAACAGATAACAGCATGAGTTAACAACACAAGCAGTCTTTAAGATGAGGCTTTGCTGGATCGTATAGTGGAATGTTTTATTAGAGTTAGGCAAGTTTATAGGAACTTAGATAATATTAGGACAGTGACATAGTAAGAAGAGGGAATATGAAGCATTTAATTGATGGCAACTGAGTTTAGGTAGTGAGGTAACAGATAATATCTGTGAAAGCTTAGCCGTCAATGTAGTCAAAAGTCTGAGAAAGAGTAAACAATAGTCTACCAGTTATATATTATTTAAAAAAAATGACAGAGTCCACTAGCCAACAGTTCCTGTAGTCTCCATAGTCTCTTGGGCGAAGTCAGTTTAGCTTCCAAGTGTAGAAGACACAGGGCTTTTTCTGTGGAATGGGTACACGTGACATGAGAAATGACTTACCTTGGTTTAGCCAAGTCATTTGACTCAGAGGATCCAGTTTAGTCCACTGCGTTTGTTCACATACAATCCAGGCTGTATCTTCTAGGTGTCCAAGTCTTCTGAAACCATCTTGGGTTAACTGTTAGAGGCTTTGGGAATTCTGTCAGCCATAAACTACTTAAGTTAGTATTAGCAGACTTCTGACAAGATTGAGAGCCATAAGGATTGGTTGTAACTGAATAGAATTTAATAGCAGTAGTAAAAATCTATCAAGACAGTCTTTCCTATTCTGTCTTAAGTAACTTTGACGGGTTGTGTAGGTAGAGAAAAGCACATTTTTGTATTAGCAAAGAAACATTTAGCTAGAACCAGAATAAGAAAGCTGGATTGTACGACTGGTGGGTTGGAGCTGTGAGCCACAGGTGCTGCAAGCGGTGTCGACAGGGCGGGACTTCCTACTAGCTGCCGGAAGTTGCTGCCCAGTGACTCTGGCAGCTAGAGTCTGAGTGGGCAAGGAAAAGCAAGCATGTCCCATATCACAGCAATGTTCATGTTAGTTGTTTTTGTAGCAGAAGGTACTGCTAGCACTCACTTTACAGGTCTCCGGTAGAGAGGGAGAGGGAGTGAGCCTCTAGCAGGCTCGGGCAGCCACGCCCTTTGTGTGGGTACCAGTTCTAGGCTAGGCTAGTGAGCGTGAAACCTGCAGATGTCTGCTAGAGTCTCAGCAATTCTCTGTTTTGGTTTAATTTAAAAAAAAAAGATTAAGACGGGCGGTGGTGGCGCACGCCTTTAATCCCAGCACTTGGGAGGCAGAGGCAGGCGGATTTCTGAGTTAGAGGCCAGCCTGGTCTACAGAGTTAGTTCCAGGACAGCCAGGGCTACACAGAGAAACCCTGTCTCGAAACAACAACAAAAAACAACAACAAAAAAGAAAGACTAGAAAGAGGTGTGGGGTTGAGCAGGTTTTATGGCTAAGAGAACCTGGGGTGGGGAACAGGCAGAACACATGGAAGGAGTATAATGGAGGTAGATGAATGTTCAGACATAGAGAATTTCTTTCCAGTTACCAGACTGCTGGCAGTATGTGTTAAGACTCCTTAAAATAATCAGGTCTAGGGTGCCATTAAGTGGCCACTTTAGTCCATTATCTAGAGGGTATCGGATCCAGACCTTATTGCAAAGGCGTATTAATTTGGAAGGTCTCAACTCAGGCGTTAATCTTAAAGATTTGAGGTTTTTCAGTAGACAACCCAGTGGGGTGTCTTTGGGTATGGACGAAGACGATGTGCCCATTGAGTGATCATGGCTATTACCACGTTATCAGCTGGCGTCCCAAAAGAAAAACTGGTAACAGAAATCAGGCTCAGCCTAGATAATCAGGTTGTCACGAGACAATCTAAGGGCCACGGCATAGCTAGCCCACCAGAAGCTAGTCAGCCAGGAAATAGCTGCCTGGTACCAGGACTTCCGACAGCTTCAAGAGCTTGGGGGGTGGGGGAGCTATTTCCGAGAGGGAGAAATCACCCAACAGGCCAATGTCCTAAGTTGTAGGTCAGCTAGAGGCCAGTCATATGGACTGGGGCCATGAAAAGTCAACCCCTTAGTCCAGGAAACGCTGGCCAGGTGTCCAGGGTCTCTCACACCAAATGGAAACTCCTTACCAATTAATATGCTGGTGTCTGTTTTTGAGTTTGTGTAGTCTGATATCAGGAAAGGTGGAACCGGGGGATCTGCGTGCCTGTCTTGCTACCCAGCCCACGTGGCAGAGCACCACGTGGCAGAGCACCACGCTGGCAGCCTCAGCAGCACAGCTCACATGGTGGAAGTTTGGCGAGCCTCGCAGCAGCTGATGGTAATTCACGCGGTTGGTGATGGCGGGTAGCTGCAGATGAAGTCCATGTGGTGTAGCAGTGGCGGCGGTGGCATTGCATCCATCCTGCACTGTCACAGCAGCTGGAGCTGGTAGCTGCACGGGTCTCGAGGTCCCCGAAGTCTTCGAATCTGAGTCTAGGCACCATTGTTAGATTTTGACGTGCAGCTTGGAACAGACCACAGAGGTTCCATGAGGGGGGAGGTTATTTAGGGCAGAGGTCAAAGGTGGGGAGAGAAACAGGTGGAATGGAGGAGAGAAGAGAGAAGTAGAGGCCAGCCATGACCACGTAGAGAGAGGGGGAATGGAAGGGGGAGGGGACAGGGGGCAGAGAACTTGCAGGCGAGGAATCAACGGAGTAAGACAGAGAGGAGGGGCAGGCAGCCCCTTTTATAGTGGACAGGCCTACCTGGCTGCTTCCAGGTAACTGTAGAGGTGGAGTTTAGACAGAATACTAACAACATTATAAAGAATACACTGATGACCAGTAAAATTTATAGAGTTGCTCTAATCAGCACTAAGGTGTAAGTGGTTCATCCACCATTACATTTGGACTATTGATACAATTTAAGAAGTATATTGGCTGGTGAGGTGGCTGAGTAGCTACTAATATCCTTAGTTTGATAACCGGAATCCACAGTGGTTAGAGAAAACCCAAATCCTAAAGGCTGTCCTCTGACCTTGTAGTTTGAATGAGAATGGCTTTCATAGGCTCACATATTTGAATGTTTGGTTCCTAGTTGATGCGCTGTTTAGGAGGGAGTAGGAGGTGTTGGAAGAGATGTATCATTGAGGAGTGGTCTTTGAGGTTTCAAAAGTGGATACCTGCTCTCAGCTATTGCTCTAGCACCACACACCTGCCTGCCTCCATGTTCTCTGTCATGATGGTCTTAAACTTACCCTCTGAAACTGTAAGCCAGCCCCATGTTAAATGCTTTCTTTTCTAAGTTGCCTTCAGAGCAATAGAACGGTAACTAAGACAGAGTTGATACCAGGGAGTGGTACCTGTTACTGTGACAGGCCTGACTGCACTGCTTGGTGGTGGAATGCAGACTTTGTCTTAGGAAAGTGGTTGAGTGCAGTAAGCATATGGAAGACAGTAATTCTGAGAGCAGTGTGCAGTATGAAGCCCAACTCACAATTTCATAGTGGAATAATATTAGAAGCTGGATGAGAGAGCATTTTTGTGATGATTTGGCAAAGAATATGGCTGTGTTTGGCCATTGTCCTGTCAGATGGTAAATTGAAAAGTTTTGGACTAATGTCATGGGCAGAGGAGATTTCAAGACAGCCTAGTATGAATTGTGTCATGCGGTTATTAGTAATCACTCTTATGTAGATCTGTAATGGAAAAGAGCCAGCCAGGCCAAAAAACAAACCTCTAAACATAGAGTTTAGGAGGAAAAGAGCACCAGGGAAAGTAATGGTGGATCCAAGTCCTGAGCTCGAGGAGAGAGGAGTTTAAAGAATGGGTTACTGACTAAATGGGATGAAGGGAGTGGTACCCAAGACCCCACCCAGCTAAGCTTCCATGGTGTTAAATGCCTAAAGAATCTTCTAAAGGAAAGGAAAGTTATTTCACAAGGGAAAGCATCAACAAGTCAAATCTATGCAAATTAATTCCTCAAATGGGCCAGATTCTATTCTATGGAAACTTGGCAGCTTTGACCAAAGTGATTCTGGCTTTAAAGCCAAGGATGCAGGAATAAAGAAGTTGTGGAATTCCCTCCACATTTCAGGAAAGCTGCTGAGGCCAGGTGTGTGACAGAGGTGTTCCTGCATAGAGTGCCCAGAGAGGCCCCTGAGCGAAGCTGTGCAGGTGAAGCCTGGGTTTCACTGGAGACCCCAAGATATTGGAGATGCCAGAGCCATGAGACACCTGTGGAGGAGAGCTGCAGACAGGATGTGGAGCCAACTCGAGTGAGAAAGAAATATGTTTCAGTTAAGAAAGCTGAAAGGAGTGGGAGATTCGAAGAACCATATAATAAGCCCTTTGACATCGTGTGTGGAGTTTCAGGATTTGGAGTTTGACCTGATGGGTTTCAGTCTTGCTTTGGTCCAGTATTTCCTACCTATGCCCCTTTCCTTCATTTTGGAATGTGTAATGTATAGTCTGTGCCGTTATATGTTGTAAATATGTAATTCTTTTTTTTCTCTCCCCCCCCCACACCCCCAGGGGTTACAGTTAAGAGTTTGTGTTGATGCACTGGGGAGATTCTAAGTTTGAGGCCAGTCTGGTCTACAGAGAGAGTTCCAGAACAGCTAGGTCTACACAGAAAAACCCTGTCTAAAAAAACCACCACCACAACAACAAAATCAACAAAAAAAGAAATTGCCTTGCATCTCAGAAGAGACTTAGGACTTCTAAACAGTCTTGAGAATTTTGAAGTTAGACTGAATGTGTTTTATATTATGGTATGGCTGTAGGCCTATGGTGTCCAGGGAATGGGCCTCATAGGCTCATATATTTGTATGTTTGGTTCCCAGTTGGTGTACTATTTAGGAAAGACTAGGAAGTGGGGCCTTGTTGGAGAAGGTGTCTTTGGGAAGTGGGCTTTGGAGTTCCAAAAGCCAGACCCAGTCTCTGTCTCCCAGTCTCAGGTTTGAGGATCAGATGTCAGCTTTCAGCGTCTGCTCCAGAGCCATGCCTGCCTGCTTGTTTCCACCTTCCCCACCATTGATGGTCAAGGATTCACCCTCTGAAACCATAACCATGTCCCCAGTTAAATGCTTTCCTTTTATAAGATGCCTTGGTCATGGCGTCTCTTGTCAGCAATAGGATGGTAACTAGACAGCCCTCTATATTCTCTCTTGAATGCCTACTCACACAAATTTTTTAAAAGCAAACAAAAATTTGTCAGGCTCATTGAAACATACTTATAGTCCCAGCTATTTGACAGGGTAAGGCTGGAAGATTTCTAAGGCCAGTCATCTTAGTTGGACCCTGTTAAGTACTAAGGGGCTAGTGCTTTAGCTTAGTGGGAGTGTCTAATGTCTTCAGTCCCTGGATTCAACCCTTAGTACACTGAAAGGGCAAAAGAAACGTTGTTCTGGCTTTGCAGACTTTCTGAAGAACACCCCAACAGTCTTTGAGACCAGATGTCTTAAAGCCCATTATGACATTATATAATGTCAAACATCTATATTAAAATGTAATCAATTTTTGTTACACTTAATTCTTGCTTTTTTCATACTCCTTGTAGCTAGATCATCTTGGAAATCAATTTTTCCTTTAGAACAAATCTTTAAAAATGTAATTTTGAACTACTGAGTATGAATAATTTTTGTATTTTAAAAATATGTTTTGTAGGTTGGTTAAGGTGGTAGGGGGCTTAGGAGTTCAAGACTAGCTTCACATAGCCACATACTGAGTTTTAGGCTTGTAATGGTTTGGGCTTTTCTGTGTCCACCCCAATTCCTGAATAATGACATGGAGGTTTATTTATGAATTAATGCCTAGGCCTTAAGCTAGACTTGTTCCCAACTATCTTGTAACTCAGTTATCCTGTTTATATTAATCTAAGGTCTGCCACATGGCTGGTTACTTCTCAGTTCCATAGTCCAACTTCTTCCATCTCATGGCGATGTTTTCCTCATCTGACTCTTTCCTAGAGTCCCTCTCTTTGTCTGGAAGTCCCACCTCACTATTCTGCCTTATGCAATAGGCCATAACCAATCAGGAGATGCCTTAGGCAGGCAAGGAAGGACAGAGACACATCTTCACATGGTGTACAAAAAAAAAAAAAAAAAAAAAAATCACTCTAACAGAGGCTAGTCTGGGATACATGAGATTCTGTCTCTTAAGAACCAGAAAAATACATTACCAAATAGTCTTCTAAAGATGCTTGAATTTATGCTTAACTCATGTGCAGTTTGTTCTGAGATTCTAACTTATGTACTTTGCTGAGAATTATTTTATATTCACCTATTCAACTAATGTGTGGAAAATGGTATTATTTAATAAGTGCATAAAAAAGTTGCTTAAATTATCTTAAAACTGCCTTTAGTTACTAGTGAGATTGAACACTCTTATCTTAACCTTTGGCTGTTGTATAGCCTTCCTTTGGTTTGATTACAGTGCAACTGATTATTTTGTAACCTTTTGACTTTGTTAAAATAAGTTTTTCTGTACTTTCTGAGGTTATTCCACACTTACAGTGTTCACATTTGGGAATATCTCTGCCTCAGATTAGAGGCTGTCTCTTGGAGGTAGTGAAGCTGGCTGGTAACTTGTTTTCTAAATTTCAGAAGTTTGAACTGCACTTTTTTTTTTTAATTTTTCATTATATTTAAAGGATGTCATTCATGCTGTTGTTTAGCTTTCTTTTTCTTCAGAATTTACTTTATCGTATTTGTTCGTGTGTGTGCTCATGTGCACATGCACATAGAGTTGCAGTCGTATGAGTGCCCGTGCCTGTAGAAGTAACATGGTTCTTCCTCCCAGCCCCATGCTCCCAGAAATAAGGCTCAGACTCAAAGCATATTTACAAATACCTTGGCCATATAGTTGGGCCCTTCTCTGTCTAGATCATTACTTAAAACAACCCATTTATTCTAATCTACTTTCTGCCACGTGACTGCTTACCTGTGTTCAGGTACCATGGGTCTGTCTCTCCACATCTTCCCTGGTGTACCTTCCACCTGACACTATCCGAGAATCCTTTCTGCCTCCCTGATGTTCCACCTCCTAATTCCTGCCTAAGCTATAGGCCATCAGATTTATTATTGACAGGTGCCACATTCATACAGTCACAAGTTATTCTCTCTCTGTGTGCCTCTGGCTACCAGAAGTCCATGTTGGATGTATTCCTTAATCACTCTCCATCTTAGTATTTGAGAGAATCTCCTACTAAACTTTTGCTCACCAATTAGACTATGCTTGGTGGCCAGCAAACTCCAGGACCCTCCTATCTCTACCTGCTAGGCACTGGGATTACAAATATATGCCACTGTACCTGCTCTTAACCCCGAGCCCCACAAGAAGCTGTAACTTCATTGGTGATATAAATAGTGCAAATTTAGACCCAAGCTGTTCTAAAAAAAAAATCTACTTTTTTTTTTTTTCTTGACAGGGTCTTATTGTTTAGCACTGGTTGGCCTGGAATACAGGGTTGTAGACCAGGCTAGCCTTGAATTCAGAGATCCATCTGTCTCTACCTTCCGAGTGCTGGGATCAGAGGCATACACCACACTCCTGGCTTGTAGTTGCCCTTTTGAAATGTGGAACAGAAGTCCTTGATTTTAGATAGTCACATTGTCATGACATTTACAGGCTACCACCGTTGGTCTTCAGGGCTCCCTTTGCGTTCAACACATTTACTTGTGACTTGACCAAGTTTATGTTCTTAACTTCCATACCTGTTGCAGCAGCCCCTTCTCTTCTTGTGGAGTTGGAGTCTGTTTTCTTGAATATCTGAAGTACTTTCACCTCGTTTTTCAGCAGTTGCCAACTATGTGTGCTGAGATAAGTCTTCAGTGTTGGCTTCCCACAAAGCTATGCAGGCGTCTGAGGTTGGGCTCCTGTACAGATCAGGTTTTGTGGCGTGCAGAGGGTGTTCTTAGATTCCCGAGTAGTGCCTCCAGCAGTCCTGGATCTGTCGACTCCTTTGGGATGTCACCTTCCTTCTCTTCTGTTGCTCACTGGTTCCTCACTGACATTAGCTGCTGCCACCGCCTCCTTGTGTGTGTGGTATGTGTTGATCTCAGTAGCTCTGCTGCTCATCGCTATGGGGTTCAGCCTGAGACTGTGGCAACTGTAGCAGAGGTGGTTTCTGTGGCTTTTCCAGATGGAGGCAGGAAGAGAAGAATCCCTTGATTGGTGCTTTTTAAATTTAAAAAATGTTTATTTTAATTTTATTTATTAATTTGGTTTTTCAAGACAGGGTTTAGCTGTGTAGCCCTGGATGCCTTGGAACTCACTCTGTAGACCAGGTTGGCTTTAAACTCATAAATCCTCCGGTCTCTGCTTCCAAGTGCTGGGATCAAAGATGTATGCCACCAGCACCACTCAGCAATTGTCTATTTTTAGTCTTTTAATGTAAGTGCTTGGGACTGAGCTCAGGTCTTCCTGTTGACAAGCACTCTCCTGACAGAACCATCTCTCTAGTCTCTCTAAGTTTATTCTCTTAAAAACAGCATTTGAAAGGAATTTTGTATTACTATAATGTCTATCAAGCTGTGGGCTTTACTGTGTTGTTTTTTTGTTTTAAATATACCTTAAACTACAAAACCCATTTCTCCAGTGTCTAGAATCATCTATTAGTGTTTAGGAAGCCCCCCCACCCCCGTTTCTCTAACTGATGGTCGCACCTTAGGACTAGTGAGCTTAGCCTTACCTAGTTCCTCATGGGCAAAGTCATCCCCCAGGGATCTTTCTAATCCTATTCTTTTTGTTTGTTTGTTTGTTTGTTTGTTTGTTTTTCGAGACAGGGTTTCTCTGTATAGCCCTGGCTGTCCTGGAACTCACTCTGTAGACCAGGCTGGCCTCGAACTCAGAAATCCACCTGCCTCTGCCTCCCAAGTGCTGGGATTAAAGGCGTGCGCCACCACTGCCCGGCTCTAATCTTATTCTGAGACTGCTGTAATGAGAAAGGACACTTGAGCCCAGTAGATTTCATCTGTTTCTGTCCAGGAGTTAGAGATACCATCTAGGACTGACTGGATCAAGTTCAGATTTTAAAGCTATAACTTTATTATATTCCAATGCACTAGTTACCTGATTCTAGAGAAACCACTTTATTTCACGGGGTTCTAGGTATTCAAGTGGTGCTTTGATGCCCACTACCTATTTAATGCAGAGAGCTCCAAGCTAGGAACCAAGGCAGGCAGGCCTCAGTTTCTTTTCCCTTCTTCCTGAGCAGGATCTCATTCTATAGCCCACGCTGGCTTCAAATTTACCTTGGTTCTTCTGCTTCCCAAATACTGGGATTACAGGTGTAGGCCACTGTGCCTGGCCCTTACTTTTGACCTTTAAAATAGGAATAACTTTGCTCTCTTATCTGTTTGGAGGTATGAAATGAAATTAGATAAACAGATTTATCTTTCTTTCTTTTTTCTTTTCTTTTTTTTTTTTTTTTAAGGTTTTTCGAGACAAGGTTTCTCTGTATAGCCCTGGTTGTCCTGGAACTCACTCTGTAGACCAGGCTGGCCTCGAACTCAGAAATCCACCTGCCTCTGCCTCCCAGGTGCTGGGATTAAAGGCGTGCGCCACTACTGCCTGGCCAGATTTATCTCTCAAAAGGAAGTATTCAAAGCCAGCCTGGCCTTCAGGAGACCACTGGGGTAGGGGGTGGTGTGGGGGTGGTGTGGGGGTGGGGGTGGTGGAGGGGTGGTGGGGGGGGGGGGGGGGTGTGGGAGAAACAATGATCTGGCTCCAGAGACTGCTCCTTAGTCTCTTAGTCTCTTAGTCCCCAATCCAGCCTATTGTCATTGAAGAGCTACTGAAACCAGCCAGATTGAATGGCCAGGTTGAAAACTTTTTAAAAAGACAGTCAAATCAAGTTCAGCTTGATCCCAAAACTCCAGTGTAGCTAAAATGTAGGTAAAGATAGGGTGCTAGCAGATACCTGTAGATGTTATTCCACCTCTGGCTTAGTCTGTAGCCTAGGAATGCTTTGAATTTTTTATCCTCCTGTCTCAGCCTCCAGAGTAGTTTTAATTACAGGACTGTACAATGAGGCTTGGTTCTGCCTCTGGCAGCTTCTGCAGTGAGGGGCAAAGTCTCAATGAAACGCTTATCAGACTTGCCTGTGCTGCCTTTGATTCCCTCACCCAAACTCCCGACTTAAGAAGTGTCATTGAAAGTCAGCCTGGTGCCTTGGCAGATCACCCAGCCTAGCTTACCTGTGGACAAAACACAGCCATCATTCAGTGTACAAAAACTTGGGCGGGTGGTGTAGCTCAGCTGGTAGAGTGTTTGTCTGACACTTAGGACTGCCCGGGACCTAGCTCCACACAAAACCTGGTGTCTTATTGGTTGTCTGTAATAGAGGCAAGAGGATCAAGGATTCAGGGTCAGCTAACTACACTGGAGTTTTGGGATCAAGCTGAATATATATAAGACTGTCTTTTAAAAAAGTTTTCAACCTGGCCATTCAATCTGGCTGGTTTCAGTAGCTCTTCATTGACCATAGGCTGGATTGGGGTAGACTAAGGAGCAGTCTCTGGAGCCAGATCACCCATACAGATCATTGTTTCTCCCACCCCCACACCACCCCCTGTCCCAGTGGTCTCCTGTAGGCCAAGTTGGCTTTGAATTCCTGATCCTCCTGCCTCTACTCGCCAAGTGCTAGGATGGGTTTCATGTGATTCATAGTCTTATATTACCTAAAAGAATTTGAAAGGCAAGGATAGCTTCATAGATGATATTTTGTAGAAATGAGGGTGTTTTGAGGTGTGTACACTTTATATTGTTATCATCATCATGATCATTATTATTATTGAGAAAGGGTCTTTCTACATTGCTCTGGCTGTCTAAGAACTCACTATGCAGATCAGGTTGCCCTTGAAGTCACAGTCTTGCCTCCTGAGTACTAGGATTAAAGGTATGTGCTACTATGCCTGGCTCAGCTTAAATTTCTATGTGTTTTTGAGTGTATATGCTCATGCATGTGTTTAAGTGTACCTGCTGCAGTACCCACAGAGACCAGAAGAGGGCATCAGATCCCCTAGAATTACATGAGGTTGTAAACCACCTGAAATGGTTGAGGGAAACCAAACCTAGGTTCTCTGGAAAGAAGCAATTGCTTTTCATTACTGAGCTATCTCTCTAGCCTCTATTTTGGCTTTTTGAAACAGGGTCTCACTCTGTACCCCAGGTTGGCCTAGAACTCAGTATTCATATCCCAGGCTGGTCTCAAACTCATGGTAATTCTCCTTCCTCAGTCTCCTGAATGTTGGGAGTACTTCACTACTCCTGGTCTTAAACAATAATTTTAACCAGACTTCAATTGCTAGGCATTTAGAGGGTTTTCAGTCTTGTCTATTGCCTAGCATCTCAGGGTCCTCCTTCGCTCTTGGCCTGTGCTTGCCTAGCTTTTTGAGGAAACTCAAAGCAAATTGTTTCCTTCTGTGCTGAGCTTTCTGGACTATAAAGTAAGAATGTCAGATGAATGCTTTAGTAATGGTTTAGGGTTTTGCATAGTCTGCTTAGTGCTCAGGACCTCTGGGAACGGGTACTCTTCTGTGACTTCAAAGCTACTATAGTGTTGTTGTTGTTGTTGTTGTTAATTAGTGATCTTAGTTCAAAGTGAAATGAATTCCCAGAATCCAGACTCAGTAGCTGTACTTTCTCCTGCTTTTAGAGAAGCTGAGGCTGTGTGGTGTCTGATGAAACTGTCCTTGGAAGCCTGGTCTTTGCTGTGGCTGTTGCTAAGTGGTGGAACACATTCGTAGCATGTGGAGGCCATGGTTTGGATCCTTAGTGCCATCCAGAACGAGCAAACAACAAATGAACGTACACTCGAGTTTGCTTGTCCTTTGTGTGGCACTAAAGGCCTAGCCATTTGTAAGGTTCCTTTGTGCTTTCTCAGGCACTTAGGAGAGATGGGGCCCTGTGACCCTGAGTGGCTGGGAACTTGATCCTGATTGGATGGTGTGGAAATGAAGAAAGGGAAAACACACACACAGGACAATTGGGACCCAGTGGGCTGTGCTCACTCCTCAGAGCGGCACCAAAGTGCAACATTCCAGGGCTTCCAAATATTTATGTACAGCACAGCACAGCACAGCACAGCACAGCACAAGCAGTTGGCTAGTCTGGGGAGGTCTTTGTAGGGAGGGAGCAGTATCAGGTTACAAGTATCCAGGAGGAAGCTACAGCTAAGGGTTTTGTTTGGTTATCTCTCTCTCTCTCTCTCTCTCTCTCTCTCTCTCTCTCTCTCTCTCT